>NC_071311.1:1269068-1583835 GCF_027563975.2 Plodia interpunctella | reverse complement strand
CCGGGTTAGGTGCAATACTATTGATATAGAGCAATACTATAGACACGCCCCGAAATATTACAAATGTTATCCATACCTATAGGCCTATCGATAGTATGGCCTTTTTACATCGAAACTATCGATGGTAAAACTACAGATAAGTAAGTAGTTCGGCAATACTCAATCACAGTATGCATAACAATTTGTCAGGTGGGTTCGCTTGCGGTCCTCTGGCAGCCGCGTACCTGGGCTCGGGCCACGCTGTGTTGCTCGGCGGGCTTGCGCTCGGCATCGTCGGCATGATCAAGAAAGATGCAATAGACAACTGCGTCCTGCTCATACCAGACTCGAAGCCACACCTGGGCACGTGCAGGAGCTGGAGGAGCGACTACACTCTGATCAGGGATCCTAGAGATGGTAAGGTTCTTTTTCGTTTCACACTTTAGATATCATAAAAACTATGGACTTCTCACTATTTTGCACGATCAAAAACAAGAAATGTGTTTTAGAAATACACGAGAAGGAACAAGGACAAGAGTGCTGTGTGCCCAGTTTTACAAAAGACCAATCTGTCGCCTTTTATCACCACATTAGCACTTTATTACCATAATATAAGTTTTTATTTTATGTTAATATACTTAGTTTTCTTTGTCACAGGTTTTATTATTTAGTAATATCTCTTTACATTTTCTTTTACATTTCCTTTTCATTATTAATAAATAATAAATAATTTATATTTTTCAGATATGCGTCACACTTGTGATGAAGCCAAGTGATTGATTGTTATGATTTTGTATTTATTCTAATGTTGCATTAAAAATAAACGGTTGTTAATCTAATTTTGTTTATGGTTTAGATACTCGTAGGTATTTCCTTTTCATATATCTTCTATTTATTTACCTACAGCAGTTCTTGAGAAGTTTGAAGGAGAAGATTTACCTCTAAAGAGACTAATATTCCGGAGTATCTAAGAAGCTTCGAGAGCATATCCGTATCTTATCTATTCTTGGTAGAAGCAGCAAACCCAAGAAGTGCTGCCATGATACGTGCCAATGCCGTGTGAAGTGGAAACGAAAAAGTAGGAAAGCTAACCCTGGGCTACGACGCTCAACGGAACACTCTCAGATGAAACAGAGAGAGAGAGAGAGAGAGAGAGAGAGACCAGCAATATGGAACCGGCTTTTACTTTCTCTTTAAAATTGTTTATTACTTAAGCTGCCCCGTGTTTCATTTCACCAATGAAGTACTAACCTCTGTCGTCATCCAAATCGACTAGCACGAACACAGAGAGCAGCGTCTTGCCAAGCTGTGACTGTTTGTCAACATCTCCGTCGCGATGGCCGATGGTCCAGCTGTACAGGATGTCGTCAACACACCGGTCCAGGATGGGACATTGCCACACGTGGCAGATCCTGGAACATGGTAAATGCTGCTCACACTGAGAGAGAATAACGCACGAGAAATAGTATTCTGTATTCAAAGTTCTGATAGTATAGAATAGGAAAATACAAGATCCTCGACACCAACATTCTTATTGACTCCGTGGTACAGACGCTATCGCCGGTCGACTATTTAATTTCTTTCCTAGCTATTATGCTCCACTGCTGGGTAAAAGTGAAAACTGGAAGCGGTGGTGTTGTCATGATTAACACGCCCACCTTTGGTTCGAAAGGTCTCAGGTTCGTATCCTACTCATGCCATATGAGTTTGTATACCAATCTGACTCATATATAGTAGTTTTTATAGACCACCACCTATTTCCGGTGAAGGAAAACATTGTGAGAAACCCTGAACACTGGTTGATTATTAACTTGTGTGGGAAATGGAGAAGGCAACGGCAAACCACTCTATTAATAGTACCAAGAAAGTTGTTGTGTGTATTTCATTCCACGTAATGACCACGACCATCAGCCGACGATTACGAAGAAAAAGGTGGGCAAAAGTCTCCCCTAATTTCTTCCACTCATCCCTTGGTCTTTACCAAAAAGGGTAATTTCTCTCCATTCTTTGTCTTAAATACCTTAAATATTGGCCTTTGCAATATTACCGCATAATATTAATAGTTAAATACTTTTAATAACGCTTTGAACAACTGTTTCCACTAGATGATGAAACTCACCTCCCAGTCAACACTCTTATCTGGTAGCTGCTATGTTCAAAGTCAGTATCACTGTCTAGACTCCTCTCCCTGCTCATCTTTTCCACAGCCTCATACACATTGGGCATTTTCGAAGCCTTCTTCTCACACGTCACATGTATTTCTGGCAAATTATCATAAAAATCTTCATTTAAAATAGGTTTCCCTTTCAAATTCTGTATGGTTTGGACTTGTTTCAAAGGGGATAGGATGGATCCGTGTGTGAGGACCCACCGGTTGGAGAACTTGAGGCCCGAGGCGGAAACTGTCAAAATGTTCGCGTGTTCCTCGTCTTCTGAATAGTTGTAGGATACCATCACACCCTCCACGTCCAGCGTCATTTTGCTGAAAATTGTTTTTTTTTTGAAAATATTATTACTTTTTACTGTGTAGACAAATAAAACTAAAGACTGTAGGTAATATAGTCTTACTAAGGCTTATATTCCCAAAGAGTTAAGACGATTTAGATATTTTTTTTTGTGTCGAGAGTATTCTTAGTCATGATTTATTCTTTCTCATCAGATCGTCCCGGATTCCTCCTAAGCCGCAAAGCGTCGGAGTGCAGGATTCTTTTAAACTTCTCATGGCCGGCATACTTACGTAATGCTTTTTTGTTAGCCATCATTCAATATCGGGGCGATTTATTTTTTAATTTCACAATGAGTGACTTAGTTATACTTCGAAACACACACCTTAATAACTAAGTAAGCAAAAAATATAAAAAGTCATACACTGCTTGTGTGCCTGGCATGAAGTCGCCTTGCGGTAATGTGCCCAGAATCCTGGCAGCACGCTGCTTTTTTTGAGTCAGGCACATTTAAAAAAAGCTAATAAGGAAACTCAACTTTCCTTTAAGAATCGGGAAACAACAAACTTAAATTCATTCTCATATATTTAATATATATAAATAATAATAAATAACAGGAAATAAGCGTGATAATATGTGTGTGTGCATATTAAATTTAGGTTTATATAACGGTAATTTAATAATTTCCTAATTAATAAAATACATTTAATCGCAGCATATTACTGTATTATTAGAAAGGAGAACGAATGAGGGCCCCGGGCAATTTTGGAAAAGTATGAATTATTCTAGATTGAAAATCTACCCATGTATCAATTTTCATCAAAAACTGTCCAGTAGATTTTGCGTGTAAGAGTAACAAACAATAATCTTAACATTTTTATCAACTTTTAAAACACTAACGCGGAGCGACTCTTGAGATTCGAAGTTTTAGGTATCCCAAATCTCATTCTGCCCTTGCATTCATTAAAATCCGTATTATGTAGTACCCATAGTATTCTTGAGTGAAAGCGTAACAAACATTTCTACTTATCCACATTTTTACATTTATAAATGAGCAGATAGGTACGTCACGTCGTTCTAGCAAAAAAACCACCTAACTACAAAAACAAATAAGATATTTATGCAGATGTTAAGTAAACAATCTGCAAGTGAAACCCACATAAAATTGTAGTAAATAGCACGTGTGTAATGGTCAATTTGATCTAGATATTATCAGTGCTAGCATAAATGTATATAATGTCTAGAATTCTGGTTCCATCCGCTGTTTAGACCTATCAGTAACTGTAGGGCATAAGTTATGTGCTATATGATACTACGCTCAGAACCGCTTCAAACCAGATTGTACCGGATAGCCAGTGAGGAGATGCTCCAAATAATGTAATATTGGCATTTGCCCGTGGATTTTGCTGCTCGAAATATGCTACACTAAAATCCGTATGAAAATCGGTCTGGTAGCTTTTGTGTTCTTTGCTATCAGGTTCCAACGAATACAGAAGACATTTGTCTATAGAAGGACCTAATGATTTAGACCTAATGATTTTTATCTTTCTATTTTGTTTTATATCTATGAACCATTGTCCGATGGAATATTTCTAAAAATATTACGCCTACATCTTCTTCGATTCTTTCACCGGAAGCAAATGGTCGGTAGTCGATGAAAACTACTACACATGAGTCAGATTGGCAATACAAATTCACGTGGCACGAGTAGGTTTCGAACCTGAGGCCGTTCGATTCACAGGCGGGCGTCTTAACCGCTGAACCGGTGGTCCGCTTCAACATATCGCCATACGTGTCCATAATCAAATAACAGATTTCTGAATATAATTAGATTAAATTATTATTTTTCGCCAAATATAGCCGGCGTTGACGTCCAATGCCAACAGTAGTGCATTACAGTACATAAAAAACAGCATTTTCAACAAAAAATATTCCATTGCTACTTTTATTTGTGAGACTATAATCATCAGCTTCGTATACTCAACAAGCTATAGAAAATTATGCGATAGAATAAAGACAAATTAGTTTCTTGGTGAACGCTCAAATAACATAAGGAAAGGGTGCGAACGCGATTACAAATTTGCTAGGGTATAACCACACCCTATAATAGTGGTTGTAATGAACTGTATTCAGCGGGATACCAATAAGCCATACAATTTGCGTTGCTATAAAAGAAATGACATGCTTTTCCCGCGCTAACCGCGTTCTGAAGCGCCATCGCGAAAGGCGCCCGTGGTTCACGTTCGTTCTTTAAATTTTTCTTTTTCGGATATCAGCCAGTTCACAGCATTAGCTAAGGTCAGTCTTTATGAAATTTAAATTTTGTTAAAAAAAAAGCTATGGTATACTGTTTACTTTTTTTCTTCACAAAATGTATAGCGTATACTTACCGTAAAATACAATTAATAAATATAATTATGCTAGTGGCACAATTTTATAGTGTGACATTTTTTCACAGATAAAATAGATATGCGAGATGGAATAAGCTGGTTAATTTCACGCTCGTTGTTCAAGTTTCCGTAGTGTAGCGGTTATCACGTGTGCTTCACACGCACAAGGCCCCCGGTTCGATCCCGGGCGGAAACAGTTTGTTTTTTGACAATGACAAGAGTGTAATGTAGTATTGAAAATATTTATTTTAACCTTATTTTATTACAGACAAGTGCTTGTAACAATAAATCAATCAATAATAAGTTATTATACAAAAATATCATTTTCCATCATCACGCATCCAACACGAGACTAGAAAAATCATGTCCGTGCAGTAAACCGTTGAGGAATTCCCTCGTCGGGCCCGATCCTGGGTGACCGTCAGGTCATGCATCATAGCTTAATGCAATGTCACCCAAACTAAACGTATATACACTATACATTCAACATTCTTGTTTCAAAATTGAGTAAGATTCCATCCGAACATTGGTTATCACAACTTCATATATTTATTGCACGTTAAATAAAAACATGTAACTTGTAAAATAATAATAATAAACATGAAAAAAAAAAGTTTCAAAGAATAAAAATGAGTTTTGAAAAATTTCCTTCGAGCCGGATTTGAACCAGCGACCTATGGATGTCTCACAGAATCTTCCTCTACAGTCCACCGCTCTACCAACTGAGCTATCGAAGGTGGTGACGATCGAGTCGAAATTATAGATATGGTTCTGTAAGGCTTTTTCTCTCAACATTTATTCCAATTTAGGATTTCGAATATTTTTTTCGTGGTGACCAAAATATTAATGCAAAACCGGGATATTTTTAATGCATTAGTGTGTTATGTTTATCAGCCTATTCCTATGCAAACAATATTAATTGCTTATGTACCTACATCAGTGTTGCTCCAAACTGGATATTATCTGTTTGACGTACCTAATAGAGAAATCTTATCACTCGTTCAGTTAATTTAATGACGATTAAATTAGTCATATTAATACTACCTAGTTAATATTAATAAGATATTTTATTACGAATTTAAATTATCCACAACATCTAGACATACTCGTACTAAGGTACATCCACAAAAGTGACTTTGTAAATACGAAAATGATTCTGCATGTCTGTTATATTTTATTTTATTATGAATGTTGTAAAAAGACTCTGGAGAAGAATATCATATTTATCGCGAAATTTACCCGGCAGCGCAACACAATGTGCAGCTACTTACCAAACAAATGTTTACAGCAGCCCAATCAGAGGCTATTTAATTTAGAATTTTAATTAATTTGTTATACAACAACATGATTCAGTTGGCTCGTTAATTGGTTGGATTCCAATCACGCCACAGCAAAGAATCCAGGTCACATTTCAGCAAGCGTTGCAAATTAATCTGCGAGGTTTCTCCATCACGTTTATTTGCCGCTACACTACTGAGAACAATAAATTTATGATTGGAACTCTAATTTATGAAAAATATGAAATTAGATCTACAATCAACATTAAAATGAGAATCGAACATTTTTCTTGTTTAAAATGACATACTTATTCTAAATCTCAAGATATACCTAAAGTTCTTGAATAATATTGTTTATAAAATAGACAAAAACAATAGACTCAATATGTATTTACTAGAAGTACATATGTATAATCTGTGCTAGAACGTTTAAGTAAGAAGGTGGTAAGAAGTATATTTGGACGTTTGCTGTGATTGGTGCATTAAAGTGGTGTGAGCGCCGCGCCTGCGAACATGTAACGAGATCCAAAACCAGTACTTGCCTTTTTAGGCTTATCAATTTAAACTATAATACTTACATTACGCCATCAAATAGGATTTTTTCCTGTAAGTAACACGTATTTTACTTTCATGTCAATTTCAAACTTTCATTTCCTACCTTTGTTATGAATAAATGACGCGGAGTTTTTGCAATGAGAAAGTGTGTTCTAGAGAGAAATATTTTAGAAAAGAATTAAGAGAAAATATTTGAGAAATATTTTAGACTATTCTCTAAACATGTTACCCAATTATTTTTTTATTTTTTATAGTCAAAATAAATAGGCATCTTAGTAATTGGCTCATGTACATAACCTATCTTAAAACTCCGGAAACTGTTTTACTAATTAACACTACCTAACACCAACTGGTCTAATACGGTTATTTTTAACGCATGTAAAGTACTTTGTATACCATTTCGTTACTATGTCATACATCCAACCACATAGTAAGTATGGAAATATAACAAAATGACCAATTCAGTGACCTCAGGCGTTCATTGGGGCATCCTCAGATTCGGTGACGAGAATCAGGCCGACCTCACCTTACACATCGACGTACACTGACTTGTTTATCTAGAATTAACTAGTAGTGGTCGGTATTCTCATAGAATGCGTATACATAGATATTATCATAATTGTTTGTGACTGTCTCTGTCATTGCAAGTTAAACTGCAGCGCGATAGATCTTTGAAGTTGGGAGGGTTTTTACCTTCTTGTTGCCATACCTATGCGGTTTTTAGCCATTAGTTTGAAAAAAAAATTAACAAAAAAAACGCGAAAGCTTACATCTTTTAGCATATTATATCGCTTCATAAGGCGAGATAATCTACATAAAACTTTTCTTCTACTAAACTATCAGTTTTTTATTCACGATTCACCGGATACTACATTACATCCACAAAATTCAGATGCGATCCAGGTTTCCATGTGATATATTTGAGCGGAAGTCACCATCTTCAAAAGCTGCGCCGGTACTTAACTGGTCAATTGATCAAATGAGCGAGTGTTGCTCTGGATCCGGTCCCGTGACTTGGTATCTCCGCTGTGCCTCTTAATGCTCATAAATAACCACTAGTTTACTCGACTCAGCCATTTAAATTGTTTCTTTACTACTGAGCATAATTTTGATTGCGTAAATACGCAATTGACATTTGTAATTCATTGACATATCAATGTAAAAAAATGAATTTAAATGTTGTGTTAATGGTAACAATGATCAGTTGTAAGATAATCAGTGTAAACCAAAAAATTAACTTATGTCTGTCTATGTTCTATTTCGAAAAATAACATTAATGTATTTGCCCCCGAATTCTTACGAGCACTTACACGTTTATCGCTCCCGGTCGACAATTTGAGGAGACACTGGCACTACGATAAGCCCACGACAATACAATAATGGACGCTCTTTTGCCTAATGGACTTCATCCTGCACGGCCCAAGCGCACTCCAGTCAATGCTGTGTGCTCGTTTCTTTCGCTACTCTGCTGTTCCACACTTCACACGCTAAATTCTTCTTGTTATCGTGTTTCATACGTGTCTGCGATCTCGGTTTCCGCATTACGATATTTTTGCGTGGGATTCTGGTGACTACACCACTGACACCACCGGTTTGCGAAGAATCAACCGCATCCGTCGGAGACGAACGATGTGTCAGTACCGATGTCGAAAACGTTGACGAAATTCGCTTTGAAATCCTATGTTCTTTTGTAAAATATGTTAAGTGTCTCGGATGCAGTGTTGAGAATGTACTAGTGCCTTTTGTAAAGGAATAAAGGTGGAATAAAGGTGGTGCGGCGGACATGCCTGGATTCCGAAGTCTGGCATCTAGTGTTAAAAAAAAGAAGATACTCTCGCTGGTCGGATCCTGGTGCTCTAGCGGTTCCATTTGTTTGATGCGATAACGTTTTAGGTAAGTACAATTTTAAAGTCATTAGGGCAAAGTACCGCGGCTTCATTCCTAATGAGTAGTTAAGAAGATATCCAAGAGGGACAGGTGTGGTGTGTCGATTTCGGTTTAATCGTTTAAGAATATTTTACGCGTTTGGTAATTTGTTTCTGAACAGAACAAAGGTAACTAACAAAAGTTTAGTAATCATTTACACGTGTTATTGGAGAGTTCTGTTTAGTATTAGATTTGTTAAGATTCATTTAGATTGTGGTAAGTGGCGGCATTCTACACATGTATTTAAACATTGTTCTATTCTAAGTGCTGAGAAAAAAAATATATTTTGCATCGTAGTAATTAATAACTACCTATAAAATTATATTTTTTAAAATAGGTGATAAATATTTTTTAGAAGAATATGCGAGCACCTTTTTAAATAAATTACACATAACGTAAATACTCTATGGCTTGCATACAAATGCAAAATTGCATTTTAAAAAGCAATTAAGCAGGTTTCCGTGTACTTATATAAAATTGCTTCTACATACTTACATTCTATTTATATATACTTAGTTAAGACAAAAAAATACATGAGCAATAATAAAAGATACATATTTCCTGCTAATCAATATTAAACTTAAATTAATGATTTATTTATAAGTTGGGTAATATTTAGTTAATATATATGTAAAAACAATGGGCTTACCTTTGTCCCTTCGTTATGTTTTGTTTACAATAGTTTTGAGGTTATGTGATAGTCCGCAAAAATCCGAATAGTTGGACAGCGTAGGCTCAAACAAAATCACTAACACGCGTCAGTTCTTACAACAATATTATGCAAAACTAAATAGATTCTGATAATAATTCTCTAATGAATGCTCTATTTCTCATTACAACTTGATTTTATGTACTTTGTTATCTTGTAAACACAAACATACGTGTGCGTAGTAAGTTCAATAAGCATTTGACTTATCAGCTGCGTTTGACAGCTCATAGTTTCGAATTAGTACCTACGGTGTACGCTAGATGGAGATATATCATTTTTTAATTATTTCACTCGTATACTTGCATGTAGATGTTTTGGCAAAAATTTGGAAATTGGTTGTCAATATTGTATAGCCGGAATAATTTATGGAGAAGGTAATGGCAAACACATCTATTAATATATTTATCGCAGTCGTAATTTCTCAACCATTTTGTACGACGCGTTGCGTTTCATTTTATTTTGACACTGGCGTGCGTTGAAGTAAGCAATGAGGCATTGATCTAAAGGCTCTGGCTGGAAACCTGTGATAATTACATACACTTACATACATTGCAAGTTAAATAAAAGCTTATAAAAATGAAGAAATTCTATTAGTCACATAGTACCTAACTACTTTCATTAAATCAATAAAAATATCTACATACCTACCAACATTTATTTTACTACCAGTTTTGTTCAGAAATTAATTAAAAGAATGTTTTTGTTATCACAGCGACTACCAGTTTTGTTCAGAAATTAATTAAAAGAATGTTTTTGTTATCACAGCGAAGTCATTCTTATTAATTTCTTATGACGCGATATTAACTATATCGGTAAATTAATTAAAATTCGCTTACATAATCAATTACATGAACAAAAACTTGACTGGACTTCGTGCTTTTTCATTAAAGCCTTAATAAATTGAAATATTCCTCACTAATTGATTATTATGAAATTGTTTTCCGTTGCAGATAGGTAGGTCCTTTTTTTTATTTTCGGCTTATTTGAAAAAGGAACTTTGTTTTTTTTTGGTCACCTTAGATCAACTAAAAGAAAAAACTGTCGATTTCCTAAATACCTAGTCTTTTTGTTATATATTTAGACGTTTTGCTACATAGGTAGGCGATTAGCTAGCCAGGCAGGTTGCTCATTAGACCTTTCGCTTTGTTGGACGTTTAGCTATTTACTAGACTTTCTGATCTGGAGGGGAAAAAATGTGGTCACCCACACACACGTAGATTCGAAGAAAAATTAAATTGTTCGATTTTCATTTCGACGAAAATCATTATCTATAATGTGTAATAATCACGTATCAATAAAAAGATAATGTGGCGTGTCCCATGGATGTCGTACGTGGCGAGTAAGGGACATAACATATGACAGCTGATACAAAAATAACATTAACGATATTACAAATTATATATAGATATATAATGCCGGCTGTACATTATCGCGATACAGTTCACCAAACTTTAGTGGATTCGGAACGCATTGCTGATTTTTCATTGCGGTAAATAAAACCACTCGTACATACTACGCAATGTTCGTAGTTCACGCCGGTATCTGCATAAGTTATCCAGTTTTATCATGCAAACACAATCTCCGTCTTATAAAAGTTTTTAATAGGTTAAGTTTGCGTTACTGCTAACACAGATGTGAAGTTAAATCCCACTCGTTGTATCGCATAAGCAACTACTTCGGCTGTAAGCATCTCTCTTATCTGAGCGTCGTCCCGGCTACTTCCTCAACCGTTGAGTGTCGGAGCCCAGGCTCCGCTTTCCTACATTTTCGTCTCCACTTCGCACGGTCGTCGGCACCCCTAGTTGTCAGACCATTGGCACGCATACTCGTACCATCCTTGACGACATCAAGCCAGAACTTCTTGGGTTTGCTTCTTCTGCCAGGGCCAGGGGAGATCAGGCAAACCCAAGTGCTTATGGAGGTAAATATCTCTTTCACTTATCTAAATCGTTGTCCAATATTATTGTAATCTCCTTCATCATTAGTATAATTACAAAACAGATAGCTATGATATGCGCCAAGGTATTGGATGAATTGATTGGCCATCTTTGCTTTTTTCGGCCGTTTTGATAGACTTTTTGATTCTTCTCACGAGTGCTAGAAGAGTAAAATGAAATTCGATTATATTCTTCTCTTAAGTTTAGGAGGATAGTTTGAATAATAAATTTAAAAAAATACATTTTGACGACCTCGGTGGCGCAGTGGTAAAGTTCTTGCTACTGAACCGAGTGGTCCCGGGTTCGAACCCCGGTCGAGTCATGATGGAAAACGATCTTTTTCTGATTGGCCCGGGTCTTGGATGTTTATCTATATATTTATTATGTATTTGTTATAAAATATAGTATCGTTGAGTTAGTATCCCATAACACAAGTCTCGAACTTACTTTGGGGCTAGCTCAATATGTGTGGTTTGTCCTCATTTATTTATTTATTTTATTGATAGCTACGTTCCCTTATCGTGATCCAGGGTCCATGTTCAATTGTTCATGCTTATAAATCATACTGGCTTTTGCCGGCGGCTTCGCACGCGTGAATATCAGTTCTTAAAAGGAATAGAAGTAAAATTTCAGTTATTCTTTTATCGCGTATAGAGATAGAAGACTGGTAAAATTTATTTATTACTATGATTCAAATTCATATTTTTGCCATGCTACGTGTCTCGTTCCGAAACTTGTAAATAATATTGATTTGTCATGGAAATTAAAACGACGTGGAAAATTTCAACTATATAGGACAAGCGAGAGTAGATGAAATTTTATATTGACGTCTGTCAGCACAAATGAAACTAAATAAAAGCATATAAAAGTAAAGAATTTGTTCAATCGCTTGATTAACTTTACAATCTATGGAAAAATAGTTATTTCTAGATTAGAAGACTCATCTACATGCAGACAGACATAATAACTTGGCAATAATAATTCATCGTGGCATAGGAAGGTTTTATAATGAGAATATATGAGTCAACGACGCGTAACAACAGCCTGTATGAATGGAAAAATGGTTGCTTGCAATTAAGCAATTTAACTTGGAAAGCGGAAACCTTATAGAACGATTGTAATTAGGTTATACTTATAAATAACTTGGTATTTTAACTTGATGAACTCGAAACTTTTAAACTACAGAATTCACTTTCCTTTGTTTCTTAACTATAACATTAATAAAACTAAAAGTGGTTTGTGCAGGTCTGTACAAGTTAAGGATATAAGTAGTGTCTGGAGTACAGTAATAGAATATGATGAGAGAATGATGCGAAACATTTTATTGTCTGCCTACATTGTGCTTTTTATGTTCATATATTCCATGTACTATGCACTCAAGTCACACAAAAATAAATTACTAAATGAATTTTGATGTGTGATTATCATTGTTTGGTGAAAAATACTCGAGACTTAAAAATAATCTTAATACAAACTTCAATAAAAATCCTGAATCATAAGTTTTCAATCTAACTATGTAGTATAAGTTTTCACGACAAAAATATTTATATTTTGATTAAATAATAATAATAAATAAATATTTATTTTCAAAAATAATTATCACCATTAGCCTATCCTTATCCCACTCTATGTGCGTGTCAGTCTCCTCCACTTGTACCTGTCTGATGTTAACCGATCAAAAATAATTAAGTATATTTCAATCAATCGTTATATAGCGCCGACTCACTCTTGGCCGATTTCACGCATAATCCCCAAAACCCGGCAGCTAGAAATTAATCAAGATGCGTCATGTTATAGGCGTCATGGCATCGTGTCTTGTCTTATGGGTTTATTACAAGATTAAAAGGCCTCATTGAGATTAAACAGGAGCGCCATTTTCTTGGAACGTATTTTTCCTCTACAATTAAAGTACAACACAGAGTGGGTACATAGTGTCAGTCTGTTTAACGTTGGATTCCTTGAAAAATGGTTTTCATCGTGATGAAATCGCTCTGCGAAATTTTCCTATCAAAAATCTGTTATATTATCGATTATTTCTCATCCTAATAATTATTATAAATACGTAAGTACCTAAGTTTGTTACATCTTCGAGCTATATCTACTCGACCAATCTTCTTGAAAATTTGTCTGTTTGTCTGTTTATAATATTATTAGGATTAAGTAGGATAAGATATGAGCGCAGACCGACAGAAAGACAGACAATCGTTTAACAAATGTAAAAAGTGTAATCATCATAACTTTAGTGTAAACTTGGTGAAAGTTTACACTAATAAACACACGTAAATGGACCAATTATCCTAAAACGCAGTTGTAGCACAATAACAGACATACAAAAAGCAGATAGAAACAAATTTAATATGATTTTAGTTGTAAATGCGCCATCATTTGATGATGTCGACCTCGCGTCCAGTTGGTCTGGAGTAACGGACGGTTGGCGAACGCCCAAATGTTGATTCACGCACAGTTTAACCAGTGTAGATACGTTGGGGTTTCAGTGATCATCGTAGATCTACAATTTGAAAAGAAGTACCTTAGTTAGTTTAACTAAAATAAAAAAATAACTGTACTCCACAATAAAAAAATACCTTTATTTAATGTAAAGTACCCTAAATTTGGATTAATTCGTTAATTTTAACAATCACGGTGATAAAGATGTGGCAGGTAACCAGGTTACACCTAATGTTACGTCCAGGAGGTTTGTGCCTTCCAACAGCTTATAGAGTTCTAAAGAAGATAAATACAAATAAAATGGCACAAGGAAAGAAAAATGAAATTGAATTCAAATTCAAAATTCTTTATTCAATTTAGGATGTTTCAAAAATTTCAAAAATTACTTTAATTCTACTGCCGACTTCCGCGCAGGTGAAAGAAGAAGCGGCGCAACAAACTTCACCGTAGCCTTTTCTCCGAGGATGTCAATTAACAAATGTTAGAATAAAACTTAAACATACTAATAGGGGGTAATCGCTTGTAAATCTATAATAGTGGTCGTATTCTTCTACGAACCAGCTAAGAATCATGTAACTAGTTGTTGAAACTACACGAAACTGACTAAACATATCACACATATACCAAGACTTAGGTCTGATTGCTGTCGGGGCCTCACACTCGCCAACGTTTGTCAAGTGCTCCACAACTTTGAACCGGCACTTATATTACCGGCTCCACACTAATATTGTCCATCTCGCTCAAATGGCGATGCGAATGCATGAACATTGCCTAGTATGCATGAGTGCTTTTATTTACCGCACTGAAAAACCAGCAATATATGTCGAAGCCGCCAAGTTCGGCGAACTGGTTCGCGATAGTGTGCCATAAAATACTCAAAATAGTGTCACGGAGTATATTCTTAACTTAGATTTGTTATCTTTGATTTCGACGCCTACAGCAATCCACTATGTATCAAATAAGACGGTTGCCGACTGAAACTGACTGAACTGGATGATGTGGTGGCATGGACTGACAACTAGAGAAACCGACGACCGTGCGAAGTGGAGACGAAAAATTAGGAAATTGTAGACTCAGATAGAATTTAGTGCTAGTATACAATATATATATTTTTTTTTTGTTATTTGTAGTGGATAGCATGCTCCTCTTTATTTATTTATATTTGCATACCTATATTCGGTAAAACATGTAGGTTTAATTCATTTTAACATCAATTTGTATATTTGTACTCGTGTTTTTGGCAAATATTCTTTTCTTTCTTTCAAAGCGGAATCTGGGCTCCGCCGCTCAACGGCTAAGAATGGAACCTGAAACACCCACAGATGAGAGTGAGAGGGCGGTTGCCGACTTTCTGTCACTCTAATGTCACGCACATAAGATTTAACTTAAGATTTATTGTCTTTTTACAGCATGGATTTAGTAAGTGTTGGAGTATCTACTAATTCCATGCTTTACAGTCACTATCCTGTGTGACGGATAATAACGTAATCCAACGGAGTAAAGCTACTTCATGACTTTGACCCTGTACCGGAGTAACGTCCACCAGACGATTGGCGAGCGCCCAAATGTGAATCATGTCTTTGGTTTCAGAGAAAACTCTGCAACAGATTTTTTGTACAGATACAACGCAAGCGAAGTTGCGAGTCTACACGCTGAGTAGATATATGATACGACACGACACGACACGACACGACACGACACGACACGACACGACACGACACGACACGACACGACACGATACGACGATACCAGACAATTTTGCAATACACGATATGACGATGTCAGACAAATTTGCATGCGATGTCGATGTGACAGCAGCAGCAGTATTTATGATACGTTAATTGTGTGATATTTAATTTGGAGATTATTTTACAACGGTTAATCATTGGATATATCTATGGAGAATAGTATTACATACATACAATACTGATCAGACAAATGTTATTAGACCTATTTGAATATTATAACCAGAAGCAAAGCGGACTAATAATGTAAGATTAAAATTTATCCCCAGAAAAATGTTGTTAATTTTTTTGTAATAATTTTATTGCACGAAAGTATTATTATTTTATCAGAGTTATTTTCAATAGCCTACTAGCTGTTGAGATTTGTGTGACAGAATTTCCCTCTAATATTTTCTCTAGTTTCTCAAATGTTATACCTTGCCGCTATGCATACATTACTAGCTGCGTCCCGAGGTTTCGCCCCGTGGGAATTTCGGGATAAAAAGTACCCTATGTAGTATTCCAGATTATATTCTACCCAATACCAATATTCATAACAATCCGTCCAGTAGATTTTTCGTGAATGAGTAACAAACATATACATATACACATCCTCAAAAAACTTTAAAATAATATAATTAGTAGAATACTGTCAAGCTAGTTATCTCTCTAAAAATTGTCTTTTGTAGGCATTTAATTTATTTCTTCTTATAAAACAAGGCGTTTCGTAAAGCGTCAAAATTGACTACGCTAGTCCAAGGGGGCCTGAATTTTTTGCGACAATTCGAGTTTGTTGAAATGTACTTGTTTGTATGTTAAAAAAATCGAGATTATCATATTACGGGATCAAAAACGGGGCTCGTGGCTGATGGAATTTGGAACACAATTTCATTAATCAAAGATTCGAACTACTTACTTATTAATCTGTGCCAAAATTATTTGAAAATTAGAAACTGAAATGATTTGAAAGAATTTGAAATTTATTGGAAATTTATTAGCGGCCCGTCCCGGCTTCGCTCGAGTAAAACCATAACATATTGTACACCTAAACTTTTCTCCGGAATCATACTATCTATTGGTGAAAACCATACAAAAACCTGTCCCGTAGTTTTTGCGTTCATACAGACAGACATAACATGAGACTTCTTTGTAGAAACTCTTTTAATTTGCAATGTATTTTCGGATGGAATCTTGTAACTCAATTTTGAAGCAGATATCTTTAACCGATTGAGCTGATTTATACACACGTTTAGTTTGGATGACAATGCATTATTACGATAAGCATGCCCTGATGGTGCACCAAGGAACGGCTCCCGACGAGGAAACTCCTCAACGGTTTACTGCACGGACATGTTTTTCTTTGTCACTCAATAAGATTACAACTGACAACAATAAAAGCTTGGGTCAAAAATTTAATTTCTGTACTAAACATTAGAAGTATGTAATAAGTGTTGCGCGAGCGATGTTGCGGGCAATAATTAATTACAAGTTGAAGGACATCGACTTCCGGGTTGTTTTTGCTAGGTGGCGCCATGTTTTTTCTGTAATCATTAATTTCGTGTCAGCCAGTGCCTTAAATAAATATTGAGCCATAATGAAATCAAATACTATTTATAATGATACGTATAAACGATAAAAAGCGAGCGAAGCGTGTTAGGTCTGTAAATCAACATCGGTCAAAAATACATTTGTTGTATGTACCTATGTATGTATGTTTGTAACGCGATAACTTTCGAACCGTTGAGTTGGTCTGATTTTGATGAAATTTATAAAATCGGTCTGTCAATGGAATTTTAAGTTAACAAAATAGGTTAAGTCGTTTTTGATATATTCACAATTATGTAAAAATTTATTGTGTTCGCGAGGTCTAAACTCGCTGCGAACACTAGTCTACTTAATTATATATATAGCGAAATTAATGTATCACTCATGACATGGGTTTCATTCATATGCAAAATTGTAATATCGGATCTGTGTTATCTGAATAAATCAATTTGATATTTTTAATACCGGCCACAGACTAGAGCGAACTCTAGACAGATGCGTAGTTAATATAATTGCTTTTATTTACCGCAATGAAAAACTAGCAATGTATGTCGAATCCGACAAATTTCAGGCGAACTGTTTCGCGATAATGTGTAGCCGGCATGGACTTTATAAAACATTAACGTCAATAAATTAAGCTGCCCAATATCACTTATAGAAGGGACTTCACTCCAAATAAAAGGCGAGGCTGTATTATTTAATCCCCGACGTAAAAAGAGGGGTGTTATAAATTTTACCGCTAAGTGTGTCTGTCTGTTTGTTTACGTGGCAACGTAGCCTATCAACGGGTGAACTGATTTGAATGCGGTTATTTTTAATGCGGATATGATAGTTAATTTTTATGCGGTGGTTCTTAGATATGTTTGATCAAAATCGGTTCAGCCATTCATAAGTTGTAACAAAATAAACATTGAAAGTCGGTGTTTTTTAACTTGTCTAACAAATAAACTTGTCTATTATCTTGTCTCAGTCATCGTACTTCTTGGTCCGCGTCTCGTCCAGCACACTGTCCCTAGTCGATAGTCCCTTTTATTCTTCAGTCTGTTATTGTCGGGTTTATTTATAAAAAGCAATAGAGTCAGTCAAGTTTATAAATAGACAGAGGGGTTAGTGTGGGTTTGCATTTCACTTCTCACCATCGAATCGATTCGAAGTGAGCCGCAGCGAACCAATCACATTGCAGTGTGGTTGTCGTTGCGTCACAATGGCACAATGTGATTGGTTCGCTGCGACTTTCGATGGTGACGAGTGATATGCAAACTCGCGCTTCGCCCACAGAACGCCACAGACAGTTGTAGTAAAAGACTTAAAAAATATGACGTCCAGGAGGTCGCCTTCAGATTCTAAGAAAGACTGTTCAATATATTAGGACAAATCACACAGATTGAGCTAGCCCCAAAGTAAGTTCGAGACTTGTGTTATGGGATACTAACTCAACGATACTATATTTTATAACAAATACACATATATAAACATCCAAGATCCGGGCCAATCAGAAAAAGATCATTTTCCATCATGACCCGACCGGGGATCGAAGCCGGGACCTCTCGGTTCAGTGGCAAGAACTTTAACACTGCGCCACCGAGGTCGTCGATGTTATCACTGCGGAGCGCCTATAATAATTATTAAGTTTATTTAAACTGAAACCTCACAACAGATCCGCTAAATCCCTGAGAAATCGCAGATTAAAGTCACAAAAGAAATGTTAATAGTTATTAACGTTAACGTTTACTTATTCATTTTAATTTAATTCAGTTAATTCGTTTCATATTAATGCTTTGAATATTAACACTTTAAAATGAATGCACAGGTACTACTTGTTTACCGCACACCATGTACGTAGTAAGTAGTTCTTCATATTTTTGGATATCTTATAGCTCACGGTGCGACCCGTGTGACCTATGTCTCAGAATACACCCTCCACCGAATTCCTATCATTTCTCATCCATTGTCAACTCGAGAATCTTTTGTCAGTCCTCGTCATATTCAAAACAACTACTAGTTTACATTCACAGTTCATTGGAATCATTACGTCTTTCACTCACGACGAATACTTTAGGTTCCATCACCAATGCTGGCTATATTCTAAAATGTCTTGTTTATCATAAACTAATACAGCAATGGAATGGAGGTGAAAGTTGATTGTCGCCTTTCGGTAGTTGTCTCGGCATCATCAGACTGCGCGTCTGCCACGTTCGTAAAGCAAATTCGTTTGATTTCAAATCTTATTCGTTTGTGATATGATATAGTTTTGTTTAGCAATATTGTTGGATTGTGGCGTGGTGTCGAAAGGGCTCTTTGCCACTTGTATAGGACAATAGACTGTTGTTTTTAACATTTGTTTCATGTTTGTGCTTAACGTTTGCATCTCAAAGGGTACCCGCTAAGTAGGCAGACCTACCACGAAATATTATTTCATACATACTTGCCCTCCATTTGAAAGTTTGCCCGATTTTTACCTCTTCTGTAAATCTTCGGAGTCCAGTATCAATTTTCTTACTTATGTTATTATTTTTCACTTCGCAATGTCTTCAGCATCTATAGTTATCACACAATAGGCACGCGTGTCCTCTTTGACGACGTCAAGCTAGGACTTTTTGAGTTTGCCCCTTCTGCCACGACATATAGCGGAAACGGTATGCCCAAAAAATAATTTTAAAAAATACGTAGAAAACCGTGCGGTTCCCTACTACCTGACTTGTGTAAAACGTGGCCACGCAGGCGGAAATTTATTTGCTTGTATCACGGACATTAAATAAGTCATGAATATTCTTACCACTACGTAGCTGTGCACTTTGGTTCAAGATTCGATCTATATAATAATATTATACTTATATAAATCAGTGCATCAAATTCTTTTTCAATCCGTCCAGAAAACTTTGCGTGTAACAATAAATATAAAGCTCCGATTCTTCTAAGCTTTGTCTAATTTTCTAAGTTTACTCTTATCTGAATCATTTCGACACATTACAGTTATTTAACTAATTAATAACTTATTGAAGCGTAAACTTATTCCTTCCGATCCGACGAACAGTCAACGAGCGCAGACGATGACGTCATGTTGCAAAAAAGAAAAAAAAAACTGATGGTTCACCCAATTATATTACAAATAAATCAAGCGATTAGAGACTTTATTATTGAAGATATAGAGGTTGTGTAACACGCATGAAGGCTTTGTCGACTTGTCAAGATTAATTTTGCAAGTTGTCAGTTGGTGATCAGTAAATACTTGAGTGAAGTCATTTGAGGAACAGGTTCGGGAAGCCAAGGAAGCGTGTAAGCGTGTATTTCAGTCCAGAAGTTTGGGTCTTTGCGTCTTATTGTGTTAACCGTTAATTCCTTAATAATAATCACTATCACTATATAACATTAAACGAAGTTGCATCCCGCTGTCTGTCCCAACGTATGTATGTATGTCTGTCCCAACATGTATGCAACGGATTTTCATGCGGGTTTTTTTTTTAATAGATAGGAGAAGATTTGGGTGTATAATTTATTACGTTTTTACCCGAGCGAAACCGGAACGGGCCGCCAGTAAATATATAAAGTCACCTACTTAGTACGGTATGCGAAACTACAAGATGACTTGAATCAAGCCAAATATTCATAGCTGAAATCAAAATCAAAATAAAATCATTTATTCAGAAATTAGGCCTTCACAGGCACTTTTTCACGTCATATTCTAAATTAAATTATGTTTACCAAAGCTACAAACTACTAGTATTTCGGAACGACCACTGCTGAGAAGAAATGCCGAAAGAAACTCATTCAAACAGTGTTGGTCCCTATTATGCCAGAAGGGCTTACCATTTTTTTAAATATAAATGTATGTATAATTTTTTATCAGTAATATAACAATGTAAGTACACAATAAAGTACATGGTCAAAAGGTATACTGAAACATATTATGAATGTGATCAAGTGCTGATATATGTGCTGTGCTGAACATTTTAAATTATCTTACAAATAAATATTTATTTCCACAAATATATATTTATGTTCCAAAGGTTCTTGCATTTCGAAAAGTTGAAAAATATAAGTAAACTTCGCGTTGTAGCAAAATCTGGAAAAACTCAACATATATAAGTATTCCATATCATATTTTGATAGGCTTCAAAGATACGAACGTAAAAGATAAGATCACAAATATCACAGAACATAGCGCGTGTTCCGCTCGGGCTCAGCTCATCTTGGAGCCATGCCCCATTGCTCAGTCGGTCGTGCACCGTTGCGACGACGCACCACGTTGTAGCTCCGTTCTTTTCTATAGGTGTTGATGTTGACGTAGGTCGAAACTTCATACAATTTTTGCGTTGTTCCCCGTTGTCTGTCGACGGACGTCAAAATGTCGGAGCGGCCCTGGGCCTAAAGTAATTATTTAATAGCAAATCTATTAGTTCCTCTAATAGATTTGCTATTAAATAATTTGATCGATAGCATAGAATTCCCGAAAATGTATTATTTCGTTCACGGCGACCTTCAGAAGTCCCAACGTGCGCTTAAAGGGACATCGCTCGTCTTATTCAAGGAAAGCTCATCACTCACTCACCCTAGCAAAGAAATTATTAACGCCCGACGAATGACGAAATAAATTATTAATAAAATAGTATTGATTGGTCGTGACTTTAGACATTACATTACGGCAGCTTCATTAGCACAATTTCTAATCTGACGCAACTCTTGGAGCCGTCAAAGTCATGCAGTTCGCTACTGCACTTACGAAATGCAATAAGGTCACAGATAGACTGATGTAACATTTGTTTACAGGAGATGAACTGTCAAAACCGTGAACCAAGATCATGTTTGGTTGGTTGAAACATGGTCAAAAGCTAAGTTTGAGAATTTTCTTGAAACACGTACCTATGAAACTGAGATGTAATATGTATATTTAGTTGTTTGAACTTGTTCAGTAATAGTGCCAATAAAGAAAAATATATCCTACTGATATATTAGTTAAAAATTAAAAAAAAATACCATCCATGTCAATAAAAAATTAACGTCATTTCATTATTGAGATCTATTTATCTATATTTTACAAGCTTTTGCAATGAAAGTGCTTATATAATTTTGAACGGAATCTTTTAACTCAATTTTGAAACAGAAATCTTCGACCGATTGAGCTGAAATTTTGTACACACGTTTAGTTTGGATGATAATGCATCATTATGATCAGCATTACCTTGATGGTGCACCCAGGAACGGCTCCCGACGGGGGAACTTCTCAATGGTTTACTGCACGGACATGATTTGTTTTTCACGCATTGTATGTAATAAAATCTCTCTGACAACAATAAAATCTTGTGTCAGAAATTTCATTTTTGAAAAAAACTTATATAACAAACAGCTGTTAAGATAATATTATCCCATAACCGCCTCGTACTATATCCACAGAAGGTACGAGAATGATCCTATTCTTCTCGGCAGCAGTTGAAACTGGCAATCTACTTAATGAACTCATTCTAATTGGTCTACTATTAGTAAAGTCATTGTGAACCGACACAACTCAAGACACCAACAATTACTTTATTCTGTAGCACGTCACTTGACGTATTCGTATCGTGATTCAGTGTATTTCCCCATGACGTAGAGAGGGACAAACAGTCGCAGAATATATAATTATATTTATGCCCTAATAATACTTTGACACAGTTTTTGTACGGATGGATTTGGACGTTAAACTTGCGGTTTAAGTGTAGTATTCACTGGTCGAAATTAATTTATATAATATTAATTTATATAATATTTAACAAATGTAGTTGAAAACTAATTAACTATAACTTTAATTAAGCAGTTAAGTAAGTTACAAATATCATTCCTAAACTAGATTGTTCCCGCGGCTTATTATTGTTAATGTCTCGTGTTTTAAGTTAGACCACCCGCTACATGAAACCGACAAACCGACAACTGTAAACCGCATCCAATTCTATCCAGTAGATTTTGCGTGGTGCGTGAACAAACACACAGCCAGACAGATGAGAAAATTTAAAATCAAAATGTTTTGGCTTCTATTAGTCCCATAAAAATCCCAAAAACATTTATTGCAAAATCTGTGTTTGTACCTGTACCTACAAGAATGGTAAATATAAATAAGAGTTTCAACAGATTGCCCTTTCAGGCATGCAATATTTTTCAAAAACAAAATTATTTTTCATTAATAGGTAGGTATTTCCTATGTACAGCATAGACTGCTAACAGTTTTATTATATATTTAAAAGAATAGAAGATATAGAAGATTATTGTAAACTAGATTTAGCCCACAACTTCGTATGCGAGTAGAAATCGTTTCCCGCGGGAATTTCAGGAAATCCCTTCTTAGTGCTCCCCTACACTGTCCTAGGAACCTACACACAAAATTAATCCAAAATGCCACCACGAATGGTACCCGAAGCTAAAGTGCCCATAACGCTCGCTGCGTCTCTGAAATGGACGTTCTTTGAACAAGGTAAACAAGGTAAGGTCACTCAAACGACCCTCACTTTACTTATACATTACTAGCAGCCCGTCCCGGCTTTGCTCGGGTAAAAACATAATGAATACACATAAACCTTTCTCAAGAATATGCTATCTATTTGTGAAAACCGCATGAAAATCCGTGCCAGTAATTTTTGAGTTTATCGCAAACAGACAGACAGAAGCGGTAGAAGACTCTGTTTTATAATATGAATGTGTGGGAGTGGTAATAAAGGTAGTGTAGAATTTAATACACAGCATTGGGTACTTTTTATTCCGAATTTTCCATGGAATCAGAGATTTTCGATGACGTCTTTCTCAATCTATCCCTCTCTCCCTCTCTCCGTCTCAGCTGATCTTTTTTGGCGTTTCCTCTTGAGAGCAACAGAGCCGTTTACCTATTATATTCCTGCAATTTTTTATAAAAATACCTACGTTTTTGTACTCTAGCGACATCTATGATTATTATGAAATATTTTGCTATAAACATTTAAATAAATAAATAATAAATATATTAGGACAAATCACATAGATTGAGCTAGCCCCAAAGTAAGTTCGAGACTTGTGTTATGGGATACTAACTCAACGATCCTATATTTTATAATAAACATCCAAGACCCGGGCCAATCAGAAAAAGATCATTTTCCATCAAGACCCGACCGGGGATCGAACCCGGGACCTCTCGGTTCAGTGGCAAGAACCTTACCACTGCGCCACCGAGTTCGTCGAATTTTAATATTCCCATAGTATATAATAGTGGTGTGTAGAAATACCCTAAAATACGTATCTGTTTAGTTAATTGACTGTTTGTGGGTTTCGTTTTAGATTTTTAATTACTTTAGTTTTACTTTTTATCCACGCGATCTAAAGTGAATTTGTTTTGGGTTTTTCTGGGTCCGACAATAAGTCAAAGTACAAAGTACTTAATACAATTTCTATGTAGTTATAATGACAGGAAGTTTCCACTGCTTAACTTTGAATTTAGTGTTGCGATCCCTTGATCGACATGTAGGTACTATTGTAATGGAATGGGGAATTTCATCTTTATACCGGCTATACACTATCGCCGAAGTTAGACAGATGTCGACGCAAATGTACATTGCGTAGTAAGTATGAGCGCTGTTATTTTCCGCAATGGAAGGCCAGCAATGTATACCGAACCCGCAAAGTTCGACGAACTGCACCGCAAAAATGTTTTTTAATTTGTGTCGATATTAAATGAATATTTGACTAATAAAAGTTATGTAGTTGACTAATAAAATATTACATAGGTATTTACTGATTTTGTTTATCATACAAAATAATCTGTTTCCATTATTTATTTATTTTTCAGTATTTTGTTTACATTTCGAACGTGTATCAATATACTATTAGACTATATATAAGGACAATAGGTAGTATTACTGCACATTTATCCCGCCAGAGTAGGCACAGCACTGTATTTTAGGTACACAAAAGCTTTGTCGATTATAACGTTTATTTTACAGTACTTTATTAATATTTTCATTATGTAAACATTCGTTTGTGAAAATATACAACACTGTAGTAAGAATAATAAATGGGATACGCCTCACGCTGTAAATTTTTCGAGCCAGTAAACGGTCGAAAAGAAGCTCGGAACACTTCACACGTGAAGTGTCACTTACTAAAATATGGACTTCATACAGGTAAGATCTTCAGTCAAAATCAAGTTTATATCAGTTTATGACCACAGTTGACCAAATAATGCAGAACATAACCTAAAATTGTGCTATTATTTTCAGGATAATCCACTAAATCCTTCCTTTTTCCCTTATACTCGCACCACGATTGCGTAGAAGGTATTTTTGGTAGTAAATCTGCAACAATATTGAAAATTGGGGCTGTTTGTCTCCATTGGCAATGTTTGTGTACCTTAGTTGTACCAGTAGCGCCATCTGCGCTGAGCTTTGCGTAATATTACATCTAAAACACTCGTGACAGAAAAAAAATATTTACACAGATTAATAAGAAATTATTGTCCACGTCACAGTATAATATATGTGTCATACATACCATCACATCATTTAATAAAACACTAGATATCGCGTAATAGTTATCAGATAAGATTAGGTATAACACATTGTAATACTTTGGTGTTCAAAGTATTTGCCTTCTTAGTAGACAATATAAAATGTTAAAATTTTGACGTGTGTCTTTTCTCATCTGAGCCTGTTGGTTTAGCGTGGGAGCCCAGAGTCCTACTTTTTCGTATCCCTAGTTGTCAGACCATTGGCACGCATATCATCCTCGGAGACAGCGTAAAAAAAGCCCTTTAAATTTTTAAGATTCGGCTGTAATTTTACAACCGCCTGACGTTCACCCTCCTTGGGAATGCCATTGTTGCCTGTCAGCTGCCTAGGCTGTGTGTCCTTTAGTCGCCTTGTACGACATCCGCGAGAGGATATCGAATGGTTCTATTCCAGTAGCTATAACCGAAGTAGTGGACTGAAAACTGCATATCACAGGCTGGTTCTAAAATGTAATGTCTTTTTATTGAAAACATTTTTAGTACATTGAAAATTTTTATTTTTGACAGTTTGAAAACACTTTATACAACATGTTCCGACAATCATTAGGTAATAAAATATATAATATCATACAAATAACTTTTAATTTGATGGCTTGCATAGGCAATGAATTGTTGTTTTAAACGAATAAAATGTCAACGGCTTTTTTGAGCTCATATTCTCGCGTAGCGACCAAAATTTGCCGTAGTTGCTACGTAAAAAATCGTAGCTTGCTACGAAGTAATCGTAGACTGCAACTACGCCATCATACAAATATTTTATCATAGAAATATTTATTTTTTACATACTTCTTTGTATTTTTTTTAGTTTTTTTTAAATAAATCTTAAGATTCATTATGGATATATTTAAATCTCGTCCACATTTATATTTTCTTTATCAATCTTTTTCATCAAATGTGTTATGATTTGTGATACGAGTGTAACAATAACATATATACTGCCATCTAGTGGGATAAAACGTACAATACAAACTAATGAACCTATTAATGTGTGAATTGAAAACTATACATGAGGTAGCTTGGTATACAAACTCATTTTACAGGAGGGGGATTCGAACCTGAGCCATTTCGACCAGTGAACCTTATCCTAACTTATATCCTACTAATAATATAAAGGCGAAAGTTTGTGAGGGTGTATGTGCGTGTGTATGTTTGTTACGCTTTCACGCATCTGGTACACGGTTAGAATATAACCTGGAATAACACATAGGGTACTTTTTTATTACGAAATTCCCACGGGAGTGAAGTCCCGGGGCGCAGCTAATTACTTATAAAATGCGAAAGTAAGTTTGTTACGTTTTCAAACATTATGTTATAAACCAATCTTCTCGAAATTTTCGTCCCGGAAAATTAACGGTTCCCGTGGAAAATTCACGCGGGAAATGCCGCGGGCATAATTGGTAACAATTAAACACCGGTTGGAGCACGCTGTATAAAAGACGTAAAGATGTTTAGAATGTATTTACGTCACCGATTTACTAATTATAATTATAACGATAATTTTAATAGTTCTATTTTTCTTTTCATTGCTTTATGTCAAAAATAAAACCAATTTACGTCAGTGCTAGCCAAATTAGGTTAGTTTAGAGTTAGGGTCAGTTTCACCTGATAAAATTTCATATGGTAATCTGCAAGAAAATACTCTGGACGGATTGTTATGAACTTTGGTACACGGATAAAATAACACATCGGGTACTTTTTATCCCGAAACTCCGACAGGAGCGAAGCCCCGGGGCGCAGCTAGTAATATATAAAAGTAAGATTATTTGTTGCCTCTTCACTTTCATCTACAAATCTCCAATCTTATTCAATTAGGGTTAAAATTCAGGATGTTACGTTCCGTAGGATGATGCATACGTATTCGGTGTGCACGAACCTTAAGTGGTGTCGTAGCTTTTACGAGCTTCTACTTTGACCATTTCCTGTTGTAAACGGGCCTGAAAACTGAAAGGTCACTTGCATTTATAATATACCTGTTTATGCAAGTCCTAGATTTTATGCAAGTCGCCTAAAAGCATCCGACATGACTTTTACAACTATCCACCGCCATCTAGTGGCAGGCAGTCGCATACACACTAGCGAACCGAATAGTCAACCAGTGTGCAGGTTTCCTCACGATGTTTTCCTTCACCGGGAGCAAGTGGTGGTCTAATCTATAATGAAAATGTAAAACGAAGCTTTACCCTTGACGAATTTATCAATGCATATTATTGATTACTAGCAACTCGCCCCGGTTTCGTACGGGTGCAATATTATGCATACCTACATATTGCATCCGTTGCGTAGTTTCAAAGATCTAAGCATACATAGGGACAGACAAACGGAATCGACTTTATTTTATACATGTAGTAATAGTTGCATCTTAAATATTTAATTGTAATTTAGCGTAATGTTCTTAAATTGGTATTTCTGAAATTATAAACAACTTTCAAGTAAGTACAAATATTATTCAGTATATTTTTTCATTCGCAAGGTTTACTAGCACTTTTGAATCGTCAAAAAAATTACTGCGCAATATAATTATATGGAAAAGGCGCCTGACCGGATGTTTCATTCTATTTATAATGTACTCTATGTACCAAATTTCATCAAATTCCGTTTAATGATTGGAATACCAACACCCATCAAAACTAGGATTGATAATTTTTTTAGTGTTTAAATTATTGATGGATTAGTTATATCAGAATTTCCAGCTAAGATAGCAGTCTAACCATAAATGTGACATACCTAACATCAACT
Source organism: Plodia interpunctella (assembly GCF_027563975.2). Taxonomy (NCBI): domain Eukaryota; kingdom Metazoa; phylum Arthropoda; class Insecta; order Lepidoptera; family Pyralidae; genus Plodia; species Plodia interpunctella. The sequence goes on along the minus strand of NC_071311.1, from coordinate 1,555,665 downwards.
TTGTCGGAAAAACTCACATAGGCTTTCCAGTATTTATTGGTCGAGAAGCGGGCGCGTCGCCCGTCAGCCAATGAGAGGCATCCACCAACAATATATGCGACAAGCAGCGCCGTGCCCGCACAAACTCGTACTAACAGCCGAAGTGACTGCACGCACCGTGTGTTAACGGTACGCGAAAGTGTTGTGTTAATTGTTACAGAAAAAAAGTGAGTATTCAAAATTTTAAACTAGTGGGATAATATCCATTTGGCAACGGATTTTCGGTCACGTAAGCTCCGAATGGTCACGGTCGTTTCTAAGATGACAATAACGAAAGTCTGAGAGCTGGATTTTGTAAGATAGTTTGTTCGTCTGAAATTATTTGTTATATCAATTATTTTTGTAAAGGACAGGTTAGACGTAAAGAATAATAGATTAACAAATTAAGTTTGCGTTTAGACGGCTTTCACATATTCAAAATTGTAAAACTTTAAATAAGGCTCTAAATAAAATAAATGCAATATTTTTGGACTACAAATACACGTGTTTATCTTATAAATTTTAAAAATGGCATGTAATTTTAATTACTTCCTTCGTGGAAAATTAACAATTCCGTGTAAAATAAATACTTAATAAAAGTTTCCACTGATCTTAATGCGGACAACAATTTTATAAACAAAATCTGTTGACATTTCCTTATTGTCATCTTGACAGATGTATATAGAATCGTGTTTATCATTAACTAATTTTTGTTTGTTTTATTTTTAAGTCAATTTTATAGTATTTTATAACTTTTATCATCCATTTTTAGCCAGGTAAATAGATAATTACTGTATAGATATAGTGATATGGTGGATAGAGGAATATACTGGCAATTGTCAACCTACGGAAATGTCATTTTGCCGTCAACTATACATGAAAACCCATATCTATAAAACTAGCGATTTTTTTTTGTAACTCCGCCCGTGAATTTCTATCGAGCCGTACTATTTTCCAGGATAACAGTTACATAGGATATATATGTAGAAAATATTATTGTTGTTTATCTACTCAATCAACCATTTTGAAATCAAAAAGCGTGTAGAGGTAACAAAATATATACAAACCATAGATAAAAGAAATCAATTTTGTCTATGATACAAACCCACTTTCGCATTTATAATATCACATAGAATTGCACACCGATGAAAACTTCTCCTCATCATCATCACAGCCGTATCCTCATGGCTGAGGGTCGTGATTACCAGCAGCTGTGGCTCTCTTGACAAGAACAATCTTGTGCCTACTTCGAGGCCTGATAGACTTTACTGCATGCATAAGAGACTCGCCTAAAGCGGCGAAAAACAAAACTCACGCGGCGAAGTTGAACGCAAAAGTTTATAGAAATCAAATATTACACTGATGCAAATGGAGATAACCGGTTTATAGTTTTTATGACCAGTAAATCCGAGTATACTCACTTAAAGTCAAACTTAATGAGGTGTACAAGATTTTAGTTGAACAACAGAATGGTTTAGTAGTGTTAAACGTAGCTTTTCAGCTTCAATTACAATTGGCCTCGTTAGCAACATCATATAATTTGTGAAATTTATGAAAATATAATAATTTATTTGTCAATAAAATTCGTCCACACGTGAGTGACCGGCATTTTGATTAACAAGGTCAGTTTTAATCGAATTAAAATTAATACAATTAAATATCTCTTCTTAGTCTTATTCCTCATGGCTGAGGGTCGTGGTTGTTACGTGGAATGAACACACACACACACAACAACTTTCTTGGCATTATTAATGGAGTGGTTTGCCATTGCCTTCTCCATTTCACACACTTAATTTAATAAGAATCAACCAGTGTGCAGGTTTCCTCACGATGTTTTCCTTCACCGGAAGCAAGTGGTGGTCTATGAAAGCTACTTACTATACATGAGTCAGATTGGTATGCAAACTCATGTGGCACGAGTAGGATTCGAACCTGGGACCTTTCGATTCACAGGCGGGCGTCTTAACCATTACACCACCACATTAAATATACGTCATCATAATTATACTAGATTCTTTTCTAGGATCGTACCTGACGGTTCCCTGACGGAGACCTTTCCGTCATAGATCACATAAGGCTTGTAGCATTCCCCCGTTGTATCGCGAGATATATGCGTTGCATCAAAAATTGATAGTTTGATTTTTCAATTATGTCACTAAACTCGCTATCTTGTTTTATTGCTATAGATAAAAGAATACACTTGGACATTTTTAATATTTAAAAATAACATGACGTATACCCTCAACTATCATACTAAATACTGTCTATTAATTTATCGATATTTGGTAATACCCAACAGATCCTTTTTATCTAGTCCAAGATGAATGCTCTTTCACCGTACGAAATTCGACCAATGATTGCGTCATATATTTCTAAGAACCGACGGTCGGACAGTCGTAGTGACGATTTAATATTGAAAAACTGTGTACAGGTACCGATTTATTGTATTGGGATTTGACACAAGTCTAATTAGTTTGAAATCTGGATGCATTTCGTAAAGTTTCTGAATAAGACGCGATCGAAATATATTGGAAACAGCTCTACAAAAATCACGTTTCTTCAATCATAATCATCAATTCAGTATTTGAAGCTGTTCAAATACTGAGAATTGATGATTATGATTTGAACAGCTTCAAACTACTGAATTAATGATTATGACTGAAGAAACGTGATTTTTCAAAATATAATTACATTCTTAAATATATTTTTACGTTAAACTAATTATTTGGCAATAACAATAACACATTTCGCAAAATTAACAAATTTCTTAAAATTAAAAGTTTGTTAAAAAAAATCAGTGACAAATTTTCACGAATTTAGTTGCAAAAATCTAATTCCCAAGGCAAACAAATTATGTATTTATTTTGTTTATATTTTATTAAATAATAACAACGTTTGTCGTTATCATCCCAATGGGTCCTTTTGCCAATTAATTAATTTACTTGGGTCAACCTAGAATCTGTCCACTCCAAAAAAAAAAATGGATTTATAGCACAAAAATATTGTATCCTAATCTTTGCTAAGGTCCTGCTAGTCCTGAAATAAATAAATTTTATTTTATTGAAACTAAGTAGTTTATTAATTCAGGACAGCAAAAGTAATGACAACTCTAATTTCCGTCGGCTATCGTAACCGTACATCACCAGGTGGGCCGTACGCTTGTTTGATTAGATAAAAAATAACAGTAGCATAAATTTTGGAGGTCCCAATGATTGTGTCCAATATCGATACATACAAAAGACATCAACGAACTGGCTGGATACAGGATGCTGGAGAGAAAAAATCATTTTTTTTAAATAGAATCTTAGGACGTTTGAATATTTTTTTTAATAAGTTTTTTTAAATAGTACAGAATTCCACTACAACTCATTTCTCGTGTGGAACAAAAAGGCTCCTCATGTTTCTAGTAACTACCTCTATAAGTTATATTAACAGTTTTTTTTTTTAATTCCTTTTTCTTCTCTGCTGGACAAAGACTTTGCATTTGCCCAGCATTGGGACACATGAACAAGATATTAAGAAAAAATTCTCTAACGGCAAGTCCTCATACTACGACTGTATATACGACTATAGTATCTGGACACACCGTCTCATCTCAAATTCCTAACACCCTGTAAATAATGAACCATCCTTCCAAGAACGACGAAACGCGCCGCCAAACGGCAACCGACCATTTCTCAGAAACTATCATATAATTTAATATGACTTAATAATACAGTCTTCGTTTATTTCTAGTTAACATCTGCAAAAAATTCCCAATTTTCGTAACATCTCTCAATAGATCTAAATATAATTAAAATTCCATCCTTTATGCTCTAGCGCCATTTCACGGTAGTTTTGGGTGGTCTAATCGTAAAGTTACTAGCAGCCCGTCCCGGCCTCGATCGGGTAAAACCATAATAAATTATACGCCTTGCTCGGGAATCATATTATCTATTGGTGAAAACCGTATAAAAATCCATTCAGCAGTTATTGAGTTTATCAAGTTCATACAGACAGACGTGACAGAGGGACTTTTTTATTCTTTGTAAGGATATATTTTTTAAACTGTCTGTAAGTCTGTAAATGTTACAATCATAAATAAATAAACATAAAAACTTTCATATTATAATATAAGTAATATAAATAAAACCTTAAACAGAGTTCTTCTTCTTCTTTTCACATAATTAAAGTACTATCTAAGGACAAAAAAGAAACTAAATACCTCAATAAAACATAGAGTTAACACAAATCATTTTGCGTAGAAAAGTAACCAAATTGAATGAATGAATGAATGAATGAATGAATGAATGAATGAATGAATGAATGAATGAATGAATGAATGAATGAATGAATGAATGAATGAAATATTTATTTGCACACAAACACGGTATATATACATGTATAGGACAAATATGTCTTTAAATCGGACAAGCGTGTTGCGCCAACAATTGGCATGCAAATGTTTAAAGTTATTTATTTAAAAATACATAAAAAGTTCTAGTTAATTAATAATCAAATGTTAGGTTAGGTATATTAAAAATTCATAGGTTTACCTAAAAATATACAAGTATATGTAACAGGATATAGTAAATGTATTTATAACGACATCAACAATCAATGAGTCAGACCAATAAATCAGTTAAATCCATTATAAACATATTAAAAGCCGATATATTTAAATTGGCGCGTGCACGGGCAAACGTGGACCTAAAAATATGACCATTACTAACTAAATTGTCATTGAAATTATATTCTAATTGGCACACGATAATTACTAAATATATTAGAATAGAATATTCTATTTGAAGAAGATAACCAAAACAGCGCATAATATTGTGTAATGTTTGTTAGGTTCTTCTTTATAGTCATATTCCTCATGGCTGAGATTCGTGGTAATTACGTGAAATGAAACACACACTTTCTTGGCACTATTAATATGGAGTGGTTTATTAATATTGAACCAGTATGCAGGTTTCCTCACGATGTTTTCCTTCTTCATGAGACGCAGCTAACCAATCACAGTGCGACATTGTGACGCGACGACAACCACACCGCAATGTGATTGGTTTACCTGCGTCTCATTGCGAATCGACAGGATAATGAGAAGTGATATTGATCATCATCAACGGCAGCCATTTAAAAGTCCCCACTGCTGGGACACAGACCTGCCTTATAAACGGATAAGGAAAGAGTATGAGCCACCCATTGCCAATTGGCGGCTTTTAACGACTGCAAATACAACCGGGATCGACGGCTTTATGTGCCTTCCAAAGCACGAAGAAATTCAAGATAATACATAAACAGATGTTATGTAATTAATTTTAGTTAATTATATATAATATTTTTTCTTTTCATCAGCACTCGATCACAATCATAATATGTTTCAGTATACCTTTTGACCATGTACTTTATTGTGTACTTACATTTTTATATTACTGATAAAAAATTATACATAAATTTATATTTAAAAAATGGTAAGCCCTTCTGACATGATATTTAATGTTTGAATGAGTTTCTTTCGGCATTTCTTCTCAGCAGTCGCCGTTCCGAAATGCCAATAATTTATAGCTTTGGTAAATATAATTTAATTTAGAATATGACGTGAAAAAGTGCCTGTGAAGGCCTAATTTCTGAATTAATGATTTGAATTTTGATATGATTAAAATTTACATATAAATTTTAAGTCTTTTCCGTCACATTCGGCCGAACAGGTGTTGATCCAGAACCAAATGCAGACATTTTTTTCTACAGCTATAAAATTAGCATTATATAAAAGAAAACTGTCTAGAACAAGCCATTACTATGCAAAGCATACACAGATTTCATTAAAGGAGCATAATTTCTAACAACTGTGTCTCATATAAATTAGGATTAAAATTTACGATTGTTTGATATCAAAACCAAAATGTATTTAGCTATCTTTTGCTTATATTTACTTGAACCGTGACTTCGCGTGAGAATATATACCTGATAAAATAAAATGTCTAATAAATATTCACTCCTAACTGAAAACCGAACACACGTTTATTTGTTAGACAAATTAAAAAGCCTTTTTTTAAAGACTTTCAATATTCATTTCGCTACAACTTTTGAACGGCAGAACCGATTTCGATCAAACATATCCAAGAATCACCGCATAAAAACTAGCTATCAAATAAAAAAAACCGCATCCAAATCTGTTCACCTGTTGATGAGCTACGGTACCACGTACACAAACAGACATACTTAGCGATCAAACTTATAATACCCCTCTTTATGGTTTACTTATTATCTTTTATTACATAGACAGAAAAAACTATAGACATCATCATATATTCCATTTCGCTCGTATTAGAAAGGCTTTTTTACAAGTACAGCCTACTGGGTGGGCATCCATACTTAATATTATAAATGCGAAAGTCTGTCTTTCTGTCTATTCCGCTTTAAAGGCTAAACCGCTGGACCAATTTTGATGAAATTTGTTATGCATATAGTTGAAGCGCCCGTTCAAATGGGGGTTACTTTTTTTCAAACATCAACATCCAAAAGGCTATGATTGAGGGTGGAAGTTTGTATGGAAACCATGGATATTCACGCGGGCGAAGCCGTGCGCAAAAGCTAAATCTATTTATATTATATGGCTACACCAATAGCTTATATATATATAGCTTACTTTGTCTTTAATTTACATTGGTCTACTCATTGGAGCTGTTAATAATAAATAAATATGGAATAATAAAATAATAAAATCGAGTCGTGTTGACCACCTGCGCGAAACTCGATACGTACGACGACGGCGACGATTGTGACCAATAAATTAAACATAAATATACATTTTTTTTACAAAGCGGCACCGTCCATATTTCGAACATATCAAGTATCGATAAAAAATATAATTTCCGTTATAAATGTCGCGATATTTTTAGGTATTAAAAAATAAATATACATATAAGACCACAGATCTTATGTCCTCGTTTTAATTCCATTGCCACATTTGCACTCAGCCCTATTGGGCAGGGAACTGAGCATCCCAGTGGGCAGCACGAGTAGTTAAATAGGTTACTCGCGCAATCACTGCACATGCCACTGCCGCTGCCCGGACACAGAAGTGGAGTAATAAAAAAACAATTACATTTTTAGAACTTTATGAAATTGTGCAGGTAATATGGGATGACTTATACTGATCAGACATAATGCTGTCGAACCAGCGACCTCGACGAGATCGACGTCAGCCTTTTTTGCGAGTTGATAAATAAAGAAGAGAGAGAGAGAGAGAGAGAATAAGAATGTGAAGGCTGAGTGTAAACGCTCACTCGTGTCGTTGTTGCCGCAGAACTATTTAGGGAAATATTTCCGGCAGCAGCGGCAGGAGAAGTGGCAGGGAGCTGAGTGTAAAATGTGGGGTATGGCATGGGGAAATATAATACGTATAGATATTTAATGCAATTTTATAAAAATCGCCCTACCTTAACACCGAATATCAAACGTAACAATGAAATAATTGCTCTTCTGGAAACACTCACACTTCCGATAATATTGATCGTGATGCTATGGTAACAAGGGCGACAATTCCATGAATTAAAATGATGGTGACGGTACGTAATGTGAACTAACCCGTCACGGAAGTACATGAGTCGATACCGACACCCGACCTGACCTATCCAAGAATTCAGTACCGGCACAGATTACATAACACTTAGGTGTCACGGACATACCAGCTTTGAGACTGTCAATACAATCAACAAAAGTCACGATGACCATAATGCATGGATACACGATCCGGCGATCGAAATTCGAAAAATATTGAAATGTCATTTTCTTGTCAAATTTGTTTAACAGTAGCGACGCCCACAGTGACTTTAGTCCTTCATATTTTTATAACTTTTTTCCCAATATCAAAAACAAAATGTTCTCTAAGCTTTATTACAATACTTACTTATATGACAGATAATAAATGACGTCAGTTTTCTTGGTGTCAAACAGCGTTTTAATTATACTACAATGAGAACGAATAATAAATACCTAATCATACAAAATTGACCAATGAAAATGATATTTGATTTATTTCCATTTTGTTTTTATACCTATTATGATTTTATTATAAAATTGGTGTGACGAGTGCCTTTGTAGTTTCTGGAAAATGATCAGTGAAGTTATTATTGTATTTAATTTTCATTAAAAAAGTTTGAAATTATTTTTCTTGATTGATGTTTTTATCTATATATTATTACTCTTTTTAAAAAGCGCTAAATACCATACAACAACGGAACATAACAATGAAAATATTATAAGAAGCATACAATATTACTCAACTAAATGATAATTCTTATTTTTTAAAAAATCCCAAAAAAATACTGTGCGCGATGAAACACGGACAAAGTCGCGGGAAGAAGCGAATATACTTATAGTAAATAATAAAAATAGCCCGCATTTTAGCCAGCTTATTCACATATCAATTCAAGTCACACGGAAGCATTTAAATTACGAGTAATTATGGCAACACTGTTATAATTTCCGGTATTATAATGCGTAATATGAAACCGCAAAGGGTTTATGATCTCGGACCTATGGAGAACATGGCATGAAATTAAAACGAGACTTTGTCTACCCCGTGAGAAATATCGACATAAAAAGTGGATTATGCGTTAGCAATAACATATTTCGATTATTATTATTAGTGATATCTTTAAAAAAATTTGCTTGTCTTATTGATCTCTGACGACCTCGGTGGCGCAGTGGTAAAGTTCTTGCCACTGAACCGAGAGGTCCCGAGTTCGATCCCCGGTCGGGTCATGATGGAAAATGATCTTTTTCTGATATAGATAAACATCCAAGACCCGGGGTCTTGGATGTTTATCTATATATGTATTAGTTATAAAATATAGTATCGTTGAGTTAGTATCCCATAACACAAGTCTCGAACTTATTTTGGGGCTAGCTCAATCTGTGTGATTTGTCCCAATATATATTTATATTTATTATTATATTTATCTCTTAGTCCATTCGTCCGCGTGCGGTACTATGTACTAACTAATATTATAACCATGAAAGTTTGGATGACGAGTGAGGATATCTGTAGGGATACTAGACTACATATTTATAGACCCGCCAGGGTCCATAAATATGTGTTTTTTTTATATAATTTATAACACCATGTCAACTTTATGATATGCAATAAAAATATTGAGTATTAGGACTAGCTATGTTTGTCACCCGAATAATTATACAAAATATATTGCACGTATTTTGAGACATATGTAAAATATAACCTGGAATTTCATATGCGCGTAGTGCCACATTTTATCGCGAGCGAAGACACGGAGCGCAACTAGTTTTGTCCAATGTAAATACCTACAAATATATTGTTGTTTTTCACTATTTTCCTTTCAAAACTGTGGGAAGAGAGAGACACATTAAAGGGAAAGTAGGGGAAAAGGCCATTTTGACACAGAGAGACATTTTGGGCCTCAACGGTTTAAAAGAACATTATATTTAAAATTCAAATGTTATCTTGGAATTAAGACCTCCACCCATACGTTATTACATTGCGAGTTATAGAACTTTTAAATAATGATTCTAAAGCTTTCATTTTCCCGCTGCAAAGCTCGACATATCGGAGCGACCGGCAGACCGGCTGGCGGCGAGTACCTACTGTATCATTACGAGCTTAAAATAGAACTAAGCTCGATGCTTTTATCTTCTTTTAAGCTTTATTCTTACTTGCCAGTTAGGACAGGATATTAAGTAGTCAAAACTGGCCATAGATTTTGTGCAGAACAGATGTTTAAACATGGAATAATTATTTCTTTCGCGGCACTTTTTGAAGTTGACAAGACTTAAATCCTACTTCAAAATATAACCTATTACCTATATAAAATATTACCCATTTTCTAAATACGATCAATTGATCGTATTTAAAAAATAGGTAATATGAAGGGATAAAACTTAACTACTTCAAATGTCGGTTCTTATCATACAAAATCGGTGTATCTGAAATGTTCCGTAAATCTTATTCTTTTATAAAAGATGAGGCGTTATAATACAATTTTGGGTATATAAGTACATAAATAAATATGCTTTGCAATAGAGATTTATAGAATACGTCTAATATTTCAACGTAAATCTCTCAATTCAATAGTGAGAACGGATATCTATTTTTTGTTTAATTGAATATAAAAGTTTCCGCGTCTGTAGGACATTGAAAAGTGATCTAAATTTGTTGTTTCTAAAATAAATACAGGGATCATATATTGAATACGCAAACGAAATATTGTAAAATGTTAAACGCAAAATAATTGTGTTGTGGTTTGCCAACTTTCGAACATCACTTAGCGTACGATATTAATACGAATAACGATATGCTGATAGCAATAGTGAAAGGGAATAGTTATTATCTCTAATTAGATCAGAGTTGATTTCCTTGGGCAAGCTAATACGTCATTTGATCTAGGTTATACTGGTGTACACCAGATAAAACCTGTTAGTTCACTTAGACCTGAGCGAGGAATTAAAATTGTATTCCAGTATAAAATAGCTAAGATAATCTCGAATGTTCTGTGGCGAATGTCTGATTTTAAATCAGATCGAATTATATATTGGACAACAAGATTTAACATAAATGACAATCTTATAGATAGTTTAAATATTTCCGTCGACAATTACACGTGTACACATACTATTCAATTGAAGAGTAATTATAAATAAACATATAATATACAAATCACACAATGGCCCCAAAGTTCGAGAGTTGTGTAATGGGATATTTTACGCTATATCGAGGTACATAACATCCAAAACACGAATTCAATCTAAAGAAAAAGATCATTTTTAATCTTGACCGAACCCGGGACCCTCAGATTTAGCAGTCCAGTATGATAATTGAACAAACCAATAAAATAATTTTTTACCGTCAATGTATGCCGCCTGCAACTAAGAAAATTGATTCGAATATTAACTGCAGTCGATATTTATACGAAGAGAGGAAGGCCAAGAATGAGAAATAATAATGTGAAAGCGTTTGAGAAGGAATGGAGGGATATAACCAGGGATAAAGTTGCTTGGAAGAAATTAAATTTTTCTCAGGAGTGGGACATCATCAAGTAATGAAAAAAATACTTGTTATGTATTGTGTGTGGCTTGTAACTGAGGTATTAACTAAAATACGTCACTAAAATACATAAATACTTAAATTAATTCAATCAAAAATAATATTTCTATGGAATCATGTCGACGTAAAGGTACTCAACACATGCATTCACTAATTTTTTGTATCAAATGCCGAGAATGACACTTTATGAAAAGACTTCATTGTTGTACATTTTAGCAAAGATTATGACATAAATGGTAATACATATGATAAATGTTTTTAGAACAAACATCCAATCAATGCTGAACATGCGAGATAAGAGCAGGACGGTGATACATAATTAGTACTTGCAGAAAAGGGATCGAATGAGCACTAAGTCTTATGATTTCAACACAGTTATGTCGCCATATAACCTGGTCCTGTATAGATGTACTGAATGCGCGCGCGCAGTAGAAGGCGTCGGATTGTCTCAGCGTGTCTGCACACGCACACAGACAAACATTGTTGTAACACGAGTAGGCTGTGTTTACACAAATAAATTTATAATAGTATAGTATAAGTATAACTTTAGTAATGAATTTATAATAGTATATTGAATTAATATTAATTGAATTAATTTATTACTCCTCCTATTGGAGAGTGGAAAATATCATCTAGGAGTTCTATAATTCAATGACGTTTTTGGTTAAAACGCTTCAAGGGTTTTTAAGCATTCCCCTTGCTCCTAACGTGGCAGAGTAGTTTTCATCAATATATTTGCTATCCTTTCCTCACTTTATATGTATTTGCTGCAGTCTTCTCTTTTTTACACGATATAATATTGTAGTTATTGTCATCTAAATGTATACTAATATTACAAAGAGGAAGTATTTGTATATTTGATAATTAACAAAGTAAATAATCTGATCGATTATACTTATTCGTAAGTACAACAAGTCACTAATTGATATCGTTACGTTAACTAAGAGACAAATGTTGGCAGCTAATAAAATAATTCTAGTGATTTAAGAATAAGTGTGGACTCTGCTGACATGCGCAAAGACAGTTGCCAAGGAGTCTACCGCGACTGCACACACTGGAAACTTGATCCACTCACACAGACACGGGGGAAAATCAGCCGACCGATGCTTACAGTACCGCATTAGCAAGTGGCAGAAATGCTAAGGGCCCCACGCTTTGGGGCCCGGTTGTTGACGAATTATTACCATCATCTAACTGAATATCTCCATGTTGGAGCATGCATATTGCTATACTTTCATTTAGTATGCTTATGCCATTTAAAATCTCACTTGAATCTGCGATCCTTTTTGACGTCGAACTTTCTCATTACTTTTCTAAAATTGATGGAAGATTTTAAGAAAAACGATGGAAATTTGTTCGAATAAATCTTGTCCTCCATTTTAATATAGAGGACAGTTATTTTCTTAAATATTACTATCGACCTACGGCCTAGCAAAGTTTGTTTTTTGTTTCGTTGAATCAAGACACAGGTTTACATTTGCTTCAGATCCCTTAGCTTTAGTCCGGCCCTGCGTATAAAACAAGAATACCTTTTATCAACTGCGGCTTCTTTGGGTGGGTATTTGCATTGAAGCTCGGTTCAGCCTGCGGACATAATTTTATAGTCAGTTTAAGTTTCTGAGAGTAGCTTTATGTATTTTTGATAGAACCATGGGCTAACAATAAAAAAATCGATTTATTACATTGATCGCAGTATTTATTACTTTTGCAAACGGAATTTATAGTCGATTAACGATTAACATATAAATATTAACTTCATCGTGTACTAATTTGTAAAAAATGTTGTTATAATCAATTTGAAATTGGTATATTGGTTCAGGATCCTGACCCAGATATATATTTTTTAATTTGTCTCACATATTTGTAATGTTCCTTCATCATGTTTACCTATTCTGCCTCAAATATTCACCTAAGTCATGTCAAGGCATTTATAATATCCATTTGTTTGGTAACATACCGAATGCAATTCTAAAAGTAAAATGAAAATTTTTAAATTTTGAGGTGTGTAATAATTGGATCACCACAAGGGTCTAATCTAGCACCGCCATCAACCATTATTGTCTTGAAACAAAACACTGTCTGTCATAACAATCATCATCTAGATGAGATGATTGTAAGGATCCTACTCGTCGCGTGTCTTCCCATGTGCTCTTGTGAAATATAGTACATACGTTCTAATAGCTACTCAATGGCGATCTATAAATAGAACAGCGGTTTAACGACCCTGGTGACATGAGTTATAATACATAAAGTTACTCATTATTTAAAGAGATTCTAAGCTTTACATATTTGCAATTGGTATAGACTATGAATTATGTAATGATTGGTTTAATTTACATCCAACTCATGTACATGAGTAACCAGTTCTATTTTTGAATAATTTATTTGCATACGTTTTGGACTTGTTACGTTTGGTATTAGTAACAACTTGATGTTAATTTCCGATGAGTAATCGATTCAATTCTTTTTTCAATGTTTATTTTTTGTTTTTTGTTTAGGTTGGACATGATTCTACGCTTACTTCATTAAGATTGAGATCTCTGTCCTAACTAACACCTCTCTACTCTACTGAAATAATTAAATTAAATTTAAATTTAATTAAATTTGTTAATTTCACCAATTTTATGATCTCTCCAAAAAATCACAGAAAAATGAGAGTAAAGATATTGTTCATAAAAATTACTCTTTGATAGAAAGAGTGAAGTGTAAATTTAGATCCGACATCGAAACCAGGTACCCAACACTAGTAAATATCATATAACGATGTGGTAACCCAGATACCCTTAAGAAGTCTCAAGATGAAGCTCAGGTTTGTAAACAGATCTGCTTATACTATGCGTTTCTGAACAGTGCATTGCCTTTGCGTACAATTTTTAATAGTAAACGATTAAAAAGCCCAAGAATTTAATCAGAAATTAGACCTTCACAGACACTTTTTCACGTCAAGTTTTAAATTATATAATATGTATCAAAAAAGGTCACAAATTTCAGAAGCAATACATGGAAAAGGAAGGAGTAAAGTGTGCTGGTCGGACTCGCGACTATGGTTCCATAAAATAAATATTAGTTACAATAGTAACCAAGATATATTTGTCAGCTACATGTTCTACAGCTACAGTTTCTGCCACCAAACAGCAGTGCTTGCATTGTTGACAAAGTGACACAAAGTAGGCAACGCGTGTGTGACACCCCTGGTGTTGTAGACGTTCGGAAGCACTTGCCATTATATAAGCCACACGCCTGTTTGCCTGCCTGATAATAGAAAAAAGGTCTACTTATGTGTCTGTCAAGACTATTTATCACAGAAAAACTCTATTGGAAACAAGTTGAAAATATCAGACAACTGGTTGGATCTACGTTCCTAACAGCTGTGACAAAATAAAACTCGTCTCCGTTGCAACAAGTATTCTTCAGTGTTAAAGACGATGAAACATGGCAGAGTGCCCAGGTGTGTCGTGACACGAGAATACGGCGACGACTTGTCTCGCTGGTAGACACCAATATGGCCGCCTGCCAAAGTATTAAGGACATTCCCTTTTACGCGCTTCTCAGAATTTTACTGTGAGAAAATACGCAGTCGCGCAATTTTGTATCGTTAAGGTAATACGGCATTCTAACCTTAAAATCGCATTGAAATTATGAAACCCCAATTCGTTATTCCAAATGCATATTTGGAAAAATAAATATTTAAAAACTTCTGTTCGGTGACTCTTTCTCTAACACTTCCTAATTTTGTAGTTAACCTATAAGACTAATGTTACTCTAAAAAACATGTTTTCATTTTTTCCTAAATTCATTTTGGTTTAAAAACAAATTCATTGTCGATAGAGAATTTTACATCTCTCTCTCTATTTTCAGCCATCATTTATAGGGTTCTGTACTCGTGGGATACAAAGGAACCCATATAATTATCCCTCTCCCATTTTTTACTCCGTAATCGTCAGAAGTCTCTATTATTGGAATATATTGAAAAATAATAAACGCAGAAATGTTAATTTCTCATAAATTAAAATTATGAATATCTTATATATTTAGGGTAAATATCTGACCCAATGAATGTTTATACGATACGTGTGAACATAACTTAATCTAAGTTAAAATGAAGTTAAGATATCATATGATATCTCTGCCGATAAAATCAATAAGTCTGTAATTCTCCAGGCACTTGTAAATTTCGTTACTTGAGAAGTCTTAAAATAGAGCCTCCACTTTTCATTGGGTTACGAAGAGAAAAATCTATTTTCGGATTATTTCATTTAAAAAATTGCACATACTTAAAATACACCATTTTTTAGGTTAGGATTAATCGAATTAATGAAATGACGAAATTGTCCATTTACTTATCCAATTTACCAGCAATCTCAAATCAAACTAAGATTAATTTGTGAAACTCTTTGAAGCTATCTCTCGAGTAGAGTTTATACTGTGTCAATCAAATAAATTCAAGAAATAATGTACGTACCTACAATCTAAAGTTAGCACAATGTTTTGTCTGTGACATCCGCAACGGTTTTGGCACAACAGGATAGTTTCCTATGCTTCATTCGGTTTAATAATAAAAACATCGGGCGTTCAAATTTTAAAAAGTTTGATTTTTATAAAATTTTCGCGATTGCCATTGATAAAGGCATTGGTTGTAAATATTTGTTGTTACCTTCTCGCTTTATCTGCTCAACCAATCTTATTGAAATTTCTGCAACATAGTTATGAATACAGAGACCATTCAACCCGGAAAAACGTAGGTATTGATGCGGGTGAAACCACGGGAAAACGTTAGTTACTACATACAGCTAAAACTAGTTTGCAACTCTTGGCTTTGTCTACTCTTTAAGGGATAAACACGGGATACTGTATTCCATCATTAGGTAATTAAAAAATTAAGATATTTTTTTGGCTGATTAACGCCAACAAAACTAAATACCTAATAATAATTAAAATATCTCTCCATTCCATTATAGATGTTAGCCATCATAGTGTTGATAGCACGTTTCGATATTTCTGTCGTCAAAATCAGATCGCTAGACTGTAGTCTTAACTTCTGTGGTTATATTATGAAGTTCTTACCTTTGCAGCTTGCGGTTAGATCCACGTAGATATATACTTTGCAGACGTGATTCATGTCCTTGACCATGACCACTGTATCTTATGAAATTATTGCACGTGGGTTAGCACGATTTTAGATTGCTCCGGTGAAGGAAAACATCGCGAGGAAACCTGCACTTAAATTGATGATTTATCAACTAGTGTGGATGGAGAACGCAATGGCAAACCACACTATTGATATTATTCATGAAGTCGTTTTTTGGTACATCCTATACATAATAATGACCACGATCCTCAGCCATGAGGAATACGACTTTATGTAGAAGACTAAGGTTAGGTACACTACATTTTCACACGGCTTTTTTTCCCGTTGAAAACAGATTTTCAGTGTAATTAAAATGTTTTTGCTTATCTTTATATATATTTATTCATATTGCGATTAGTCTCAGTAGTCCCTTTTAACACTGTCCCCTAGACTAAACTCACTTTAAAATCGTACCAGCGTTTAATTGTACCTACCCATATTAATTTCAAACGAATAGTAGTATTAATGATTTTAAATAGCTCTTTCTCCGTACAAACATAAAATGAGTACTAAATTGGTCCTTACAAGATGCATCTTAAAACTATACAGATTTAAAAATAATTATAATTAAATAATAATATTGTTTTTTTTTTTAATTTCAATGAGCACCCCACGTGTAGAGCGCGTGCAACCGCTTGAATGAAGACGTAAAATATTACATCCTTACGATGATAAGACGATCCCATTTGGACCTGCGCCAGTTGCTCTCGAGTTGTGTAAATTCAGGGTTCATTTGACAATAAACAACGTTAATGTAGCTGGCCAGACGTAGTTGACAAGTTTACTTGTCCGCCAGACGGTTTTTAAAAAGAGAAACATGACCGCTGCCGACGCGCAGCGTGCGCCTGATTTGTGTTCGAGTTTTGTTGCTCTCGCGCCTCTTTTGACGCTCATGTTACCAAGTCCCTTTTCATGTTCTTTTTTCGAATTAAGATTAAATCTGTGTTCGCACAAATTCAATAGGAAGTGTGGCTACACAAAAAAATCGCTTAAAATTACGAAGAATAGAACGATTAGGTACAGCGCGTCCGAGGTCTCTTGTAAAAAAAAAATTTTTTTTATTTTATTGAATAATTAAATTAAAAATGAACTGGAATGAGGATCGTGGATCTGAGGATCGTGGAATTTAATATTCGATTATCCTTCTGATCTGAAAGCTCTGCTCTGCCTACTTTTTGAAGAGCTTCGACTTTTTTCTGTGGATCGAATTTTTAATAATTATCCTGTAGAACGCTATTTTCAATAACATAATATTATGTAACGGTAACTAAGTTGCTATTTAGGTACCAAAGTTGACAAGATGATGTCAACAAACATTTAAAATTTGCTTGATTAACAACTCTTAAACACACGGCTGATGACGTCAATGGTATCTAATTTTGCACTAAAAGACAGAAATAAATCATGCAAATTAAGTTTTTACATAAGCAAGTATTCTTAATTATCATATATCTACTAAATATGGAACAAAGAACTAGACAACCGAAAGTGAATATGTAAATTTAAAATATACGAATAAAACATTTTTTGGCAAAGTCTAATCTTGTATCTTAAAGTCATTGGACTTTTAAACCGGTTATTACTATGAATTACGTAACACAACATAAAGAATAATTATGTTCTTTGAATTTGTTTATATATTAATTCATAAAAAACTGGTTTCAGTTTTATTAATAAGCGTTTATATATATTAAAAAATATCAGATAAAATAGGTATCTACCTACTTTACTAAACACTACTACTAATACTATCAATGGATAGTATTTCATATTACTATCATATTATATATCAATGGATAGTATTTCATATATACGCACCCCAACTTGATATTCCTTTAGTAGTTAATGGTAAAGTATTAGAATGGGTACACAGTGCCAAGTTCTTGGGCATTACTGTGGATAGTAAGTTTAAGTGGGATAAACATATTGAAATCACGGCCAAAAAACTTAGTTCGGCAGCTTTTGCAGTGAGAAGGATCAGACAGTGTACAAACATCGAAACAGCTAGGCTCGTGTATTACAGCTACTTTCATAGCATAATGTCCTACGGATTATTGTTATGGGGTAATGCAGCTGACATAGGAAAAATTTTTGTTTTACAGAAACGAGCAATTCGTTTTATTTATGGGCTTAAGCCACGGGATTCCTTGCGAGAATTATTCAAATCGATAAATATTATGACTGTTGCATCTCAGTACATCTTCGACGTACTTATTTTTGTTAAATCTAACTTACACCTGTATAAAACATTGAGCGATGTTAACAGTGTAGTCACTCGTAATAGGCATAAACTTTGTATGAACAGATTCCGACTTAAAAAGGTTAGGCGGTCTTTCGTGGGTCAAAGTGTTAAATTGTTCAATAAACTCCCTGTAGAGGCTATTAACTTGCCAATGCCAAAATTTAAATCATATATTAAAAATGCTTTAATGGCTAATGCTTATTACACGATTAGCGACTATTTAAATGATAAAAAACCTTGGACCCTTCCTAAAACTTCCACCTCTCACACTTGATTTTAATTTTTTTTTATTTTTTATTATTATTTATATATTTTCTTGACATGTTTATTACATATATTTTGACATTTATTGTAAAACATATACGTGATTTGTGATCTCCAAGTGTCTGAAAGTAACATAGGTATCTATTATGTTAGATTATGGAGATCGAATATGTCATGCACATTCAAATGGTCAAACCGGTAGCGGCATCGTGGATCGGGTCGGGAGGTTCCCTCTATTGTGGTTGAGCTTCGCGATGTCACTCTGTCACAATGTCACTCACGCGTCAACTCGTGAACGGGTGCTGCCGGGGGAACTGGTCAGCTCGATCTTTTATTAAAAGTTTTTTTTTGTTTGGTTAATTATACATATATATATAAGTATATATATATTTTCCTTTCATCAGCACTTGATCACAATCATAATATGTTTCAGTATACCTTTTGACCATGTACTTTATTATGTACTTAATGTTATATTACTGATAAAAAATTATAACAAAAAAATTATACATAAATTTATATATAAAAAATGGTAAGCCCTTCTGGCATAATAGGGACCAACACTGTTTGAATGAGTTTCTTTCGGCATTTCTTCTCAGCAGTGGTCGTTCCGAAATGCTAGTAGTTTGTAGCTTAGTATCATTTAATTTAGATTATGACGTGAAAAAGTGCCTGTGAAGGCCTAATTTCTGAATAAATGATTTGATTTTGATTGATTTTGATTTATTCAATAATCATCGGTAATTTTTAAAGTTCCTGGAATAATGACTATTTTTTTCCGTTCGATTAAATACTTATTTATAAAATTATGTTAAGTCATTACATTTCGGTTTTTCACATCGTAAAAATCAAATTACATGCTTAGTTACCATTTGTTATTTTTCTTTATAATTAACATTACTTTAGGAATATTTAAAACACCCCTAGCGCGTTGGTAGCACCCGCGGGAAGAAAATAATGAGATCACCTCTCGCGTGTAATCGGCGCATAGCTGTTACATTCGGTAAAACACGCCACGTGTATTTTTAGCAGGCAAAGTGTTAATAGTATATTAAGGTAATATAATGTTTATAAGCTATATTAGATTGCCCGGAAAGTACTTATACGAATTACGCCATAATATGAAGTGATATACAAATAGTTATCATTCGCGTAAATTGTGATAAAATAAGATAAAATCTTATCTGACTAAATATATAGTATGTTTATATGACGCTTAGGTTGGGTGGGACTCGAGTGTTCTGCTACGATGTGCTAACTGAAGCTAAGTTTCGAACGACAACTAGATTCCGTTTATTTAAAAAAAATACGAAATTCTATTGTTTTAGGTAGCGCAGTGCCCCGCCCAGGTATCAATCAATTAATTAAACAAACGACGACATTCCATTTGTTACTTGAAACTTAACCTCACTTAGCACAGCACAGCACTAGGCGAGTTCTAGCCTATATCTGGATCTAAAGTAACCAACCAGAACTTGCAATACAATTACACATGATTCATTGGTTTAATTTTTAATCATTTGAGTCACAATTAACATCGCACCATTTTATATGCCTCTCGGCCCATTGGCTCAATCGTAATTTAACTTAGTAAGGCTGTTTGTGATTGTGTGAAACACAACATTTGGATTTTTTCATTTTCACAGTTTAGGTAACGTATAAGCGTTAATTTATCGTAACTATTTTTAAGAGTTTTGCGACAAATTACCTATTATACACAGCCAGCCATGTAAAATTTTAATATAAAATCAAAATTCAGTTTTTTCACATTGGATGCAAGTAGGTACCTAACCGCAGCTAAGCCCAGCAATGTTTTCAATTTAATTATAAAACATTTCCAATGGTTTTGCTCCGTTTCGACGTGAAAGGAGGACATATAAATCCATTATTATTGTGATAAAAACTTCGTCGAAGTTGCCGTTTCATAAAAATTGAATATTTTAATATCTACTAGGTTTCTGGGTTTCATTTCTTTTGTAATTTAATTTTTATGATGACACCAAAATTAAATAGATTCGTCATTATTTAATGAGTGAAAAATGTTTCACCCGACGCTCATTTTTTTTTTGTAAAATAACAAACTATTATATAATACTACTTACATTATTGCTATATTATTTAAGCACAACCCTCTCGCTCTCTATCTATCGCACTACGTTTGCCACTAGCGCAGTGGCGATAGCATGTGTTTTTCTTAACACCTATTTCTTATTAACCGAATAGCTAGACTCTAGTCTTAACACTCCACACACGTCACTCACGTAGGCACTAACGCAGTAGGCACTAAGATAGGGACTGAACGTCACGGGTTATTATACATTTAGGGAAATAACTGATTTCCTTATAGGAAGATGCAAAATGCCATGTTGTACGCTTCATAATGAGTAATGCAATTGTTTATTAAAGCTAAACTATGAATGAATGACCAATTTGCGGCCACTGTTTAATTTTAATGTGTATTTCCCGGTAAGTATTGCAATAATATCCTTCTGTCACAGCTAAATAGACTGTCGAATTCGCGCTACGAATATAGCAACGCGGCAATATGCGGAACAGATAACTATCAATCACAGATCAGCCACGTTGTCGTTGTCAGAGACTGAATCGCCGTCTGCTGCACTATTTTTGTGGCGTGTAGGTACTCTACCTAGGTGGCTGGATGTTGAAGAGTGTTTGTTTAGCCATCCATACTAAAATTTAAAATATTTGCATTTTTGTTTGTAACGAATAAACTCAACCTATTGAACATACGAGTAATTTCAACTTGTAGAATAACGAACTTCATGATTTGTCGTTTATTTTTTCATCTCATAAAAACTTATTTTTATCATAAATATAACATACATAAAAACTTAAGCTACATTAGTTTAAGTTTTTATTTATGTTATTTTTTTTATATTGGCATTAAAATTTTAATGGTGGATTTCATTAACTTTTATCACCATTAAGTACGTTTGATGATTATAATTTCATTTTATAATTAATCGCCCAATGTAGCTATACAAGGCATTTGCACTAAATGAGATTGATTTTAATCTATATACAGGCTGACAAAAGTTAGACTCGGTGAGGACAATTAGTGGTAAAAGCAAAAAAAACATCATATTTTTTATAAGTGTATAATCCCTGGCAAAAGACCACCTAGCCGCCCTCGACGAAAGTGGTTTGATGACATAAAGGATTGGATCGGACTTAGATACAACCAACTGAAAATAGCGGCCCAAAGCCGCGAGGGTTTCCGTATGCTGACCTCCAAACTTCAATTCGAAGATGGCGCCCCATGATGATGAGGATAATCGAAAGACAAAACCCCTGATACAAAACCAACTGGCAATAATTTCGGACTCAAAAGTCGATTTCTAGTGGAAAAACTTGGTGAATTTTAAATTGTAAAACGCAATGTATGTAGGTATCACGTAGTATAGTGATACTAATAGTTTATGTAAATACAAAAGCCGCCGCCGGCGCCGGTATTTTACATAGCAATTTATACTATGATATTGAGGAAAATCTGTTAATTATAGTCTGAATCATTTCTATTTGTAATATCGAGCAATATAACCTAGTTATAGGTGTTTCTGTTTTTCTGGAAAAACTGAATTTCAGGATGTTTATAGGTTATGATAATTGCACCAAGATAATTTTAGACATTAGACCGATATATAATTTAATGTAGAGTAATTTTGTCTAATTTATGCGACAAATTTCTTTTTTAAACAGATAATAAGCAAGTACTTAAATGCGTAAGTTCCATAAAGTCAGCGTTAGGTTGATCGTTACCACAAATATGTAACGGAACTATTTAAAGTATTATATAATCTGTGACGGAACATAACTCTTCAATGGATTGTTTAAATACACATTTTTCAAATTCTTTGCAATATCAACAATACAAATATGAGGTGACTGAGACATCTTTGTGGCATTTTATTAGTTTATAGGTACCTAGACGATACACCATGTCGTGAGTTCATTTCAAACTGTTAAAATATTCATCGGGATATCCTGGTGTAGCTGGTGAAAATTACCATATTACTCTATATACATTGTATAGTGATTTTGACCAAGTTAAATACTGAATTTGGTATGTAAATAAATAGATAACATTTACATATTTGTAATTAAGTATTAAAACTACGAAGTTATTCAGATTTTTTAAAACTTCACAGTAGTACACTGATATTTGGTAGAAATGAAATATCAATAAGATATAAATAATTTAATACGTTTGATTGATTTTGGAAAATTTTCGACATGAGTATGTTAGTTCTCAAGTCATTTAACTCAATAGGTAATTGTTTATCTCTCTATAATGTAGAGGTAAAAAAAAATCGAAACATTTCGTACCATCGGAGTAAAATATATTCCTATGAAATTTATTTAAGTTGGTATGTACAGTCTGCCACCTAAGAGATGGTGTTCAAATCGCGAATGGGTCAGATTTATCTGTGGCATACTGGACTCAGGACTTTCAAATTCCTTTAAAACCATCAACAATCGATATTTATATTTAAATAATAAAAAAATATATAAAGTAATATTTTTATTGACAACAAATTTATCAAAGATAAAGGTACTGTCAAAGAAAGTACCTACAAACACGTCGTTTTATGATCACCAAGTGAACACGAAAAGTAACTTTTCCTTTCACGCCACTCCACCCTATTTCCAACGCTTGGCAACTCTCAATTTCATAAGGCACACTATACTTTAAACGTCATTCTTAAGAGTTAGTCTATTATTAATTATGCCGTATTTTATATCTAGTATTCCAAGGCCTAACTGTGGGTTCAACGGCATTAGAACCGGCCAGTTGATCTCGTTAACCGACCAGATTAAATTTACACCTGTCAAAGTTCCCGCCAAACGATTATAACCTCTATTTCTACATCAAACGTTAATGTTGGTAACACCGCCAGCGCAGACTAACTCATTTCATTTATTTATTTTTTATCTGTACCTTGCAAGTCGCGATTTTTTTTATTCAGGGCCTTTTGTATGGAACATACCTAAAGCTAATATTAGAATGGTCGTCGTGTGCTCATAATTTATTGTTAATTAATTACTGACTTTTTCTTCTTTGACGTAATATACGGGTCAGACTATGTTCCTTTAAATGTCAGATCGTCATTAATATAAATTGTAGAAACAAAAAAACTCAGACATAAATAAATCTAGAAAGATTTATTTATGTCTGAGTTTTTTTCTATGATGTAATTTTGCTGTCTATGGCAGTAATTTACATTTTTTATTGTTTTATGATCTGAATATAGTTTAACTAAAAATATGTAAGTAAAACCTATTTTACCTTGTAAGGTACACAAAAAACCGTCAAATCGTAGTTAAAACACAAACAATACGCCATTTAAGTTCAATTACATTATCATACAGCCTTGTAAATAAATTTGCATTGCATAGAAACGCATTCTTTACAAGTTAGTCACATGCCTAAAAATATTAATATTTGTATATAATTTTGATTTCAGTATACTTATATTGCAAGAGAAATCGTTTTTATTATATAAATAATTTAAAAAATTAACCTACATGTGAATTAAAAAAAAGGAAGGAAAAACTTCTTGTAAATGTTACATAGCCTATGTCACTCGGGTGATGTTAGCATAATTCCTCACATATCGTATGATGCAATAAAAATACAAACATTAACCCTATAAAACATAACGCTCCTGTTTTGGGCAGTAGTGTAATAGTAGAAATTAAACTGGAAGTATTATATAATCTGTGGTAGCAATGTGGTAGTAAGGAGGTATCTTAGCTTGTACAGTATTTTCCGATTTTCTCGCACACTGAAAATCATACCTATATATTATTATTTTAATTAAAATAACTGTTTAACAATGGGTAATATTTGAATTTAACAGGATGTAGGTAATATTTAAGCTGCACTATCGCAATAGTTTGTAACTATAATCGTGTACCTACGATGATGAAATATATCAAATTTGGATATGTAAAAATAAAACTAAAGCATCTTATGACCATTTGCACACTGCTCGCGAAAAAGCGCTTTTATCAATGCAGGTCACGAGCGCGAAACAATTTCTATAGTCTATTGCATTCGACATGCATAGCAATCACTTCTATATACTTACACAGATTGTAAATGCGGACATTTTGTGATAATGCGATGTCTGTTAATACCGTTAGGAAATAAAAAATATCACAAGAACAAAAAATACTCGAAATACCTTTTTATTGTTAGCTTATTAGAGACTGCAATATACAATTTAAGTACATATAAATTGCTGATAAGTAGAGTAGTTAAATCTTTCTGTATTCAACTATTTTTAAATCAGAATCATATAAAATAAAAGTGCTATAGCCTACAGCTGCCTAGATCTGGTTTCCAAGTCGGCAATTATAAAAAAAAAAGCCTTGACGAGGAAAATGTTTGCAATCCTAGGTGCGTGTGAAGGGAACGCACTCGATGCGAATGTGTGTAAAACGGAACGCAGTCACGCACACTGACGCATAGTTTACTTATTAGTAGAAGTTGGTGTGTGCGTGTACTGGTAGACTGCGGGGCGCTTGCGTTCTCGCTATTTGAAAGTTTCTGTCTTTAGCTGCCAGTTCTAGCCCTATTCCGAGTTGCTCGAATACTGGCTGGTCATATCATACTGATGTATAAAAACTATTTTAAACAGAGACAATTTCTTTAAAAAAATATTTTATCCTTCATTCGATTATTGAACAACGCAAAACATATTATTCTAAAATAAATTTTAACCGATCGTCATTTTTTTTACAACGAACATTTTATCAAGGGATTACTTAAGCAGGTAATAGGTATATGTTTTTGAATTTTGCAACTTTAAAAAGAAATGACGATGCAATAACAAAAATATTTTGCTTTGCGTATATTACACAATTTTTTCTTTAACTAAGTATAAATTAAACTCAATAAAGTGATCAGTTTCGCTAGGTGACCTAAAAACTAACAGCTCAATTATGCAGCGAACCACATCGGAGACCATAAACCTCGAGCGCTAGTTTATGGTTAGTTTATGGCCGTAACGTCACTCCATTCAAGTTTACTGGCACGTGGGTTCCCAAGAAACATTTGCGACAAACATTCTCCTATGTCTAGCTGTTGTCAACAGAATATCAATCCATATTCACTGCTGTTAGCACCGTATAGAGATCCATGCAGGATCACTTGACATGCTTTGATTGTATATTCACCTACACTTGACGAAATTTGTCCTAATATATTAATTAATATATTTATTTATTTACTTTTATAAATGTCCTTAAGTACTCCTCTACGATAAGACTAACTTATCGAACGATCATGATCAGGACAACGAGAGGACGCAGTGACGTGCTACGTGTGTTAGTTACTGGTATATTCCCTGATGGTTTCCATCCTTATGTGGTCGACATTCACCTCCGACCTCATCATATCCTCTCCTCTTTCAAATTGCATGCGAAAAAACGAAACTTTAAACAAGCAAAGATGAAAGTGAGATCTTGATCCTTGGAACCACAGGTCTTTATCCACATTCACGATTCACAGGGAGATTCTGTTCGATGTAATATAATTCTTGGGTCATCTCCCATGAGGCGTGTGGTCCTGTCCTAGAATGGGGACACAATATCGATAGTTCTCAGAGCGTTTCGACCGCTGCGGCCGCGCTGTCATTACAATCCATCAATTTTCTTTCTGTGCTCTCAGAAACACCCAATATCCTGCCGTGGATGTCGTATTCGAGGCGACTAAGAGACTCATCCTTGACAGCTGCTAGGTGATGATATGAGATGGTCTACTACCTATATCTGACGACACATATAAATGTTTGATTCATAGACAATAATATCATTCCCAATGAAGGGTTGACGTGACGCTGATGACCGGTTGTAATAACTCAGCCGAATCTTTTTGACGCTGACTTCGGTCTTCGCATATTCGGTCTTCGATACACAGCCCCGAATGAAGCCGCGAGGTTGAGACAGGTCATCTCCCGTCCACAATGACGTAGGCGTGACGTCACACTAGCAATTCATTGTTGGCCTACATAGGCACGTGCCTAATTGAGCCTAGTTGTCAGTAGAGTCACGCCATGGGCTGGCTAGCATGCTAATTTGTTAGTGCCCGTTGTCGCTGTCCGTCTTCATCATATACAGATATAATGCTAATTTTTCACAATCAACTATCCAAATAAGTTAGAAATCTTTACTCTTTATTATTTACTAGCTTTTGCACGCGGCTCCATCTCTCTTCGGCTGGGAAATTGACGGTGGCGAATTCCCGGACTGAAAAGTCTATGTCCTAATGAAATTTCTCGTATTAGTTATAGGTACATATGAGCAATTTAAGAAGATTGGTTGATAAAGCTTGAATAGGTAATAAACTTACTTTCGCATTTAGAATAAACTAAGGGCCTGACCCGGCTTCGCTCGGGAAAAAAATAAATGAATTATAACCTAAAACTTTCCTCAGGAATTGCACTATCAGTGAAAACCACATGAAAATCCGTACAGGGGTTCTTAAGTTTATCGCGAACAGACACAGATTTTCCATTGGAAATTCCGTCTGTCTGTCTGTTCGCTATAAACTCTTACTACAAAAGACCCGTTGACATTAAGACCAAGTTAGGAACGCCGACATTTGTACAAGGTACAAATAGATCGTAAATTCTCCTGACACTTCCCAAGTAATTGTTATCGAGTCTTACTCAAAATAGGCACGCTCACGTCTATTAGTCATCATTGACTTGCGTGAGGAGTTCGATGGCGCATCGATAGTGGCAGTTATACCATCCTAGTCAATATTCATTGGATGGGTGACCAGAAATATATTATCTCGACTCCTCTGTGCTTCGGAAGGCACGATAAGCGGTTGATCTATATTGTATTTTGTAGTTGTTAAATCCATTAATCGTGCGTGTGGGCGTGGTGAATGTCGCCCGTACTTCTTATCCATCCATAAGAAAGACCAGCGCCCCGTCAGTGGGGACATTAAAATGCTGATAATGATTGACCCGCAATCGATTTGGCCGGTTTTTTAAAACAATATTTAGTAAATCATGACTCAACGAGAAGAAACGAGCAATTCGTTTTATTTATGGGCTTAAGCCACGGGATTCCTTGCGAGAATTATTCAAATCGATAAATATTATGACTGTTGCATCTCAGTACATCTTCGACGTACTTATTTTTGTTAAATCTAACTTACACCTGTATAAAACATTGAGCGATGTTAACAGTGTAGTCACTCGTAATAGGCATAAACTTTGTATGAACAGATTCCGACTTAAAAAGGTTAGGCGGTCTTTCGTGGGTCAAAGTGTTAAATTGTTCAATAAACTCCCTGTAGAGGCTATTAACTTGCCAATGCCAAAATTTAAATCATATATTAAAAATGCTTTAATGGCTAATGCTTATTACACGATTAGCGACTATTTAAATGATAAAAAACCTTGGACCCTTCCTAAAACTTCCACCTCTCACACTTGATTTTAATTTTTTTTTATTTTTTATTATTATTTATATATTTTCTTGACATGTTTATTACATATATTTTGACATTTATTGTAAAACATATACGTGATTTGTGATCTCCAAGTGTCTGAAAGTAACATAGGTATCTATTATGTTAGATTATGGAGATCGAATATGTCATGCACATTCAAATGGTCAAACCGGTAGCGGCATCGTGGATCGGGTCGGGAGGTTCCCTCTATTGTGGTTGAGCTTCGCGATGTCACTCTGTCACAATGTCACTCACGCGTCAACTCGTGAACGGGTGCTGCCGGGGGAACTGGTCAGCTCGATCTTTTATTAAAAGTTTTTTTTTGTTTGGTTAATTATACATATATATATAAGTATATATATATTTTCCTTTCATCAGCACTTGATCACAATCATAATATGTTTCAGTATACCTTTTGACCATGTACTTTATTATGTACTTAATGTTATATTACTGATAAAAAATTATAACAAAAAAATTATACATAAATTTATATATAAAAAATGGTAAGCCCTTCTGGCATAATAGGGACCAACACTGTTTGAATGAGTTTCTTTCGGCATTTCTTCTCAGCAGTGGTCGTTCCGAAATGCTAGTAGTTTGTAGCTTAGTATCATTTAATTTAGATTATGACGTGAAAAAGTGCCTGTGAAGGCCTAATTTCTGAATAAATGATTTGATTTTGATTTTGATTTTTGATTCAACTGGGAGAAACTAGGAAGTGACAAAATTCGTGTAAGGCCACACGATGTCCCCGGTGAAGGTTGCGCGTGCGCATACATCGGCCACAATGGCTGATCTCACTGATATTCGCATTGTCTCGCGGATTAACAATTTTACTTGCATTGTCTGAATGTTTGTAATTGCCTCATCAACATAAAATACTAGTTGATTAACAATAATTAGGTGTATTTTTATATTGTTTGTTAATTCAATACCTATAGGTACCTACAATACTTAGGTATTTTATCTCCATATCAATACTTATTTTCTAAATATCTTACATGGAGTCTAGAAACTTGTATCAAGTTCTTTATAACTAAACCTTTACAAAACTACATATTGTAACTGTATCAGATCAATCTGATTGAACTCGGTGGCGCAGTGGTAAGGTTCTTGCCACTGAACCGAGAGGTCCCGGGTTCGATCCCCGGTCGGGTCATGATAGAAAATGATCTTTTTATGATTGGCCCGGGTCTTGGATGTTTATCTATATATGTATTTGTTATAAAATATAGTATCGTTGAGTTAGTATCCCATAACACAAGTCTCGAACTTACTTTGGGGCTAGCTCAATCTGTGTGGTTTGTCTTTAAAATGAAATTAATAAATAAATTAAAAATCTATTTTACGTATAGGTAGGTACACATTACACAAGATACCCGGGAGAATTATAACAGTAATTCCCATCTGAGTAATAGCCTTAGAATTACCGTTTACGGTAATTATGACGGTAACTGTAGTTATTTTTTATCAAAACCTACTTGCAATGGGTACTTTAGTGCTCAACCGAAGGGAAAATTTCGACAGCCTCTATATGATCTAAATGATATAATTTTTTCTTGATTCTATATTTTATTCCGATTTCATCTCGTTAATATTCAAACTTCATAGGTAGGAGGTACTAATATTATCTCTATTACATTATTAGGCGCGTTCACTGCTAAGCCGCTGAACTGATTTTGATGAAGTTCAATATGTATATAGTTAAGACCAGAGTTCAATTTGTATAGATAAATTTCGCCGCGGACGAAGCTGCGGACAACAGCTAGTAGTAAGTACATAATATATAAGTAATGCATAATATTGTAAGGAATAGACACGTTCACATAGCTTTACATTTATCTTTAGGACCAACATTGATTCTGTCAGTTCCCAACTTATCTTTCATGTTACAATTTCTTTCTTTTCTATTGTGTTATTGCTGAAAATAGTATTAGATTCTTTAAATAAGTCGCATCTGACATGACCTTTACCTACCGACATCTAGTGGCAAGTAGTCGCATACGCACGTATGTACTTTTCAACTTATTTGACACAAGACACTTTTGCCGCTAACGGAGCCGATGCAACTTAATATTTAAAGGAGTGATAAATGAGGAAACTTGGATTCCTTTCATCCTTTGAATGTGTGCGTTTTACTTGTCCGTGTCGCAAGTTGTTACGCTGCGCCCGCGCTGCCATTTATCACGCGTTTAATATACGCGGCTCGGCCGGATTAAACAGAACCACCCATAAAGTCTAAAGTGAGTGGACGACGATTAACTTAAGTGGACTGCTGTAGTGTAAATATAGTGGGCCAATTATAGCAAGACCACGGCTTTGAGGTTATTGGGCAATTATCGTTAAAATGTAATCTTATTAAAATGATCCGTAAATTAGATTATAGCTCTACTTGAGTTTCCTTGGTGTGAAGCTGTTTTTTTATTCGAAAAGCGGCACGCTTTGCGGCTCGGGCTGCGATAGCGAGACTGGATGTCGGCGCCCCGGGCTTCGTGATTCATCGGCTGAGTAATAAAGTTATTACACGGTCTCGTTTTCGCGTGGGAACGAAGCTTTGCGTTCTGGCAAATATATCAGGCTCAATTCATCAATTATACATAAGATTCCACAGGTTCTAAGTGGTCAAGGAGTGAACGTACGACATCGTTGCACAGTAGCTGTGTTTTTGTGTGCGTATGCGCACGCGCACATGTGCAATTCGCATAGTAATTACTCCGGCGAGCTAGACTGCTCGGCTGCCACCCAGCGCGCTGATAAAGTGCACACAAACTAGAATCCACAACATTTTCAAGATGGGGAATAATTGGTCCTTCGTGCCGGATGTTCCATTACGGAACATGTTCTCAATTTATTCTCACACTGGAATAAAGTCGATCCAATTTATACGGGCCATTTGCAGATACCCGTTTCGCGTCCAATTATGTTAGTTGCGAAGATATTTCAATAGCTACATTATGGTAGCGAGAGACTATAAACATATCGGAATAATTTTGTTTACAAAAACCGTAAGCCTTTATAAGCCGGCGTCCATTTTGGATTGAGCTGCCTTTCTCCTGGTTTATCTTATCTGCGGTACAGCTTGAGAGGCCAGTGACGGTTGGTCGGTGTTACAGACCAAATGGCACCGCTGAATGCGTCGAAATGGCAGGCCTACGTAACGCTGTCGCTAAGTGCACCAGCCACACTGTTAGTTTGAATCGTTATGCGTGTCGCGTACGGAAACTTACAAATGTTAATAACGTATTTTAGAAAGCAAATGGGTTTCGAATGCCCTGAACTGATACTGAGAGTATTTCCTTTATCGGAGATAACGTCCATTAAAAGAGCACTTATGTAAATCTGTTTTAGAGCACTTTATACACTGCGATCTAGAACATTCTAGTCAAACATTTTATTGTCAAAAATTAAAAAGGTTTTATTTAATTTCAAGTTGTATTTTTTACAGTTTTAACTTCATCTCATACTTCAATCAATGGTTTATCGTCTGTCTAATAGTACTTACGCCAACGGAAGTCAATAAAATGGCGATTGCTGACCACGTTAGCGTGTATAAAAATATGAAACTATTTTCTCGCGACATCGCCCAAATGAAAAACGATCTTGATAGGTAGATTACACAAAATCAAAAAGTTGAAACATGCTTGACAGGTATAAACTAATAATAATATATCTAACAAAAAGAGAAAAATATTATTTTCCTGGCGTAATTACCTATGTGCCGAAACACAGGCACACAAATTGACAGAAAGTGAAGACAGCTCAATGAGCAAACATTGAATTTCAGCCATCATCATAAAAGGACACATAGAGCCGCCAATCGTTGAAATCTTTCTTGAAGAAAAAAAAAATACTTTTTTTTTAATATTTGGACGAAACAAACAGAGCTGATCTCGATCGAGGTCCTAACTTATCCAATATTGAATAAACAGTTTAAAAATTGTTCCAGATGCATCTAAGCTCAGTGCAAGTCCTGTGCGCGCTGGTCACGCTGGCGGCGGGCGCGGCGGCAGCGCCCCCGGCCTCCGCCCCCCACCACGTCGCGCGCCGCTCCTTCTTCACCCTCCAGTGCAAAGGAGTCTACGACGCCGCCATCTTCGCGCGCCTCGACAGGATCTGCGACGATTGTTATAATCTCTTCAGGGAGCCTCAGCTGTTCACTTTGTGCAGGTCAGTTTTTTTTTTTTAATTAAGTGTTACGAACTGTAGACGGAGGAAACTATAGACATCGTTGTCTTTCATTTAGTTCATACGGAAAAAGATTATATTAGAAATACATAAGGAGAAACTTGACAGAAATTTAGTACTTATGTGTTGTTCCATCACATCTAGTGCCAGCTTTTAAAAGGGCAGTCTACCTCTGCTGGGCAGGCGTCTATCTCATGTGGCCACGCTAACACCTTGTTTGTAGTTTTCTTTGCATTTGTTACGTGCGTTGCGATGCGTGTAGCTGTACCGCGTGTTCCATATGTCTCAGTCACACATTATTCAAATATTACACTCACGTGCAGAACAGTTGGGAGAGTCCCACATTTCCCAATCTCTTGTAGACATAAGGTGTGAGACTGAGACAGGCATATCTAAGACTATGTGTAACTCAGCAGACACCCTTGTCCCTGTAATGTTGTGTTGTGACGTATTTCAGTATAGGCTTGTGGCTAAAAGTGGAATTAGAAAGTTGTGAATAATTTGTCATTTTTGCCAAAAAAATTCCACTTTGAGCTACTTGTGCCAAAATGCACACATTGAAACAACAAATAAAACGACTGTTACACAACTTTTTCACACAACCATTTTAGAATACTCCCTTTAAAATTTATGTATGTCAGAAAAAAATATGGCAAACATTTTTCATGTTTAAATGGTTAATGTTGGTGGAAATAGTAAGAAATCACCATGGAAAAGTTTTGCCATGTTTTACAAGTATAAACACGTGAAATTCATAATGATTGTCGGGAACAGGGAAGACTGTTTCACGACGGACTACTTCAAAGGTTGCGTCGAGGTGCTGCAAGAGACGGACCAACTAGAGCTCTTCAAAACATATATAAAACAACTACACGGGGCCGACCCAGGGATTTAGGTACCTTATGAGTTTTAATTTCATTTATTTTTTCATACTTCCTTCGCCTGAACTTTAAAAAAAACTTTTTTTTTATATCGTCACGGCACGCTCTCTGGATCTCCTTGGCCTGGACAAAGTTTTTCGTTTTGGGATAACAGCATGTTTTTTGGTCTTCTCAATATTTCCTAAATAATATAACAATTGGTAAATTAGAATGGTAATTAACAGCACGCACTACACCATTCTTATTAACACAGTTTTTTAGCGTATAGAATGATGTTTGTAATTAAATATAATGTCAAAAAATATCTCATGTACCTAAGTATAAAAGATTACCTACTTGTTGATTCCAAGATACTTAAAATAACTGTTTTGAAAGATTTTTCTAAGATTTAATTTATGGACGTAAGGCATAATAATTTTTAGATATTATTTCTGAAGATGGTGGAAACGCAGATACTGCTATCCCACTCTCACAAGTTAATTGTTAGTACGAACAAAATAGAGGACGCAAATCGAACTATAGTCCATTTTTCCGGGTAGCTCCTTACATAAAAATGTATGAACAGAATTACCAAAACCTGTATTAGAAAAAATCTTAATAAATTCAATGTAAGGTAAATCAGGTAAGTAATACTAACAACACAAATACCCTATTCTGCACTACAAAAACAGTTCTTTTCACAAGCATGTCTTCACTTTCAGCACACTTCTCACTGCTTTCTGAACGGTCTATGCATGTTTTGATATACGTTTAGAATTTCTGATTGAATCATTTTATTATAATGGGTATATTTTTTTTTATTCTTGATTTTGATTTAGACTTTGGTACAAATGTTGTTTGCATCGGGTACCTCACTCACATCAATTTCTGTCACCAAACAGCAGAGCCAGTATAATTACAGCGTATTGTGGCAAAATACCTAGGTCACAAATTGGGCAACGCATCGCAGTAGCTCTTATCAAGTCGCTGGTGTCCATTAACTGCGGTGTTTACTTACCATCAATCTCGATTCGACTGTACTATATAAAAAACTATTACCTTTTCTTTCTACTTATGTTCTTAATAGCAGCCTATATCTTAATAATGGTCTATAACATTATATTTCTATTTACAGGGCAAAATGTTTCACCACGCCCTATTTCAAGGGTTGCATGGAGTCTTTGTACCTTTACGACGAGGAGGAACAGATAGATCAGATGATCGACTTCGTGGGGAAACGCTAAAACTCAGCCCAATTCGCGCCAACTCTTGACACGACGCCATCTTGGTATAACCCGCCCGGGTGAAAACGCCACAACAGTAAAGAACAACGTACAACCACAACGGCAATCACAATCGACCGCTTTGCCAAAAAGCATCAAAATGTCAAGTTCCTCCAATTGACGTTTGCTTGCTATCCTCAAAGTATTCTAGTCTTCGATGCAACATAAATTACCTAATTTATGTTTGCTACTAATTGTAATGTAATCGTAATTAATGTATATTAAGGACATTTATAGTGTATTATTAAACGAAATGTACATTTGTGTTATTACGTGTTGTAAGCATAACAGCTATGGATATTAGGGTATATTAGAGATTGTTTAAATAGTTAAACACCTCCTAGGTATTTAATTTATTAACGAGGCAGATCAACCCTTTCGATGCGGGCCATCCCTCTAATTTTGCATTCCAATTACAGTATTTATCAATTACTTACGCTTTTTAATCTAAATTTTGTCTTCTATCGTTTCAATGTTATTGAGTATTTATAATTATAACGAACGCAAGAGTTTTAATTTTGTATTAAATAACTATGTGGCTTCTCTGACGTATTCTACAATTATTTCTTAGTTAAGATTTATTTCATTTTACATTTAAATAACTGAGATTATTGTAAATATGGGCTGATTTCCATTTGAAAGTATTCTTACCATCATAACACCTTTACTATTCAGATGGAAAACTCATCCGCAGCTATAAGATACATACATAGTAAAGTTTAGTATGTCCGTTAGGATAAAAGTATTTGAATTAGTCAATAAGTATTTATAAAGATTTATTTTTATATACTTTCAACCTATTTATTATTTGTTACTTTATTATTTTATTTATTGAGTCGTGTTTCTCATTGCATGAGATTACCAGTGGTGAACATTGTGTTTCTGATTTATGTATAAGTTGCGGTTTTTACTTATAATGTTTGGTAACTCCGCTCACTCTCCTCTGTGTTCGAATCTCACCTTTTTAGTTTTTAGCATTTCTTACATCACAATTTTCAGATACTTTAGCGTATGCAAATCTACCTACATGCCTGTCATTTAACGCGTATTATATAGAAAAAATGGTGCCAATTATGTCCCGAGACACTAGACTAATAAATTAGATTACAAAGAAATGCCTATCAGTTATTAGAACAATGTGAAAATATTGTAAAAAAATGATGTCTAACAATTTAGCCAAGTATATAAGTATTTGTATACATTTTATACAAGACAGCTAAGAAACGCTACGGGTTACACGAAATATATCATTTTAAAAACCCTTACCGTATTTTATTTCCTTCCCATAACATTTTACTCAAAGAAAAAAAAATGTATTTTATAACGAATGAAATGATGAAGCGTTTTAAACCATGTTTTACTCGATAGTTATAAAAATCTATAAAATTATACAGAAAATATAAAAGTTAAAATAGTATTACCTCCGCAATTACATAGAAATGAGGTTGTAAACATATCATAAGTCAAAAGCCATAGCTTTTGACATTAAAACAATAATGATTTAATAATTCACATTTAATCATAATTAATATTACAAATTGTGCGAGTCAAATTGACACAGGCAGTTGATTATCTATAAATTTTAAAGCTACAAAAAAAATCATTTCAATTTCAGTGCGTTCCAAAATCAATAAATCATAACCAAAGCAGTCTTAACAATCACACCATAAATTTTATACATTTATGAAAAACTTAAATTTCGAATTTTACTCTAATTTTAAAACAATATTATAAACAGAATTTCAGAGCTATTTGTCTAGACTATAGATATATATTGTGAACACCTAGACAATACCAGCCCTCAAGTACGAGATGGTTGGTCACCACAGGCTGATGATATAGGTACCTACAAACATGAGTGCTAATGATCTGACAGTAAAGATGCCGAAGACCATGTGAAGTGGAAGAGAGAAAATATGAAATATGCGGTTCTTGGGCTCCAAAGCTCCGTGGCCGAGGAAGAAACCGGGAAAAGGTTCACATGAGAGACCCTATTATACAAATAACACCATTCGGACTCAAAAGGGAAAGTAGTGCCTAAAGTGACAATACAAAATCATTACACATAACGATTGTATATTTGCATAAATGTTGTGGATGTACAACCTTATATAAATCTAAACATCCACCTAACTACCATAAGGGGGTCAGATTTATCTGTCACTGACTATACTATAAAACAACCTGTGTATATTTTCTGGAAATTCTGTACGTTATCATATAAAAATAAAACTATATAGGCGTTAACAATCTCATCAGTCTAATCTATCCTTAGACCGGCTACACACGCTTCGATTTAAGGGACTACAGAAAGGGATGCAGATATTTAAAAGAAAGAGATGTGTGAACGACCTTCCTTTTCTATTAAATACGTGCGTTTCCTTCTTTAGACCCTAGATTGCCCTAGCGGCAAGTGTGTGAGTAGCCCGTCTTAGATCATATCTCACTTTATAAGCGTTAAATACTCTGAATATAATTGCTGTCTAAAGATATAGGCCATTTCATGGTCTTATAGTGTCGTCGAATTATAGTTAACTATCGATTTGTAAGAAAGCAATAGTATCAAATAATATCGACATTACAAAACGAGTCAATAATATTGATATTATTGTCGCTTGGTTAAGAAAATGTATCGATAATCGATTCTTTCAGACAATAGGACTGTGAGGTACGAACTATATAAATTTTTATATAGTTCGTACCTCACAGTCCTATATATAATATAAAACCTACATCTTCATGGTTGTTATCGTAAAAACTTATCTTTTACGTCGTAACGTTTGATTAAGATAAAACTATTACAATGGCGCCACACCTCATATCGACAAATACAAAGTTCAACTCAATATTCAAGGTAATCCTAACACTTATTTTGGGCGGTTCGCAGAGCGTTCCGACCGCAGCGGCCCTGCGCTGTCATTACGATCCGTCAATTCACTTGAGATGGAATCGTTTCCAAAATCTAAAATTGACATTACCAGTGCTAATTATAATTATTTTAAAGTCGGATAAGAAACTAATTATTGTATTTGTTAAAATTTGTAATGACATAATATTGTAACGACATCGAGACCGCGACGATCGAACCGCCCCAGCAATGATCTATTTACAACAAACATGAGCATAACGTTTTCTGAATTTGACTTCGACCATGGATTTAAAAGTACTTTGTACAACTGGATAGATTACCTGACAAACAATAATAAACTCAAATTAAAAGGTACTAAACACTATTTTAGAATAACCATGGACAGGAGACGAAAAATTATTGAAAGAGACTCACTTTATCTTTGTGTGTCCCTTTTTTGTAGTATTGTGACTACAAATTTTGATTTATCACAAAATCCACAAAATTTGATTTCCATATTGTATCGAATCTAACTATTTTTTTTCATATTGCCATATATGTATGTAGGTATGTAAAAAGGTATGTAGGATTTGTCAATAAGTTCGTAGGGAAACAAAATGGTTATCTGAGGCTTTCGACTGACTATTCCTTCACTCGCGAGTTGTGGCGAGTGTGTCTAATGAAATTTGATACTTACAACAGAACCAATTACAACAGAAATTATGCGACTATATGGCAAGACTAATCTAAAACACCAACTCACAAAAATACACTTCACTGCCTTCGTACGGACTCGTGCCTTTTCCAGAAAATTTCTTTTAACATTCGAGGCTACTAATTCCACGACTTCGACAGCGGAAATATATAAAACGGTGTTTGTAAAAGTGGACTTCTTGTGACTGAGATGATGATGTTGAGGAAAAAAGATAGAACTCGTCTTGAGAATGGTCCTCTAATATTAAGTCGTCCAAACTTTCGTATATTAGCTATAGAGCCATTAGTTCAGAAGGGATAGTTGAAATAGAGGGGCGAAAGGGTGAAAGGACGAAGTATTTGGTAGCTTGATACTATTAAGCTCTAATAATTGCCGCTTAGCAAAATCGTTTTTATTACAACAATTATTTTTATTCCTGGCAACAACTGGATGGGGATGGCCCAGGACAGAGATGGTTGGCGGAGACGGAAGGAGGCCTGTGCCCAGCAGTGGGTCACGGAGGGCTGCAGGTGACGATGATGATGAAAATAGTTTTTAAATTTAAATTAGCTGTATACACATGTGTTGAGTTGTTGCCTAGCTTTACTGATAAGTGTTATATAAGTTGTGTAATTTTAGTGACAATTTGTTATGTGTATCTTAAATAAATAAATAAATAAAACGCCCGATCAAACGCATTACTATTAAATATTTAAGAAGACTAACCGCCCGTCCCGGCTTTAACTTAGGTAAAATCGTAACAAATAACAGTATCATTAGTTCATTCGTCTAACGAATTTCACCCATTCGGCCGACGTCTATACAGATCAAAACTATCCATCTATAGTTTTGATCTGTATAGACGTCGGCCGAATGGGTGAAATTCGCCTATATCATTTCTTCTAATATCTCGCCCGTCATTTTGCATTGTCTTTGGTTAAATTCAGAAAACAAAATGTCTTTACAGTTATATTTATCACAATTCTTCTTATTGACACAAGTCTTATGCATCATCGCCGAATGGACACTTGAAAAAAATCAAACGCCGGTTCCACACCAACGGCGAATTGAGATGTCGACGCGAAAGAACGTACATTGCGTGGTTCGTATGTAAGCTTTTTTTCCCACAAGGAAAATGCAATCAATGTATGTCGCAATTGGCGAACTCTTCGCCGATAGTGTGCAGAGGGCATAATAAGAAATATTATCTACAATATTTATCTCAATTCATGTCGTCTTGAATTCTTCGATAGCATTTATCAGCTACAGAAATATTTGATTAAAATATGACGTTTCTCGAGAAAAGGTACCTTATGGAGGGAAGTAGAAAGTCACTTATACGTTTCATTTGACCATTTTTATTATAGACTAGCGACCTCGCACGGATTAATAGACTGTTTTGTGTGTATAAACCATCGATAATAAATTGTCTAAATAACAGTGCACAAGCGCATCAATATCCGTTGTGTGGTGTAAAAGAAGAAAGATCAGAAACAGAACACGTGGATGTCGTACGAGGCGACTAAGGGACACAAAGCCTTAACAGCTGATAGGCAACGATAGCATTCCCATAGATGGTTGACGTCAGACGAGCGATCGGTTGTAATATCATAGCCAAATCATCAAAATTTCATGGCAACTTTTTTATGCTAACCCTAGGCGCGTCGTTTGGGGCGTCACAGCTCCGAATGCAACCGCGATTATGAGAGAGTAGTGATACGCATAATACGTCGTAAACGACTGCCTTACATAAAGTACCTTTTCTCGTGGAACACATAACATAAATCTATACTAAAACACAATACATATGACACATTGGAACTAATAAAATATTAAACATACTTTTGGCAAAACTAAAAATTAATTACACAAACAATTTAATGTCGTTAGTAAAACTTATCGTAACACATGATTTTCCTATCAGTTATTTTGCATTTTTTTTATAAATACGAAAATATATACTATACGTTTTTCGTTTTTTGTTGAATATATAAAATAAATCAAGCTACACATACCTACAATCTATTCTCACTAAATGGAAGATATAGCTGATGTGAGGTTTAACATTTCAATTCATTTAATGGCAAGTTCTGTCCGAATAATAAAAATATATATAATAACAATAATTATAAGGATTAATTCTGAGGTAGATGTTCGTAATCATTCCATCTTATATGTATCATGGCGATTGGTAGTCGTAAAAGTCATGTCAGATGCCTTTAGGCGACTTGAATGAAGTCTAACACAAATGCTGACTAAAACACTCGATAAAATAGATTCCATAACCCATAAATTCAGCTAACATCGAATCCCCATAGCTCAAACCACGTAAATCCCTTCTTGGATTAGATTGGCAGATGTGGATAACTGCCGGATAGTGTGTAACAATGGTATACTACCGCTTTATTAATAAAAATTTAGTTCTCTGATTAGGCTTGAAGTAGTTTTTCTTGTTGTCCCTCTCTCTCTCTTTTCAGTATTTGACATTGAAAGAACGAGACAACACAAAGAATAACGATTCCGATATTGTCTTAATATTAACGTTTTTATTAATAATAGATATTTGAATTTTTTATTAATAATAGATATTTAAATTTTTGATTAATAATAGATATTTGATTTTTTTATTAATAATAGATATTTGATTTTTTTATTAATAATAGATATTTGATTTTTTTATTAATAATATATATTTGATTTTTTTATTAATAATAGATATTTGAATTTTGTATTAATAATATATATTTGATTTTTTTATTAATAATAGATATTTGAATTTTTTATTAATAATAGATATTTGATTTTTTTAAATAATAATAGATATTTGAATAAGTGAATCGTCTACAAAAAGACCTCTTTGATGTTCCATGGTTTCGGTCACATCAATGCCTCTAAGGACCGGGTCCCAATGGACTCTGCACCAAAGTATAATCATTATAGAAAATATCCTTACTAATATTATAAATGCGAAAATAAGTTTGTTTGTTACTTCTCCACGCTTTATCTACTCGAACGATTTTTTGAAATTTTGAATACAAGTGGTTTGAAAACGGTACCTTTCATCCGAAAAAATAAATGCTTCCGTGGGAAATTCACTCGAGCGAAGCCGCGCACAAAACCTAATATAATAATATTTTGTGTTTTCGCTTCGATCATAACTGTGAATGTAACACATATTATATTTAACATTACCTTTTATCCGGACAGAACATGTCTATGAAATACTTTCAATGAATTCAGTTTGGTACTATAATATTAGATTCTCTTTTAATACTTAACCGTTATAATAATACAATAAGTTAGACTGTCATTTTCAACACAGCCTGTTTCCGCTTCATATGATACATATTCACAAAAAAAAAAACAAAATGGCACAAAAATGCAGACATATTTAAAATCATGTTTGGAAAAGTACAATATGATAGCAATAAAATGCAGAAAACATACAAAGCGATTTGGTTTTGTTACTAAAATCTTATCTTTTTAAAGAAACAATACAAAAAAAAAATAATAACGAAAAATTTTAAAAACTCGGTGCAAGTTTGATAACGCAATTTCTTTCATTCCCTCAACCAAAACTGATAAAAGATATACATATTTTTGAAAAATAACGACGAGTTGAATTTAATCTATACGTTTCTTTAATCTCAAACATCAGGCTAATGTCACAATACACGCTGTCATTAGTTAAAGATCTATCATTTTTGATTTATACATACATAAGTATATACCTACATAAAATATACATCTATATGTTACGAGAAACTGAAGACAATACATATGAAGACATATTTAAATCGAAGAAATATTCTTAGAAGGGAAATCCAAGCGGACGAAGCCGCGGGCTAAGCTAGTACCTATACAAAGATAGCGCAGAATATAAAGGAATAAAAACATTTGAAGAATGAAACACCTTAACGCTTTGTACAGAAAAGCAAGATATTAAAAAAACTAAATAATGTCAAAATTTAAAACACCTAATATTAAAATACCTATGACAATGGTAATTAATCGGAAAAGATTAATGTAGATGGCGCTGGTATAGTTGGAGGTCAATGTATCAAACTCAAGATCCCTACCCAGTGATCAAAATTGGAAACTTACAAAAATAATTTTAAAATGTTCAATTTATTCGACACCTGTTTGTCACCTTGTCAAAACACCAGCGCTGTAGCTACGTTAAGCTTTTCAGATTACCTGCCATTCATATAGGTATATGTAAAGATATTTTTATTCTATATTTAAATAATATAAAACGTATGTACCTTCGTTCAGAAATTTTACGTGGTAATTTAATTTGACAAATGTTTACTACATTCTTTGACATCTCTTAATTTTTTACTTATTTTTAACAAATAGAAGTGAATATATTTTAAAAGCTACCATATAAATTAAGATACCGTGTGCATTAAAACTGGTACATGGTCTGACAACTAGATATACCAACCACCGTGCGAAGTGGGGGCAAACACTAGGAAAGCCTCCGACGCTCAATGACTGAGGAAGAAACCGGGAATACTCTTAGATGAGAGAAAGAGACAGCATGTACGTAAACAGAAAAAACTACACACAGTCATCTTTCGGTTCTCTAATACAAGAAAGAGAAAGACCTATTGGAAAGACGCGAGAAGAAACAGAACAGAGCTCTACCTTTCATTCTATTATTTTTATTATCGTAGTATGCCGGTGTTGAGTTTGAATTCACTATGTACATAGGCTGCTATTTATGTATCCGGAACTGGCCAATAATTCTAGAATATTTAAAAAGTAATTACAACATTTGAAAATAGAACTCTTCGGCTAGAGAATAAATATTTTTCATGTCCCTGTCATTTGTTTTTTTCAATTGGCGCCAATTTTGAAAATAGCTTGTCTTCATTGCCATGGATTTAACTCGTGAACATTTTCGCGCGATGATTTATTATGATTTTCGGCGTGGATTAACTCAAAAACAGTGCATCGAACAACTGATTTTAACT
Source organism: Plodia interpunctella (assembly GCF_027563975.2). Classification (NCBI taxonomy): domain Eukaryota; kingdom Metazoa; phylum Arthropoda; class Insecta; order Lepidoptera; family Pyralidae; genus Plodia; species Plodia interpunctella. The sequence goes on along the minus strand of NC_071311.1, from coordinate 1,512,600 downwards.
TTTGGAGATGAAGCACCATCGAAAACCACTGTGTATTATTGGTTTAAGGAATTTCAACGTGGACGGTCTATGCTCACGGATGAAATTAAGGAGGGTCGTCCTAAATCGGTAGTGGTACAACAAAATATTGATGCTGTGCGACAATTAGTAATGCAAGATCGTCATGTTACATACCGCGAGATAGAGGCGTCTCTGGGCATTAGTATGACGAGTATACACGCGATATTACACGAACATTTAATTGTTAAAAAAATTTGTTCGCGTTGGATTCCGCACAACTTGAGCGTAGATCAAAAACAGGCTCGTGTCGACTGGTGTAAGAAAATGATAAAAAAATACAACCGTGGCACGTCAAAAGCTGTTTATAATATCTACACAGGTGACGAAACCTGGAACTATGCTTATGACCCTGAAACTAAACAGCAGTCAACGGTGTGGGTCTTTCAAGATGAACCGAATCCAACAAAAGTTGTTCGTGCGAGAAGCACTTTAAAGCAAATGGTCGCTTGTTTTTTTGGTATCAACGGACATGTAGCTACAGTGCCACTAGAGAATAGTAGGACGGTTAATTCTGAATGGTACACCACCATTTGTTTGCCAGAAGTCTTTGAAAAAATACGAAAGAACAACCCACAACGCAGAATCATACTTCATCACGACAATGCTAGCTGCCACAAGTCGGCTGAAACAAATAATTTTTTGGAGGGTCAAAAGATTGAATTGTCGGGTCATCCGACGTACAGCCCCGACCTGGCACCCAATGATTTTTATTTATTTCCAAACATTAAAAATAAATTACGTGGTCAACGTTTATCGAGCCGCGAAGAGGCCGTTGATGCGTTCAAAACACACGTTTTGGACATACCTCAATCAGAATGGAAAAAGTGCTTTGAAAATTGGTTTCATCGTATGCAGAAGTGCATAGATCATCGCGGAGAATACTTCGAGAAACAATAAAACCATATGTAATAATATATGTTTGTTTAATTTTGTTATTCCGGATACATAAATAGCAGCCCTCGTATAAACATATATTCTATATCACTATAGATACTTGTACGATTCACAAGTCCTATGTCTGCGACCCTCGACTAACGTCTCGGGTCTCAACATAGGCCGAGAAGTTGTATGGGAATGTTCTGTTTCATTCGGCTACGCTAGCTCGTGTCTTCTATTTTATTTGTCATTAATAAAACATCAGTACATTTGTCAAATGCCATGTTACTTCGTAGAATTTATGCAAGGAACATTGAAGAATATTATTGAAACATTGAACGAGATTGTTGAAAAAAATCACTACTACTAGTATAAGAAATACTACTAGAAATAAAAAGAACGACTACTTTTATCACACTAGTGCATTCCATATCACATACAGTTAACCTGTGGACAAAATAAGAATAAAAATCCATATCTTATCATTATAAATGTGAAAGTTTGTGAGTACGTATATGTTCCTGTGTATGTTTGTTTGTTACACTTTCACGCAAAATCTACTCGACGGATTGTTATGAAATTTGACACACGGGTAATAATATAACCTGGAATAACTCGGTTAAACCGCTGGAACGATTTTGATGAAATTTACTATGCAAGTAATTACATGCATAATAAATTTCATGTAAAATATGAGTAGCCTATGTTTGAACGGGAGTTTTTAGTTGAAATTATGTTCTCAAAAATCAACCTAACACAAATGACTATAATGAGGAGTAGAGCGAAAATAAAGGCGAAGCAGGGTTAAAATGCTAGTATTTTAAACATAAAAATGTGTTTATTTGTTCTTTCACGACAAAGCCGCGTATTGGATGGACATGATAAGATTTTTGGGTGTGGACATAGTTGGAGAGTAACATAAGCTACTTTTTGCCGCGGGCTGTAATATATAATAATCATATCATAACAAGTTAATATATAAAAATCATCATTTCGTTCGATTTTCATAATAATCCCAATATTTCGTACAAATGTTGCTGGCGCGTTCTAATTGCGTACAGCGCCATCTATTATCGTATAATAACAACAAACTTACCAACAAATAAGAACGCACGCTACATGGGGCTGCAGGGGTCGTTGTGTGAACCCACGCAGTAGTCCAAGTGTTCGTCCACCGCTTGAAGGTTGTGGCTCTTGAATCTCATGCATTTTGGACATGTGTACACCTGGAATGTATCAAAACTATTGTAGCAAAACTGTACAGGTTCGGTTCAGCAAAAATCACGAAATATCACAAAGGGGGAATAAGGGGGAAGGGGGTGTAGTAAGATATCTATCACGTGTATTTATATTTTTGTCAAACGCGTCATTTTACAAAAACCGAAAGGTATGTGAAGTTGTGATATTATTATTACATATTCTTTATATACTATTATTATGTAGAGGTAAGCGTTTGTGAGTTTGTATGTTTGAGTCGGATAATATAAATTACCGAAGCGATTTCAAAAATTCTTTCACCATTAGAAAGATACATTACAGGTACATAGCCATATTTTATCTCAAAATTCCCACGAGAGCGAAGCCCCGGGAAACATCTAGTTATTTATAACTGTATTTTGAAATATTCAAAACATTTTAAGATTATTTTGTAGGTACCAAAATACACGTGATGTTGGGAGGTTAGTCTTAAATCTCAACACGTATCACCAATGGGGATTAATATGCTAAAAAATCATCACATGGCCGTTAATGGCCCGATAGATAAATAAATAATAAATAAATATATTAGAACAAATCACACAGATTGAGCTAGCCCTAAAGTAAGTTCAAGACTTGTGTTATGGGATACTAAGTAGTCAACGATACTATATTTTATAACAAATACATATATAGATAAACATCCAAGACCCGGGCCAATTAGAAAAATATCATTTTCCATCATGACTCGACCGGGGATCGAACCCGGGACCTCTCGGTTCAGAGGCAAGCACTTTACCACTGCGCCACCGAGGTCGTCGCCATAGATAAAAATGTATATAGGCTTTTTTATCCTATTTTAACGGTTTTACATATATGTCGATGTCCACAAACACACAATAGAGGATAGTAATCACGCAATATCACCAATAATTTACTGGTAACAAAATAACACATTATAGTAACAGCGTGCAATTGGACATTACAGACGAGGTGGCACTTTGGCGCGACCGGAGCGGAGCGTGATCATGAAGCCGACGACTATGTAATACACGCTCCCGATGTCTATTTGAATTAAAACAACACTTTTTACAATGCTTTGTTACGCAAACGAAATATTAAAAGTTTCATACTTTTTAGTAACCAGATGCATTTCAAAACGACGATATTATTAAAATGCAAACGAAAACAAAAATAAAATATTTAAAACGTGCTTAAAGTGAATACAGCAAATATATTAAAATATCTACAAAAAACAAATTAAAAAAAAAAGTCATGCTAATCTATGCACAAACAAAAAAGACTGCTCACCAATTTTATTCTTCATAAACTTGATCAAATTTCAAAGCTATCAAACGAAATACAAGAGTAGAAATAGAGTAATTTATTGCAATAGATAAATAAATACTTTTAATACATCAATCTAAATACTATTTTACTATTCCCATCAAAAATAATACAAAATAAATGCAATATTAAACCATAAAATATTTATAATAAATTATATTGTTCTCAAATGTACAGATACATAAAAATGGAAGTAAATATGCCAACGAATTCCTACCTAGTGGCGCTGAAGTTATGAAAGGTACTTTAAAATTTAAAAATTTGATGCTATACGACCACGCCTAGAGGGGAATTCGCTGACGTAAGCCTTGGCCTAAGCATTACAAGGGCATATATTTTTTCATACAGTGTGTCAAGTGAGTGAAGAAAACTGATTTTCAACAACATTTTTGCCATTGCAATACCAAATAGAATGGTCAAGATTGGTTGATAAACACCCAGTGTTCTCGATTTATTTTCTTCCCTTTCTTGACAGGCTTTATACTGATTTTTAGTGCTCAAAATGTGATTAACTGAGATAAAAATGTTTATGTGTCTGAGTTGGGATGATTTTCTATGAAATCCGAGCATTCTTCTCTGAGAATTACTATAACTCATAACAGACAAGAATCGACATGTTGCTGTAACAATATCAAAGTCTTCAACTGCGCATCGCACACCGGACACGTGAAGCGCTGCGGCGGCGGCGTTGATTCGTGCATCTCTTTCTGGTCTTCCGTCTCGCTCGCACCCTTGTCTATGGCCGGGTTTAGTCGAGCCTTTTTGCGGACCTTCGGTGTATGAAACTTTTAATATGGGTCGATGATTTCGATGTCATTTGAGTGTGTATATAGACTATCAATAAATATGACTATGTCGAATGAAAAAAACTACAGAAATAAAATGAACTTTCCATTATAGGTGCGATCAACTGATCAGTCAATTTGTATTGGAGACATTTTTGTAATTTTTTTGACATAGATAGTATAAAATTGAGTATTTCATCATTATATATGTTATAAAAATAACCTAATATCATCAAGGTGGCTATAAAAAAATCATTTTTTTAACACAACAAACTCTTGCGCATTATTCAATCGAAGAAATTGTTTACGAGATTTCATGTTAAATAGAATATTACTTTTTTCGAACCGCACCCAAACGAAGTCGCGGGCAGAACAGTTAGATATCAAATAAAATCCACATAAAAACTTACAGTTTTAGCAGCGCCCGTAGTGGAGGTCCTACTGGTGGCTGAGGACGAGCGCGGGGCTCCGGCGGCGGCTCGAGGCGTCTGCAATGATATTTGTCTGCGGGCTTCTTGTAGCTGCAACAATAATGATTATTTACTCTACACACTATACATTTTTAATTATGCCAAAAAATAAAATGGGGCTATCAGTACCTATTACTGATAATATGTGCACAGTCAATACATAAAAAATCTAAATAAAGCATGAAGAGGTAACAAACAAACCTACTTTCGTATTTAGAATATTAGATTAGATGGTTCTGAAGATTTTGCTTTTAACAAAGGACGTTGTCCGGTTTGCATTTCATTTCTCGATTGAGCGTCACAGCCACGAATGCAACCGTGACCACGTCCACATGAGACAGAGAATACGCACCAGGTCGGTAAGATCTTTTATCCTCTTCTGTGCGTTTCGCAGGTCCGCTTGGAGAGACTCCTTCTCACACGCCATCTTCTCTCGACACTCCCTCTCCGCTTCGAAGTCATTCCTGAAATCATAATGGTTCATTATTATATACTAATCCTTGCCCGCGGCTTCGCCCGCGTAAATTTCCCACGGGAACAGTTATTTTCCCGGGATGAAAAGTATCCTATGTCCTTCTCCACACTTCAAAATGTATGTATGCAAAATTTCAAGAAGACTGGTCGAGTATGATGGAGCGTGAATATGTAACAAATTTACTTTTGCACTTGTAATATTAGTTAGGATATGAAAACAAATAGGTTGTGGAAAGTCCCATCCAAATTTTCTCGTGGATTTGGTATGAGGCGACCAAGGGACAACTCAACAGCATAATGGCAACAATAGCATCCCCAACGAGGGTTGACGTCATTCAGGTACACAAATCTTCAAAATGCAATGGTGGATTTTTTTACGAAAACCCTTGGTTTCGGAGCGTCACAGATCCGAATGTAACAAACGCGGATGAGAGAGAATAAGAGAGACACATACTTGTACGAGTCTATCTGTGCCCTGAGCAGCGTGACGTCATCCAGCGCCGCCCGCAGCGCCTGCACCTCCTGGCCGCGCGCCAGCAGCGCCGCCGTCAGCGCTTGCACTGACTGCTGCACAAACACGGACCACGTGTGAGGATATTGTGTGTGCGTAGTATATTCATTCCATTTATTCATAACAATAGGTACAATTGTGTTGAAAATTGAGTTCAAAGCTAGCTAGCGGGCCGCTAGGATAGGTTACTAGCGACCCGTCCCGACTTCGCATGGGTGCAATATTATGCATATTATAAACTACATATGACCTTTCTCTTGAATCACTCTATCTATTAAAATATGAACCTTTCTATCATTCTATCTATTTAAAAAAATCAGACAGACAACGGGAAGCGACTTTATTTTATACTATGTAATGATAAAAATATCCGGAAAAGGAAAACGTCGTGAGGAATCATGCACACCGGTTGATTCTTATTAACTTGTGTGTGAAATGGAGGCAATGGCAAACCACTCCATTAATAATGCCAAGAAAGTTGTGTGTGTTTCATTCCAAGTCATAACCACGACCCTCAGCCATGAGGAATACGACTATGAAGAAGAATGATAAAACAATATTTTTATCAGAGTACTGATCACAAATCATAACATGTTTTTAATATACTTTTTAACTATATTTATTATTTATGTATTTGTTTCTTTGTAATAACTATATTGCACAAAAATATGTACTTCAATTAAAATTAATACAAGAAAGATCACGAACAACGGCGGACTTATCCCATGTAGGGATCTCATTTCAGCTTTACGTTATCTAACAGTAATCCTATATGTTACGATATTAGAATCAAAATGTAATGCCATCTTTACACTATGAAGCGAATGCGTGAACATTGCGTAGTATGTACGAGTGCTTTTATTCACCGCAATGAAAAATCAGCAATGTATACCGAATGCACCAAAGTTTGAACTATTCAAGGATAGTGTGGAATCGGCATAAGAAACAATAATGGTATTTCGATATTTCTTCTCAGCAGTAGTCGTTTCGAAATGCCAGTAATTTTTATCTTTGTGAGATTTTACTATATATATATATAACTAGATGTTGCCCGGGGCTCCGCTCCCGTGGAAATTTTGAGCAATCTTAGACAATGCACCTTTCTTATGGTGAAACAATTTTTTGAGATCGGATCGGTAGTTTCAGAGATTACCCGCCTCAAACATACAAACTCACAAACGCTTACCACTTTATAATAATAGTATAGATATAAAATTCGATGTAATGGCTCAGTAAATAAGAGCACAAAAAAACAAAATTTAATACTATAAAAATAATGAACACTGTTTGAATGAGTTTCTTTCGGCACTTCTTCTCAGCAGTGGTCGTTCCTAAATGCTAGTAGTCTGTATCTTTGGTAAATATTGGGTTAGTATGAGAAGGTAAAGATATCAGAATGGCTAAGTAACACAAAATACATATATCAAAAAGACTATGTATCTAGACTTAGTCTTTATATCAATTGTTTAATTTAGAATATGAAAAAATCCCTGTGAAGGCCTATTTACTGAAAAACGATTTGATTTTGAATAAACTTACAGCTTCTTGTGGTGTATCCTTCGATTTTAGCAGTTCTTTATAGTCCTTGAATATGCCTTCGAATATTGATAGGGTACCTCTGACATGGCCGCTGCAAAGATATTTATAAAACAAAAATTAATATTTATTTATTATAAGCGACTAGCGGCCCGCCCCGGCTTCGCTCGGGTAAGACTATAATAAAAAGAATACCCAAACGGCTGAACCCATTTTGATCCAAACTGGCAACACAAGAAATTTTGGAGTCAAAAAGCAATTCTCATAAAATTTTATCAAACAATAGTAATGAATAGGACTGATCAATTAAAAGTGACATTTAATTATTGTATAATCAAATGGTCACATGCATTTTATTTTATACCCAGTCAAGAATATTATAAATGCGAAAATATGTTTGTTTGTTTGTTGCCTCTTCACGCTCTATCTAATCAACCAATCTTGTTGAAATTTTGCATATAATATATAGTTTAAAGGACATAGGGTACCTTTCATGCACGAAAAATAACTGCTCCCGTGGGAAATCACGCGGGCGAAGTTGCGGGCGAAATCTAGTTTGAGATAATTCAATAAAATAACACTTACATATTGGCGAGGGCAGCACTGTGCTGTTTCTCAAGCTGAGTCTTGACATTGGCCAGTCCGGCTTTGAACTGTTCCACTGTGGCCCTCTCCAACTTGAAGTCATACAAACTGGCTATCACGCCCAAGAGTTCCACTAGATTGTCCGCCAGCCTGGAAAAATTGAATAAATATATATATATATAACGACAAATCACACAGATTTAGCTAGCCAAAAGCAAGTTCGAGACTTGTGTTACTCAACAATAACACAAGTCTCGAATAGTATGTAGACTCAACGATACACGTTTTATAACAAATACATAAATAGATAAACATCAACATTAAAATTACATAATTTATTTAGAAATTATGCCTTCACAGCCACCTTTTCACGTCATATTCTAAATTAAATTATATTTACCAAAGCTACAAACTACTAGAGCATCCAAGACCTGAGCCAATCATTTTGCATCATTTTGCACCCAACCGGGGATCGAACCCGGGACCTCTACCTCTCGGTTCAGAGACATGTGCTTGCCTCTGCGCCACCGAGATCGTCAAAAAATTGTTTTCATATGCTGGCTCCACACTGTCCTACTCGTGTCACATGAGTCTGTATACCAATCTGACTCATGTGTAGTAGTTTTCATCGACCACCACTTGCTTCCGGTGAAGGAAAACATCGTGAGGAAACCTGCACATTGGTGGACAGTTTAGTTCACTAGTGTGTATGAGATGATTTGCCACTACTAGATGGCGGTAGGTCGTAAAAGTCATATCAGATGCCTTTAAGCGGCTTGAATAAAATCTGATACCAATATCACAATCGATATGTATGAATCTAACTATCCTCAAATTTGGCGACGACGATATAAGGTTCATTATTGTGTATCCCAAACAATTTAAGGTCTTGTCGTAAACACATTATTGGTGCAGATAGTTTCCTTTAAAAAGAAACTCTACTCCGACGACATAAGGTTCATTATAGAGTAACCACTCACTCGTGTGTCCATTAAGCTGTTTGGTCAAATGTTTCAGGATTTTGTCGTAAACATATTATTGGTGCATTTAATTTTGCTTTAAAATAAAATAAAAATAAAAATAAAAATAAAAAGAGACCTTACTCAGACGACATAAGGTAAATTATTGAGCGACCACTCACCCGTGTGTAACTCCATTGAGTTGTTCGGACAAATGTTTCAAGGTCTTGTCGTAAAGCTTCACATTGTTGGTGCAGTTAATCTGTTCTGAAGATTTGTCTGATTCCGGACTGACGGACACGCGGACTGGTTGGAACACCTGAAATGATTTAGTTCATTAATGACTAGCTTTAGCATCCGGTTAACCATGTAAACTTGTGTAATAAATAATAACATTTGTTAGACAAATTAAAAACCCCCGACATTCAATATAAATTTCGCTACAACTTTGAACGGCTGAACAGATTTTCATGAAACATGGCTGAGAACACTCGGGATAAAATTATATATGACAGAAAAAAAAAACTAAACGACAATCGGTTCATCCGTTTGGGAGCTACAGATACACAGATACGCTAAACTTAAACTTAAAACACCCCTCTTTTAGCGTCGGGGGTTAAAAAAGAGCTGACGGTTTCCAAACGGCTTAACACACATTTCCCAAAAATTGGCAAAAATACTCTCGATCAAAATCTCTTTCAAATAAAAAAAACTAGATCAACATCGGTTCCGCCATTAGGCTGCTACGGTGTCGCGGACAGACATTCAGATACACAGACATATTAAACTTATAACTCCTAACGTCGGGGTTTAAAAATAAACGAAACTTACAACTGTTTGAGCTTCCTTCAACTTCGCTTTAAGCTCTTGAATTTGATCTTTATACATTTTGACAGTCTCCGACAACCCAGATTTCTGCCTTGTGTACTCCAACTGAAAAAAAAATTACATGTACATCAAACATATGTACCTTTGTGTCGAATTTGAAATAACAAAATTACAGTGCTGGCTGGATTAATGAAGAAAAAAATAATGGCTGTCAATGTCAAACTGTCATGTCACCAAAAATTAAATTACCAACATGTGTTACCAACCTTAACATTCTCGAACTCCAGAATTTTCAACTGCGCAGCTTTAAGCTCGTTCTGTAACATCGACACTTTGGTCTCGAGCTGGCGGATCGTCGACTCGCGCTTGACCATCTCCTCTGATGAAACGCTTGACTGTAATCAATATGGTTTTCAACACACTTGCTTGACGTTTTACGACACTAGTATTTTATTCGACGTTTTACGTTAAAGCAGGCCTACCATCAACTATTATGGAACGATCCAAATGCAACTCAGTTAAATTTAGGAACCAAAAGTGAATTCATACTAAAAATTAAGTCGATGGTGCAAATTTGCGATGAATGATGGTGGCTTACCATCATCTCTTAACGCGATCCACTTTACGACCTAAACTGAACTGCATCGCAAATTCGTACCATCGACTTAATTATTAGTATGAATGCGATTCATTTTAGGTTCCTTTAGATTGAACTGAGTTGCATTGGAATCGTTCTGTAAAAGTCGATGGTAGGCCTGAAGGGGGTTAGTGTGGGTTTGCATTTCACTTCTCACCATCGAATCGATTCGAAGTGAGACGCAGCGAACCAATCACATTGCGCCATTGTGATGCAACGACAACCAACTGCAATGTGATTGGTTCGCTGTGTCTCACTTCGAATCGATTCGATGGTGAGAAGTGAAATGCAAACCCGCACTTCGCCCGCAGTTTACAAGGTTTACAGGTCACAAAGTGGATCGCGTTAAAAGATGATGGTAAGGCCCATAGTGTCGTCAAAAAAACGTCAAATAACACACGTGTGCATTGCTCGGCGAATAATCCTAAAAGATACTAAACCACAAAGTGGGCAATACGCGTCCATAGGCTGTGGTGACCACTTACCATCATGTGGATTGCATGCCTAGTTGGTAGTATATATAAAAATCATTTTTTATTCAAACAATGCGAATACTCACCATACTACTCGCCGTCATAATTTGGTTTTGTAAGTCCTTCACTGTGTCTTGTAATATTGACTGCTTCAGACTGCTTTCCGTCTCTTTGTTTGACAGCAACAACTGTAAATGTATTAAATAAATATTTTTTTAACTCAATGATCAATATAATTATCAGCGACATGCGCTTAATAAAGTAGATGGCGCTACTGTGCATACACAGATTTTTATAATTATAATTGAAATGTGTAGTGAAAATTGAGAAGGCAATTGAATGAGAATGAAAATTCCACGTAATGACCACGACCCTCAGCCATGAGGAATACGACAAGAAGAATAATAATGTAGTTCTTACTATACTCCCGTACTAAATAGCTAGAGGAATAGGAATAGGAGAGCCTGTGTGGATTAAATAAATAGTTCATACCTCTGTTTGGTGCAATTTCTCTCTCAGCTCGTCTCTTTCCTTGGACGTGACGTCTACTATGTGTTCCAGGGACTCCTTCTGCCACGTCAGCTTCTCATTGTCCACTATCACCTAATGAGATAATTATACAACTCAAAATTTTGTTACAAGTACTTTCATTCAGTTTCACCTGTCCCGTTGCTTGTCTGTAATCAAATCTTGCAAGTTAAATTTCACCTACTTCCACTCGTCCTAAAGAATTGAAATTTCCCACGTCGCTTTCTTTCACTCAAAAATTTGCCAAATCGTTCAAAACTCCAGTCATAAATCTTTGACAGCTCATTGAGAAATATATCTTCACTTTCTACGTGTGAATATTGATTTTTGGGTATAGACATATACCTTTTTTTACCCTTATTGTAAAGATTATTTCTAGAATACGGTTACATTTTTTTATTACCTATTCGTTTATAAAGTCGTCATTAATATTTGATCTTGATCTGATTATGTACTACAATGTTCGCTTGACCGCCGATAAGAAATAATGTAAACATTGTATATATAAATGGTTAATTCAACTAAATCCTTTCTCAGAAATGTAACTGTATAAGATCTGCAGAAATATCTAGCTGTGCGACCATAAAGACGACAAAGTCGAGTGCCATTAAATTATTTTAAAAAACAATTATAATATAATAAATGGCTTCTTGTATAATGTTTTTACACAATCAAAGATTTTTTGGATTGCAATGACATTAATTAACATACATATAGGTTGTAAGTGACATTTTATCTTAAGTTAATCTGATGTCATTTTATAATTTTTTAAATATGCTATTATTAACATTTGCATGCTGTTGACAATGGCTAAATAGACTTTGTTCTACCTCCTCTATTTAAGCAAATAAAATGATTTGATTTGATTTGCCGAAATGCGAATTAGGCAAAAAGCAACATGACGTTAGATTTATTCACCGACCTGTCTCCTCTGCTTCTCGACCAGCTCCAACTGATCCGTCAACTTGTTGATGGTGTCGTCGTCCGGTGACGTCACGAACTCCAGCATGGAACTCTGGCCCGACTTCACGCCGCTGGAGCTGCCAGACTCCGCGAGGCGGACCACGTCCAACTTCAGCTGCTTGTTTTCTTGTCGAAGCTGGATAGAAATGCTAGTAGTTTGTAGCTTTGGTAAATATTATTTAAACCATACTATTATTATAAAGAGTTAGTTTAGCGTTTCCGAGTTTGTATGTTTGAGGCGGGTAATCTCCGAAACTACCAAACCGATTTTTAAAAAATCTTTCAACATTAGAAAGTTACATTATTCAAGATTGCTATAGGCAATATTTTATCTCAAAATCCCCACAGGGAAACGAAGCCCCGGGCAATATCTAGTCTAGACGTGAAAAAGTGCCTGTGAAGGCCTAATTTCCGAATGATTTGATTTTGATTTTGAAAATAACTTATCTCTCTTCTTCATTGTTCCTTGCGGCTGTGTCACCGTAAAAAATAACCTTAAAATTTTAAAGATCCAACTGTTTGCCGTAAGTCAGCCTTTTTTGGGAAGACTATTGTTGCCTATTAGTGCCAAGTCCATTTCCCTTGGCCGCCTTGTACGGCACTCGGCTATAGCCCGACGGATTACTGGACGAGGGAGAGAGAGAGAGAGAGAGGTGCTCACTCTATCTCTCAATCTCTTTTAGATGCTCTCCCTTAGAGAGGGACATCTAAATGAATCTTACTCGTAGTAAATAAACTAAGCAAGAATATTATGCTAATTCCAACATCTTCTCATCCTAACAAATGCGAAAGCAATTTTATTTGTTTGTTACCTCTTCACACTCTATCTACTCAACGAATCTTCTTGAAATTTTGCATACATATAATTAAACTGTAAAAAGTAACTGCCGCCGTGGGAAATCATGCGGGCGAAGCCGCGGGCAATAGTATAATAAGCGGCAATCTAAGCAGATAGATTCAAAATATTCTTTTTTTTTTTATTATTAAACATTTGAATGCATATTTGACCACGATCTAGTTTTTTTAAATATCACTCCGAAACAAAGATCATTTGATTCAATTAATTGCGTATACAATCAAACATTATAAGTGCAAAATGCAGTGCATTCACAGTATATCTCTACTATTTAATAAGTTATCTCACTGTTATGATTAATAATATTTAATGGCTAACTGTGGGCTAATTTATCATCATTATTACGCCACGTTACACTGACGCGATAACATTTACCTAATTTCGTGATACGAGTACAAACAAGTACTTAATGCAATTTTGTTATTGTGATTCGAGGCGCTTTGTTTCTGCACTAGCGCCACCACCAAATTTCTTTTATTTAAACAGATTATACCACAATACGAATTTTAGTAGAAGTATTAAGAGTATTGTTTTCTATAATACACCTCTACTATAATGACGACCTCGGTGGCGCAGTGCTTGCCTCTGAACCGAGAGGTCTCGGGTTCGATCCCCGGTCGGGTCATGATGGAAAATAATAATTTTCTGATTGGCCCGAGTCTTGGATGTTTATCTATACAATATATTTGTTATAAAATATAGTATCATTGAGTTTATATTCTATAACACAAGTCTCGAACTTACTTTGGGGCTAGCTCAATCTGTGTGATTTGTCCTAATATATTTATATATTTATTATACAATGTGGTCACAAATGACTAACAGCTTTCGATGGCAACCGTTTTCGATTTAGTCAACTGTGACTAACTATATTGTGTAATAGAAAAATATACCTAATATGTCTACGAAAATTCTTTATCTACTTGACCAGTATTTCGGCCGGAATGATTGTTCTATTTCTTTCTATCTTATCATCTCGTGTTCCTGGTTGCCTCCGCGGCTGTAACGCCGCGAAGCCTGGGATCAACATAAAAATAAAACTCAAAATTTTAAAGATTCGGCTGTGGTTTTACGACCGTCGCCGGCCCTACATCAATCATCCTTCGGAATGCCTATTATTAAACCATAATGAAAGCTAGATAAGTTTATATTAGAGATCGGGGGATCTATGAGGCTGACATAGTCACACAAAGTGCACTGAACTTGTTAACAATAACAAGTTGAAAAAAAAAACAAAACAAAAAAGCCTATTATTACATACCAGCTGATCTCCCTTAGTCATTCATACAACTTCCACGGCAAGATATGGAGTGCTCCTATTCTAGGGCGGGACCACAAGCCCCAATTTTATTTGCGACCCGTCTTACAAAATTGCAAACATTTATTCAGAAATTAGACCTTTAAAGGTGACCGAACCGACCGTGACCGATGACCGCATGACTGACATTGATAGGGTTGCTAGCCTTTTTTATATTACCGAGTAAGAAAACAGGCATGCTGACCACCTGATGACAAGTGGTCTCCGCAGCCTATAGGAAGGCTTTAAATCTAAGGTCTAATTTCTGAATAAATATTTACAATTTAGTGAAACTGGTTGCATTATTGACAAAGTACATGACTGACCTTTTCAACCAATCCCTTAGTTTCCTCAAACTTCTCTTTATGCAATTTGTGTGTATTCATCATGTCCTCTTGACATGAAGCTATGAGCAGGAACTGCTCCTTTAAGGAGTCGTTGTTCTGTTTCAACGTCTCTTTCAGGATGATATTCTCGTCTAGAAGCTCGCCGAACCGCTTCTGTAGTTCCTCTAGGCTTTTATCATCTGTGATCATTGTGCTCGCCACCATCAAACTGGCTGGTGAAGGCTGAAAATTAAAAAAAAACTTTGGTTTGTTTTTTTGCCATTACGTATAGGTAATGATTTGTTTATTCTCTTACGAGTTAATTACTATTAGCTGTTAAATTAGCTTTCTTTTGTTTTGGTGAAACGGTCTATTATGTTTTAGTCCAAATTGTACATTTTTGTAACAAATTTAAAATTTGTTAAATTATTAGGTGTGATGTGTGATTGGGAACCAGGACAGGAACCAGAGGAACCAGAACAGGAAATAAAATGGGACCACTCCATATCCCTAATTCGATCGATTGTCTTGAAATCCAATCAAATAACTGATTTAGCAAATCCATTGCATTGCTAGTCATCGAAAAAATCTTGGAGAATTAAATTTGACACACTTTTTACCTAATCCCTTCCTTCACGAGCACAGTAAATGTGCGCAATGTTACCCGGGATTGAGCTCTTTTCAGTGGTAATAAAAGTGAATTTGCAATGAAACTCGGTGAGATGACGTCCTTAGGTGCTTACTACAGCTTAGTACTTACTAAAGTAAAGCCCCTACAGTGATATTAAGTTTTATGTTTAACTAAACTAGCTTTGGCCCGCAGTGTCTTCATATTCCCCAAGGGATTTTTGTTTTTCCGAGATGAAAGGTAGCCTAGGTCCTTTTATAATTTCGTATTGATGTAGTTAGCTGCATTTATGCTAAATTTCAAGAAGGTTTGCGGAGTATTCCTGGTTGTGGACGCCAGAGCAAGCACCAGACGGGTGGTCATACATCATTCTGGGAGCAATTCACCCAAATTAGCGGAGTAATATAATATAGTGAATGAAAGTAAACTGAAGTACACTCACTTTCACAAATGCCTAATCTCTTGAACTTTAAGTTCCATTTGAAAAATCCTTTGAAAAATTATTGAACTATCGACCCGTCCCGGCTTCGCTCAGGTGAAATAATGATAAATTATAAACATAAACCTTCCTCAGGAACCACGCAATTTATTTTTTAAAATCCGCATCAAAATTCGTTACGTAGTTTTAATGATCTAAGCATACATAGGGACAGATAGACTCTTTCACAAGGCAATCCTTGCAGAGGCGTAATGCAGGGCAAACCTATTAATTATCTGTATTTCAAAACAGTAATGCAATAATTCTTAAATCACACTTATTGATTTTTATATCAGATAGACTTTATCTCTGATAGAGAGCTAAAAAAAATAACTTTAAGATAACAAAATTTCATTTAGTAGCCGTCGAAACCAAAGCCTTGTATGACTAGGTATTTCATCATTATATTTGTTGTTATTATTTAGTTAAATCCATACAAACAATGTCAGGGTGGTTCGCAGTGTTCCGACCGCTGCGGCTGCGCGGTCATTACAATCCGTCAATTTTCTTGAGGAAGGAATCATTTCCAAAATCAATCATTCATAAAATTGACATTACTACAGTACAAAGTAATTAATGTAAAGTCATAGAGTAAAACTCATTCTTGTCTTTGTTAAAATTTGAAAAATTATAATGACAGCGCGACCACTGCGCTCGAAATGATCTGCGAACCACCTGTCAATGAAAATTAAAATTCAGAAAACTAATCAGAAATATTTACTGATTAGTCTTTTACCCTGGTACTCTCCTGCCTCGAAACTACCCAAAACACCACCTGGTCGTGATGGTTATTCATGAGCAAAGCTTGCTATATACCGTGGGCAATGCTGTGCTTCTTAAAGGAGCTGGGCTGGTGAGATTAAATAGCAGCGCAGACATACAGAGAGGGCCCAGGTGAGATGCCTAATTGCAAAGTCATCAAGGGGGACATGCGCCAACACCAAAACTTTGATTAAAAACGTAGGCTTTAGCCACCTGACCTATCATAACTATTACAAAGTCAAGGAACTAGAATATAAATTAAATAGCTTTACTGCCAACAATACAATAACAATCCTAATCACTGTTTTAATTTGCATATTATAATTACACAGAGTATTTAATAGTTTGCATTTGAATTATTGTTGACATAATGTAATCTTGGAAATTAACAATTTTAGAGTTTAATTGATATTTATGTACCTACATTTGCATGCCATTGTTTGGCAAAATATGTGATACTATTTAATTTTAACATCTTTCTGTGCCATATTTTGTGTGAATAAATGATTCTTGATTCTTGCATTTTATCTACCATTTTATTACTAATTTTCTATTTTGCAAAGTTCCTGTCTGTAAAGGTGCATTGAGTTTGTTGGATCAGTCTAATATATTGCAATTTGATTGATCACCACTTGCCTCCAGTGAAGGGAATATAATGAAAGAAACTGTCTCTCATGCTTTCATGATCAAACTGGCTATATTAAAATATATATGGAATAGATTTTGTTGATAACTTCAAACATAGACAATCCCACGTAGAGCTAGAGCCTTCATAAAAGACAATAGGGAGTATTACTGCACCTTTATTCCGCCAGAGTACAGTTCTGTATGAAGCTTTGCCACCTTTTGCTTTGTCGATTAAAACACTTATTTTAGAGTAGGTACTTTATTAATCCTTTCATTATGTAAGTATTAGTTTGTGAAAATATACAACACTGTAGCATATTTGGGTGCCGAAATATTGGGAAAAATCGTTTTCCATAAGAAAAACTTCGAAAACTATGGGAGCGCCTCACATTGTAAAATTTTCGATTCAGCAAATGGTCAAAAAGAAACTTGGAACACTTCACACATGAAGACTTAATAAAATATGGACTTCATACAGATAAGATCTTCAGTCAAAATCAGTTTATGACCACAGTCAACCAAATAATGCAGAACATAACCTAAAATAGTGTTATTATTTTCAGGATAATCCACTAAATCCTTCATTTTTCCTTTAAACTCGCATCACGATTGCATAGATATTTTTGGTCATAAATCTGCAACAATATTGAAAATAAAATACTCACACTATCCCCCAACTTGAAGTGTGCCTTCAGAGCCATATTAGCTTCGGTGGACATATCTTTCATAGCATCCTCGATTTGATTTTTATCCAATGGCTGTCCATTCACAATGTCGCACTTGAGATCCAAACTCGTACCCGGTGAGGTGCCCAGAATGATGAACGAATCATCTTCGTGGTCTTGCTGAGAGGCCATATCTGCATCTGTAAATAAATTAGTGTATATTCATGGTTAATAAAGTTTTACTTTAGAATGTATAGATTTGAACTAATATTTGTTTTTTTTTTCAACAAAATTCTACAATACATAACTGTTGTTTACATTTTTAGGACTCCTAAGAAAAAAAATACTATATTTGTAAAGTATGTAATAATTAGATTTTTAAGGAAATTCTTTATTTTTGCCATTATAATACCAAATAGAGGCAAGATTGGTTTATATAAACACCATATCTATTGAATGTTTGAATATATCTTGACTCACTGAATTTAAATATTAGTAAAAGATGCAATTACTCACTGTGCAACTTTCAAATACAATCTGATAAAATCAAATACCATAAAACTATAGTTTTCTCTATATGCCGATGCAATCATCAGCGCAGGTAAACAATCAATTTGATAGATATACACAATCGACACGTGACGCATTAGTTAAGTCCCTGTGCTTACAGTTTTCAAGGAAAAAAATCTACGACCAAATTTTAATGTAAAAATCACCATCTAAATGATACAATCAAAGCTAACTAATCTATACCGAGGTTCATATTCATATTATTTATTAGACATGTTTGTATAACATTACTAAATGTAATTATTATAACAAATTTTATTTCGGTACTTACGTAGCTATTTAAATTCAACAATTTTTTATGTTCCCTAGAAGATATCACTATTATAGCTTAGGAAATAACACACTTTGCTTCAAATGGATTAGTTATACACAGAACACTAATAATTTAGCACGACACGGCGTATGGAATCCAAATATCTGAATATTTATTTTTTTTATCTTCGTCGTTCACAAAACAAGACCGACATTACCGACAAACAGCTGACACCTGAAACCACACACACACACACACACCAAACCACAGACAATGACCACAGACTATTTAGCGCAGGTGCACATATTCGGTTTTAGAATCAGGTTTCCTGATGACATTTTCAGATTCGGAATTCTAAGATCGTCGGTTCTGACGCCGGATATAAAGTAAAGAGATTACGTAGTAGTGTTCTAAGTCAGGACATCGACGTCATAGTATTATATCATAAATTAAGAAATTTAAACAAGACATGGTAAAATATATTCACAAATGTATAATAATTAAAAATAAAATAATAATTCTTGGTCAGCCCTGACGCCTAAGTGCTTAGTGAAAAATTTGAAAACACAACAGTGACAAATTCAAAAATTTTAAAAGACAACGTCGCTCATGATATACTGGTATACGAGTAAAGAATGATGTTACTTTATAACAAGAAGTAGTATAGAGACTTTTTTTTAACATTTTTTTCAGAAGAGCATAAAGGTGTCCAAATTCGATTTCCTGATTCAATTTTTCGATTCGGATTCCGGATTTGGAAACCGATCATGTGCGGCCGCAGATACGCTTTTGTCTTTAGTTGGCAATTTGAGTGGGACTGCTATAGGTGTCATGTCAGTCAATCATCTTTTTCATTCGAAGTTTGTTCAGTCGGCTGACGTTTGATTCGTTTGTTTGTTTTTCCTGGAAAACCTGAGATACCTATTGAGTAATTCAAATGTTTTTCTGAAATGCCTTCTCCGTCAAGGAGCAACTTCCTGATTTCACCTCAACCGCCTAAGCCTCCATCAAAAATGGGGCGGACGTTATTCGTTTTATTGTGGAAGCATTTTACAGTGCGTTGTAGACAATACATAAACACGCCCTTAGAACTGTTATTACCAGTGCTCTTCTTTATATTACTCTTTGTCACAAAAGGACTGTTTACTAACCCTAATATAGGAGATTCCGATACAAGCCAATATGTTATGCGCTCGGTATGTATTGATTATTTTCATTTCCTATGTTGTACCAATTTGTAAACCATACAACAATATCTAGAGACGTTATTCCTATGCTATAAATAAATATTCATGCTAGTATTGTTCAGTTGTATTATATTTATATGCACACTACTTTTGTTGATGATTCATATATTCAGATAGACTGTTGTTCAAAAAATTGTAAGTATATTATTTGTGGGTCTTTTGACCATGATTAAGAACATATACTATAGACTAATAAAAGTAAGGAAATTACAGCATAGACTTAAATTGTTAAAAACAGGCATCTTGTTAAGCCAACACTATTGTTGTCTATCACTGGTAGTAGGTATGTAGGAAAGATAAATAAATAATATTTTTAGTCTTCACTGAAAACACATGTGGTGATGCTTGTGTGTGTGTGTGCGTATGTATAGCCCCTTAATAGACAAATAAAATATGTATTTATCTGAATAAAGGAATAAAGTTCAAAATTAAAAAAAATCCTTTTTATTGCAATCTGTCTCATGACATTCAGCTAAGTTATAATAAATATCTTTGTTTAGGAGCCCAATGAAATAAGCAGATTGACAAAGCCGGATATTGTTATATACTTCCCACAAAACAATGTGACTGACCAATTGATGGATAAGGTTGGAGAGTCTCTGAGGTTGAAGCGATTAGTATACTTTGATGGTAAGTACATCATTAAAAAGCAAGTACTACTCAACTTGCACCCACCTTGATTGTGTAACAAACATCCTCACACACATATAAACTATTGTATTAATATTTGTAGTAAATGTATTAGAGATAATATTGATTCATTTTATTTTTTTTAGGAAACAGAAAAGGCTATTTCGGAACCAATGACATCGATACCATTAGTTTGAAAGAGAAATATCGCTTTTTGCTGGCATTTGTATCATTCCAGGTTGGGATATTTTTTGGTATTTCCTTTTACTGCATAGATGTATTTAAATGGACTGCAGGGCATGGATTTCCCATACAAACCCAATATCAAAATAATATTTAAAATTATATTTTAACAAAAAAACTGTTATTTAAATTGAGACTACTACTTGAAAATTACTATACATCAGTCAGTCAATCAAAAATACTAAAATAAAAATGGTTAAAATTTTATATGTAGGTATGTATGAAAGGAACCGATTTAAATAACAGTTGATTTCTATTAGGTTGTTAAAATAATAAAACATTTTCTATAATAGCAGTGTCTTTATTCTTTTTGTTGCAGCAAAAATATGTTAAGTTTTAATTTAATTAACGAAAGTTTTATTTCATTAGAACATGGACTACAAGCTTCCGGACAACCTGAACTACACAATTCGAATGAAGAAGGATTTTGAAACACAATTGTTCCAATCGATGGACGACGAAATTGGGCCGCACATGAATTTTGGTAAGTAATGTACTGTTAATCGAAAGACAAAGACAACAAGCTGGCGTAACCAAATAAGATAGAATATATATTTCCGGCCTATCTCATAAATGGTCAAGATAGGCATTGTAAAAATGTGCACGCGATGAGGGACAAAAGATATTAGCTCTCCGCCCCCGTTTCTTATCGTGTCTTATAAGTAAAATAAAATAAATATATTAGGACAAATCACACAGATTGAGCTAGCCCCAAAGTAAGACTTGTGTTGTGGGATATTAACTCAACGATACTATATTTTATAGCAAATACATGTATAGATAAACATCCAAGACGACCAAATAACGATAGACATGGCCTATAGTAGTGGTCTATAGTTTTCTCTATCTCCATCTCAATAAATCAGTTATTTGCTATACTGCTAATGCCGGCTGCACACTATCGCGGAAATGTTCACCGAACTTTGACGGCATCATACCTTGCTGTTTTTTCATTGTGGTAAATAAAAGTATCTCAACAAGCTGCGCAATGATCATGCATTCGCGTCGTCGTTTGACGATAGTGTGGAGTGGGGCCGGAAATGCTAAAGGTCGTTTTAGACTGAAAGCACGCATTTGGTCTTGTACGTCAGTTACAGCGTTATAGCCGTGTACGAAACCTTAGGAACACGCGAGGATTCATGCTAAAACAATACTATACATATTCTTTATTGCCACAAGAAAGAAATACACAAAAAAAAAACATTCAAGTTAATATAACTAGAAATTAGCAAACAAAAAAGTAAAAACCGATTACGTGTACTTTTTATTATTATATATTTTAACTGTTTCGTGTACTCATATAGCGACTTTTCCTGTTGTCATATTAGTGATTTATTTGCGGCAATAAAAATACTTTTTCCTACCGATAAAATGGTTACAATTATATTTTATCAATATTCAACTAGTTGTTTATGGTTTTATGCCTGTTAGACCACTGTGGTATAGTGGTGAAGTCAGTACTTGTTAGACCACTGTGGTATAGTGGTGAAGTCAGTACTTGGCAGTATAGGACCGGGTTCGATGTCCGATATCGTCAATGAAAAATTGTCTTTTCCGGTTCAGCAGGTGATGTTTTCCATCACCGGAAGCAAGTAGTGGTTTATGAAAACTGGAAATATGATTTAAATTGGTGCACTAATAATTTTGGCCCAAGTGGGATTAGAACCTGGGATTTTTCGACCACACAATACTGTCTTAAAAGGGCGCAAACACACTAGTACCACCTTCACATTTTTATAATTTTCTTTTACATAATTAGTTTAAATTCAAGAAATATTGTCTGTATGAATTATGTTACACTAGAAAATAGACTTCATTATAAAGAACTATAGCTTTCTATTGGATACAGTTGCTTGCCACTGTTTGCTATTGCCTAATGACTAATGACAAAAAATATGGTAATAAAATTGTATATGAATGAATAATGCTTTCTAATAAAATCATGTGTCTAGTGTAACTTAATTTAGTATTTTTTTTTGTTTTTCTAATGAAAAACTAATAAGAAAATAATGGCGGCGCAAGTCAGGTTCAAGTTCATATAGATAAACATAAATAAAATGTTTAATAACAAAAAAATAAATAAACAGTCCCTTTTTTATTATGTTAAAAAGCATTCAATCATGTTTATGTCAAGAATAATGTTTCCTTTCAATATTTATTATTATTCCTTATAACAACAGATACGTGTCATTCGATTACAAGTAACATATTATCATAGAAAGATATATAAATAGCATAGATCCGTAATAGTTATTCAACAAGTTTTACTATTGTGAATATGGTGATGAATAATTATTTTCTTTCTTATCGAGTGTGTTATTGCTAGCACTGGTGTCAGATTTTATTCAAATCGCCTAAAGGCATCTGACATGACTTACGACTACCCAACGAAATCTTGTGTGCAAGTAATCGCATACACACCAGTAAACTGCCAATGTACAGGTTTCCTCACGATGAAACTACTATACATGAGATATATGGTACACAAACTCATGTGGCATGAGTAGGAGTCGAACCTGAAACCTTTCGATCGAATTTATTGTATTTAATTTAGTGCCCATTATTTCGTTGTAGGTACCTAACTTTATTTAATTTGTAAAAATACAAATAAGTCTGTACCGACTGTACTTTGTCAGTTCTTATTTGAACTGTAAACAGACTTAGTACAGTCAGTAGGTACTTAGAACAAGAACAGACAGAGCCGTCTGAGAATAGTTTTATGGGCGCCATTTTTTTGAGAACATTGGCTTTGGGGAATCTGCCTTTTGAGGGCAGCGCAACAATTTTTAATAAATAAATGTATTGTCCAGGTATGAACTATGCAGAGTTCGTGCGACTGCAATGGACCATAGACACCAGTTACTTGGAACTCCGGACGGGAATTCCCGTTAAACAGGTACATATTATCGTTATATTTACACACGACATGTCGTATGATGAGCTGGCATGGCTGAGGGTCGTGATCAATACGTGGAATGATACACACGTAAATACTTGACATTATTAATGGAGCGGTTTTCCAATGCCTTCTCCATTTCACGCACAAGTTGAAAATCAACCCACGATCGTTTCCCTTCATCGGAAGCAAGTGGTGGTCATTGAAAACTATTATACATAAGTCAGATTGGTATACAAACTCATGTGGCACGTGTAGGATTCGATCTGAATAAAACTTGAAATCATTCGCCTTATTGCGGTCACCCCAAGTAGGTACCTACCAGAAATAAACATTTAAACATGTGTGCATGTAAGATTACAAATGGCACTGCTTCTTAGAATAGTACTGTCATTCGTATTCTAGTTACTCAGCTTGAAGCTCTATGCGCCGTTGATAGCGGTCGATATGTGGTAATTTTCGATTAGTGTTGCTTAACTATTGCTAGTTTAACAATCGACAGTTGTAATCAAAAAGGCCATACTATCGATCGACCTATCGATAGTATCGATAAGATATTTTTGAGCAATACTATGGACAATATCACAACAATTGTTAATTAGAAAATATTGTTGCAATCGTAGATATAATATCGACACTATCGATATCGATATTTGACTATCGAGCGGAAACACTATTTCGGATATCTTTATCTGCAGATGGCTGTACAGTCGTCCGCTTTACAATTTACTCTTTAATGTTGCAGTAACAACGGCTTTGTTATAATTTTGGGTAAGTTGTTTAGCTGTCGACTGTGTACTTGATAAATACAGTCGACAGCTAAAGCAATATTGTACAACGATAGCAATATATTAAATAATAACAGACGTGTTTGTTAAGAGATGTATGATTATATTTGTATGTATGTGGATTTCCGGTCGTTTATTGTGAATCATTATTTTGTATTTATTTCTCTCTTATGTTTGGAGTATTGCGTTGTATGGCAGAAGGATCGAATGCATCTACAAGCTTTTGAAATGTGGTGCTGGAGGCGCATGGACAGATAAGAAAACAAATGAAGAAGTACTAGACAAGATCAAAGAATGAAGAATGTTATTGAAAGCAATAGAGACAAGAAGGAGAAAGATGTTTGGCCACCTCATACGACACGACAACTTTATGAAATATCTGATTGATGTGGAAAAATCGAAGCAAGAAGAGGAAAAGGAAAGCCAAGAAGGGCATTCTTAGATGAAATAAAACAGAAGGCAGAGCTCGTGTCGTATAGGGAGGTGAAATTGATGGCTGAGAATTAGATGGAAAATGCTCCACAGACAAGAACAAAGTTCTTAAAATTGGTGATGATGATGACTTCTCTCTCTAATATATTGTATCTATATCTATATCTATACTATTATTTAATTAAGCACCAATAAATCAATGTTATGTTTGTAGTCTCTAGTCCCACTTCACATTAGGACCACTCTATATCTTCCCGTGGATGTCGTACGAAGCGACTAAGGGACACATGCTCGCATAGCCTTAGTAACTGTTAGGCAAATAGCATTCCCAAGGATAGTTGTCGTCAGGGAGGCGGCCAGTTGTAAAATCACGGCCGAATCTTAAAAAAATTGAGGTTTACTTTTTATACTGACGACTTCACGGCGTCACAGCCACGGGTGTAAGAGAATGAAGTGGCAAACTGGCCACGCAATGTACGTAGATTCGCTTGTGCATTCGTCTTCGAAAGTAACAACACTTGTGTGTGTTTATAGCATAAGTATTTGATAAACAAACGACCTATGGCGCTATGAATTCATATACGAGGGCTGCTATTTATGTATCCGGAACTGGCCAATAATTCTAGAATATTTAAAAAGTAATTACAACATTTGAAAATAGAACTCTTCGGCTAGAGAATAAATATTTTTCATGTCCCTGTCATTTGTTTTTTTCAATTGGCGCCAATTTTGAAAATTGCTTGTCTTCATTGCCATGGATTTAACTCGTGAACATTTTCGCGCGATGATTTATTATGATTTTCGGCGTGGATTAACTCAAAAACAGTGCATCGAACAACTGATTTTAACTTTTGGAGATGAAGCACCATGGAAAACCACTGTGTATTATTGGTTTAAGGAATTTCAACGTGGACGGTCTGTGCTCACGGATGAAATTAAGGAGGGTCGTCCTAAATCGGTAGTGGTACAACAAAATATTGATGCTGTGCGACAATTAGTAATGCAAGATCGTCATGTTACATACCGCGAGATAGAGGCGTCTCTGGGCATTAGTATGACGAGTATACACGCGATATTACACGAACATTTAATTGTTAAAAAAATTTGTTCGCGTTGGATTCCGCACAACTTGAGCGTAGATCAAAAACAGGCTCGTGTCGACTGGTGTAAGAAAATGATAAAAAAATACAACCGTGGCACGTCAAAAGCTGTTTATAATATCTACACAGGTGACGAAACCTGGATCTATGCTTATGACCCTGAAACTAAACAGCAGTCAACGGTGTGGGTCTTTCAAGATGAACCGAATCCAACAAAAGTTGTTCGTGCGAGAAGCACTTTAAAGCAAATGGTCGCTTGTTTTTTTGGTATCAACGGACATGTAGCTACAGTGCCACTAGAGAATAGTAGGACGGTTAATTCTGAATGGTACACCACCATTTGTTTGCCAGAAGTCTTTGAAAAAATACGAAAGAACAACCCACAACGCAGAATCATACTTCATCACGACAATGCTAGCTGCCACAAGTCGGCTGAAACAAATAATTTTTTGGAGGGTCAAAAGATTGAATTGTCGGGTCATCCGACGTACAGCCCCGACCTGGCACCCAATGATTTTTATTTATTTCCAAACATTAAAAATAAATTACGTGGTCAACGTTTTTCGAGCCGCGAAGAGGCCGTTGATGCGTTCAAAACACACGTTTTGGACATACCTCAATCAGAATGGAAAAAGTGCTTTGAAAATTGGTTTCATCGTATGCAGAAGTGCATAGATCATCGCGGAGAATACTTCGAGAAACAATAAAACCATATGTAATAATATATGTTTGTTTAATTTTGTTATTCCGGATACATAAATAGCAGCCTATGTAACGTGTGATTTTCCCGAACAGTGATTCTTACAATCAATACGTGAATGTTTCCTAACTCGAGTACGGCAGTGTTCACTCTAGAGTTAACAAGTTTATTTGTTTATTTGTTAGACAAATTAAAAAAGCCCCGACTTTCAATATTAATTACGTCCAATGCGCATCGGTTGAATTGCCATAAAGTCAGCTTAATACAAAAAGTGGAGGGGGAAAAAAGAGATCTCATTACCGCAATCTGTTACGTGTTTGCTGAAACTATTCGTGATTGTCTGTTATTAAATTAAATAAATAAACTATTGACAATCGAAGTATGGCGACGATTAAGTGGCTGCCTGCACATTCTCGAAATAATACAAATATAAATAACTATCGTAATATAACATTAACATTTAGAAATGCAAGAAATCTATGGTTTTTACTAATTTTACTCTGTCTACCCGTATATTAGTTATGGTTTAGTATTTAGTTTTAATGGTTAATATTTATACCAGAAATTACGACCTCCGTGGCTCTTAGTCGGCACACCCGTCCGCTATCTGGAGGGCCTGGGTACGATAACTGTGATCACAAATATTTATTTGCTGCTATTTATTTGCACTTCTGTGTGTTGTGCCCGTTTCTGTGTTGGTGTCCATCGGACCTGCGTTACAAGTGTGCAGGCTCAGTGTGGGCCGTCTAGTGTATATATTATGTATTTTATTTTATAACACGCCAGCAGCACCTTAAGCTGTCGCATGCGTGTCTTGAAGTTTGGAAATTTTATCCAATTTGTTCTTAAAACTTTTGACTGAAGGTGCAGTGACAACATTCTCATTGAGTTTGTCTCGAACCGTACGATTGGATAGAAAATTACTCTTCGGCTTTCCTTTCGCCGATGTGCGACATAGTTTCACGGAATGACCTCTTAATTTATTATTTTTCAAGAGTTTAAAATATTTGTTCCAGAATGCGTCAATACAAGAGTTCCCGTACGTGCGGTCGAGCGGTGCGTCGTATATCAGCATTCTGGTGGGCGTTCTCAGCGTGGGGACGTATTTCTCCCTCGCGATCGTCTTTGTGTTCATCATGATAAGGATGGTCGAGGAACGCGCGTCCGGCATACAGGTCACATTAAATCCTTATCCTTACATGTTATAAAACAAAGTCATCTGCCGCGTCTGTCTGTCTGTTTGTTTGCGATAAACATAGAAACTGTTGCACGGATTTTCATGCAGTTTTCACTAATGGATGGTGTAACT
Source organism: Plodia interpunctella (assembly GCF_027563975.2). NCBI lineage: Eukaryota > Metazoa > Arthropoda > Insecta > Lepidoptera > Pyralidae > Plodia > Plodia interpunctella. The sequence continues at coordinate 1,484,564 of NC_071311.1, read as the reverse complement.
CCTGAGGAAGGTTTAGGTGTATAATTTATTGTGTTTTTATGCCATTGAAGCCCGGACGGGCCGCTAGTAAATAATACATTATAGGGACAAATCACATCCCAAGGCAAATTCGAGAAATGTGTTATGGAATACGAACTCAACGATACTATATTCTATAAGATATAAATAGGTCGTCCAAATCAAAAGGGACCTTATGGCGATTAGCACTTAGGTCTTTATTGCCGTTGTTCGAATACAAAACAACGGCAATAATGACGTAAGTGCCTGGCGCCATAAGGTCCCTTTTGATTTAGACGACCACATATAAAGATAAACACCCAAGATTAGAAAGTATTAGAAAAAACATTGGCTTGTTTGTTATTTTATCCTTACATATTATAAAACACAGTCCCCTGCTGCGTGTGTCTGTTCGCGATAAACCCAAAACACCATCTCACACATTCTCGCTCACCATCGTGTTCGTGATCCAGATGGTCGAGCGCATCAGTCATCTAGTCTTTTTTATTTTTAAATTTTCACCCTCTATAGCTGCCCTTTAGGGATTGATTACTAAAGAAAACTTTTGACATTGAAACAAAACTTTAGGCAAAACTCCATTTTGCAACCATGGCGACACATTTTAGTAAGAACTACATTTTTTAATTGACATCCTCAGAGAAAAGGCTGCGGTGAAGTTTGTTGCGCCGCTTCTTCTTCACCAGTCTTTTGGAAGTCGGCAATAGACTTAGTTTAAGTATTTTTTTTTTGACGTCAATAAGGGTATACGTATATAATCCTATATTGAATAAAGAATTTTGAATTTTGCTCAAGACAATGCTTTTTGTAAAAGTCACGCGAACGAAGCCTATAGCGATAGCCAGTTAATAATAAACCTTTGATATAATCAGTTGTTAGTCAACCAAGTGAAGGTCGCCGGATGAAATTAGAAACGCGTCGTTTTGCAACAACAGCCATCATTCCGGCTGTACGGCGAACCTCTAAAAATTAACGGCTTATTCGCAGAACCTCTACTTAAAACGTCAATCAAATCAAAAGTATCTTTCGCAAAATATAGAACTTATACAATTACTGGGTTCGCTCTCGTGGGAATTCCAAGTTATATTCCACCCGTGTAACAAATTTCATAAAAATCTGTCCAGTAGATTTTGCGTGAAAGAGTAAGAAACATACTTGTGTGTATACATACATATGCACAACCTCACACATTTACAATATTAGTAGGCTTATTATGACTATTGTAATCTTACTTCCTACTAATATTACAATATTAATAATATTACAATAGGAGGATAGTTTGGATATTTGCAACTGTGTGACTAATTCACACAAAATGCACTAGAACTGTTTTCGATGAAATTTAGTACATTTAGATATACCCGGAATACAACATATATACTAAGAAAACTCGAAACATGCTTCTACATTTAAAAAAAAAACATTCGCAACACGCTTCGTAAAAAAGTAAATTATGTATTTTCTTAACAGGAATTGATCAAAATGGTGGGCGTGACAAACAAGACCCTAGGTCTTTCACACCTCATCAACTTGCTGCCAGGGTGCCTGTTATTCGCGGCCGCGGGGGGGATATTCCTGGTGGCGGGCACCCCCCCACTACTGGAGTCCACCAACGGGTTCCTGGTGTCCGTGGTGCTGTTCCTGCATTACATGTCCATCGTCGCGTGGGCATTCATCGCTAGCTATACTACCATCAACAGTGAGTCTTTATTCCATTAATATTCACCAGCTGATCAGCTCAGCGCATACCAAAATTTAATCAAAATCGGTTTAGCGGATTAGCTGTGTGACAGGTAGACTTTCATGATTAAAAATTGAATGATAAATTGGCATGTTACTATTGAAACTAATGCTGAAGGCTAACGGAATATGACTCCCGAGGTCGGGTCCAAAATTTTGTAGCCGACATAAATAACACTTGAGTCCCATATATTCACATGTTATTATGGAATGTGGAAGTATGTATTTTGAATTTCACTTGAACGTTAAGATGGATTAACGTTTCGCATGCAGAATTTTATGATATTCGTTATTTCATGTCGAATCCCAATATGACAATGAGAACAGAAGGTATCTATCTAGAGATCCAACTAAACTGTATTATCCAATTACCCACTCAACATTATATCAAAAAAATTGTTATGTTATGGTTATAAAAATATTCAACAAGATTGATTATGACAATTCATACGCGAATTGCCATTAAATAATTTTAAAAGACAAATAAATGGCTTCTTGACAAATGTTTTTACACAATCAAAGATTTTTTGGATTGCAATGACATTAATTAACATAATACATGTAGATTGTAAGTGACATTTTATCTTAATTTAATCTGATGTCATTTTATAGTTTTTTAAATATGCCATTATTAACATTTGCATGCCGTTGACATCGGCTAAATAGGCTTGTTCTAAACCATTATGTGGATATTGTATTAACCTACCCTATTTAAGCAAATAAAAATGATTTGATTTGATTTGAATAGATAACATGAAAAGTCGTGGCAATTTGACTTGTAGGTCAACATACAACGGGACTGGCCATCTTCATCTACGTGGTGTCAATGATCCCGGCCAACCAGTTGAGCTACCGCAAGCTGCCGGCCAAGTTGCTACCGTTAGCCGGGTTGTTACCAGGCGTGCCTGCCACTTGGTTCTTCAAGGAGTTATCCGTCCTGGAGCAGTTTGGTGAGCTCTCTATCTATGACCTGGTCTATCCGTGGTCAATGTTCCCGGCCAACCAGCTGAGCCTAGTTCTTCTATAACCAATGTTTCCAAAAATAATATTACATTGTCGGGGATATAGTGGTTTGTAATATGTATTACATACTCGGTGTTATTATAGGACCCTGCTTCGCCTCGCGCCGAAATCGCAACTAGTATGTAATGATCAACTTTGCGCGCTTGTATCTTAGTGTACTATTTCAACATGTGTGCTCGTAACTTTACTGCACTTGCGCTTTCTTAGACAAAAACGTTATTGACATCCAACTTTGAACATATGTTATAATATAATTTTTAAGTAATATTCTTATAGACAAAATTTTCCGCAGGTGCCGGCCTGACATTCAAGACTATGATGTCATCGCATTCGGCCCAGTCGTTTTCCGTCGCCGTCGTGTACATGTTCTTGCTGATGCAGCTCTTCTTGTATTTTATGATCGCCTGGTACCTCAGTCTGGTGCGGCCCGGGAAATACGGCACTGCTTTGCCTTGGGATTTCTTGTTCAGGGTGAGTTTGTTTTAGTTACATAACATCTGGTATTGTATGATAGCCTGGTACCTCAGTCTTGTGCGGCGTTGGTGTTAAGGCACCGCTATGCGTTGATATATCTTTTTCAGGGTCAATATGTTTTGTTGTACCTTAGATAAACTCCTGATGATCTCCTGGTACAGTAATACAGATACCTTTTTTTGTCTTTTGTTGTATTGGAACCCATCACAAATAATATTTATTAGAAAGGTACATCATCCAAGATTTTTACAGGCTATATAGATATCTCAAAATTCCCACGGGAGCGAAGACCCGGACAACATCTAGTTAATAATAAATATTTATTTTAAAACAGAAAGAGTACTGGTCCAAGAACGAAGTCCACCCAGACTTTGATATAAACGAAGCGCACGAGAGAGAGAAGATAGCAGCCGAGCAGAAGTATTTCGAGCCATTGCCGGCCAATAGCGACGTCGGCATCGAGATAGATAACGTATCCAAGGTACGAATGTAAATAAATAATAATAAATCGGCATCTGACATGACTTTACGAATGTTTACCGCCATCTTTTGGCAGGTAGTCGCAGTGAAGTAACTGTCCACCAGTGTGCATTTTTCCTCACGATGTTTTCCTTCACCGGAAGCAAGTGGTGATCTATGAAAACTACTATATTTGAGTCAGATTGGTATCCAAACAGATATGGCACGATACGAACCAGAGACCTTTCGATCCACAGTTCGAACTTTAACTATGAAAGAAAATATGATTCGCGGCTCTCGACTACGTCTCGGGCCTCAACATACATCCTTGTTCGAATCGGTTACTTTCTTTTCTCGGTGTTCAATGTAATATTTTCTTTTTGTAGTCATTCGAAAAGGTCCGCGCTCTGAACCAAGTGTCGCTGCCGGTGCTCAAAGGGGAGATTACCGTACTTCTGGGACACAATGGCGCCGGCAAGACTACCCTTATGTCGATCATAACAGGTTCGATTTTTTAGTATTTCACAACATATAAATTATAAATATATTAGGACAAATCACACAGATTGAGCTAGCCCCAAAGTGAGTTCGAGACTTGTGTTACGGGATACTAACTCAACGATACTATATTTTATAACATATACATATATAGATAAACATCCAAGACCCGGGCCAATCAGAAAAAGATAATTTCCCATCATGAGCCGACCGGGGATCGAACCCGGAACCTCTCGGTTCAGTGGCAAGAACTTTGTCAGTGGCAAGAAAACCACTGCGCCACCGAGGTCGTCTGTACATAAAATATTTATCAATGTGTTTAAATAATAAAACTAACTTGAATGCCAAAAGTTTGGTTGATCAAATTCTAATTCAAAATTATTTATTGTTCAAACCGATCACAGGACATAATAAAAATCATTTATTATAATATATACCTACTAGCTTTTGATTTTTTTAGCCTATGTTTGAACGGGGTCCTTAACTACATGCATACCAAATTTCATCAAATATGCTCCAGCGGTTTAGCCGTGAAAGCGGAACAGACAGACGGACTTTCGCATTTATAATATTACTAGCTTCGCCCCGGGTCTTCGCTCCCGTGGGAAATTCGGGATAAAAAGGATATTCCAGGTTATATTCTACCCGTGTACCAAATTTCATAACACGATTTCATTTCACGCAAAATCTACTGGACAGATGTCCAGTAGATTTTGCGTGAAAAAGTAACAAACATATACACATACACAGCCTCACAAACTTTCACATTTATAATATTCGTAGGATAGGATAGTATAGATTAGACCTTCACAGTCATATTCTAAATTAAACAGTATTTATTACAGTTACAAACTACTATGAAAATAAATGCCGAAAGAACTCATCTAAACAGTATTAGTCTTGTTTCAGAAGGACCTACAGTGAGTTTTTTTACACTGGTCCCAGCAGTTTCCTCTGGCTTGCCATAATTACTTTTTTACACTGTGGTCCAGGCATGATGACGGCGTCATCAGGCAAGGTGTACGTGAACGGACTGGACACGGTGACGCAGCAGACCGCAGTCAGGAGCCAGTTAGGCTTCTGTCCGCAACACAACCTGTTCTTCAAGGACCTCACCGTGCTGGAGCATGTCAAGTTCTTCTGTTTGGTGAGTTTATTTTATTTATTTATTTATTTATTCAGGCACACCAACAGTGAATACATACAACGTTCAACACAAATACATTTCAGAAATTAAATTGAATAAATAAATATATTAGGATAAATCACACAGATTAAGCTAGCCCCAAAGCAAGTTCTAGACTTGTGTTATGGGATACTAACTTATCATCATCAATTGATTTAAGAACTTTGTTCTTGTCGGTGGAGCTTTTCCATTTGGGATACTTACTTAACGATCCAATATTTTATAACATATATAGATAAATATCCAAGACCCGGGCCAATCTGAAAAAGATCCACCATATTTTTTTTTAACAAAAATCAAATTTAACTAAACAAATTTTATCAAAAACAATATTGATTTGTGATTATTAATTCTTAATTAGGCTGAGCAATTTTTCTTTTATAGACATTCAGGCTATCGACAAATATGTAACAGTTATTTACTAATAAATCTTCAACGTAATAATCAAAGTTTGCAAGCTGGACTCTTGTCAGTGAGTTCCTGCCAATTTTTGATAGCAAAATAAACTCTACTGATATGTGACTATGTATTTAATTTTCTCTTTTATTTCCACAGTTGAAAGGCGCACTGTCATGGGAACAGTCGACGAAAGCGTCGATGGATCTCCTCAGCCAACTTGGCCTCGAACAGAAGGCTAACTCTCTGAGCGGGCAGCTGTCGGGCGGGATGAAGAGGCGGCTGCAGCTGGCGTGCGCGCTGGCCGGGGACGCCAGTGTGCTGGTGCTGGACGAGCCCACCGCTGGGCTCGACGTGGAGACCAGGAGGAGTCTGTGGGATCTCTTGTTGGTAACTTGTCTCTTCCTAGTTTCTTATTGCCTCTCTCTGCTGGTTGTGAATGAAGAGGTGGTCACTATCTGGTGTGCGCTATAGCATTATGCCCATAGCTGGGCTCGACGTGGAGATATAGCATGCCCACTGCTGGAATTGATGCGGAGACGATGAGTTTGTGAGACCATTTGTTGGTAACTTGTCTCTTTCTAGTTACCTATTGTCTCTCTCTGTTGGTTGTGAATGAAGAGTTCACTATTGGTGTGCCTTTTAGCATGCCCACTGCTGGATTTGACGCGGAGACGAGGAGTTTGTGAGACGTCTTGTTGGTAAGTTATTTCTTTCTCCAGTTATCTCTCTCTCTCTCTCTCTCTGCTGGTCAGTTGTGTTGTTATCAGTACGAATGTTTCTGTCTTCCCAAAATCATTCAAAATGAGATGCTTATTATTAGTGTTTACTGTAATTTAGAAATTCTTTATTGACTTGATGTCGACATTGTCTCGACCGAGTTAGGACGTTTGGAACACGTTTTTTAAACGCATCTAGCGTGTTAAATTTATGCTTACAATATTGAACACATCGAAATGTGATCTCCCGTTCTCCGCAGTCCCTCCGCACCGGACGAACAGTTCTCATATCGACACACTTCATGGAGGAGGCTGACGCACTAGGCGACAGAGTGGCCGCGCTACATCGCGGTATATTGCGGTGTTACGCCACTCCTATGCACCTCAAGAAGGAAGTTGGTAAGTGATCCAAAATTGAGTTACCTTAAAGACTTACCAAATGCTTTTAATTCTAAACTTGTTAAACTTTTGGGTTCCCCGTAGACCATTAAATTTTTCTGCCAAGAGCAAAGTTTTCCAGTTTATTTAAATGTATCAATTATATAAAGCATTTAAAAAATAGTAATAATGAGATGAAAAAATTCTGCAATCGAGCGGGAATTGAACCCGCGCCCCTGTCTATCCAGGACAGTGCTCTTGACCACTGAGCTATCGAGACCTGAGGATAGATAGGCAGGTTCAATTCCCGCTCGATTCCACAATTTTTATCTTCAAAAATAAGTTAAAATGCATGGGTGCCATGTATAAGAAATCCATTTCTTTTTACTCTAAAATTGCTACGCAAATTCCATATAGGTTATCATTTTTGACATTCTGAAACAAGTATCGGATTGATCAATCGGATCACATAAAAAAGAGATATAATTCCACAGACACGGGTTACCGCCTCTCGATAACCCTGGAGCCAAACGCCTCACCATCAGCGGCTCTGGACATCAAGAACGCGATCACGTCCGCGCTGCCGCAAGCGACGCAGCTGCCCGAGTCCGGAGTCCGCACGCTGGCCTTCAGTCTGCCGAGTCGCGAGAGCGCTCAGTTCCCGCGGCTGTTCACGAAGCTGGAGAAGGGGAAGGATAAACTAGGGATTGAGTCCATCGGCGTCTGCGTTTCCACTCTGGAAGAGGTGTTTTTGAAGTTAGTATTCTGTTTGTGTTTTTCTTCTCAGCAGTGGTGGTCGCTCCTAATTGCTGTTGTTTTATAATTTGAAAATTATAATCATCATTATCGTGTGTGAATGTGTAGTTTTCGAATTAATTAACGTATTAACATGAAAACAAACTTTTAAGTACATAGAGTTATTTGTATTTTATAAAGATGTTATCTTAATAGTTACTGAGACACGACTACATCGTACGAAAACGCAATAACCAACACAGAGGGGACTTCAGGATCATAATAATAATTTTATTGGAAGTTATAATTCGTTTATTAATTATTATTTTTGTATTTCTAGACTATGCAGTGACGTCAGCACCGTGAACCCGGACGACGAAGTTGATGCTACACTTCAAGGTGTTTCTCTCTTTCTTATTTAATATATGCCGATTATATTCTATATAGCTTTCTTCTTCTGATATTAATATTTAAATTAATATTGGAAATGTTAAAAAATACTTTATATTCAGACATCATCACGAGAGCGATGTCCCGGCATTCAGCTAGTTAATAAAAATACATAAGTTTTTATCTGTTAATACATTACATTAAATACATTCGTTTTTGTAGCTCAATCTGTGTGATTTGTCCTACAATATATATATTTATTGAGTACTGTGTTTTATGAATATTTAATTTATATTACAAGATTTCGTTTTGTTTATTAGATGATATAGTAACGCAAAGGATGGGAGGCGTGCGGTTGATTTTAAGCCAAATGGTAGCCCTCTTCGTGCGCCAGATCAGATACTCGAGGTCGTCGTGGAAAATGTTTCTGCTCACAGTGAGTCTTAACTATCTTTCTCTCTCACGCTACCTTCATTTCCCGGCTGTGACACCCGATGCCCCGGGCAACAGTTAAAATTTTAATTCGCGTAAAAAATTAGGTAACCGTTAAATTTATGACTGAAATCAACTCTAATTTTATGACTGACCGCTTGCGTCAACCGGGCCGGTCGGAAAAGCATAGTTGAATCTTAAAATTCTCAAGGATATATTTTTTATTCGTAACGTAAACGTATGACTTTGAAGGAAGGAGTTTACCACTGATTTTCATTGTACTTTCTGTCAACATTTCATTATTTTTTTAATTAACGACATAATGTTCTAGCTAGTTGAATAATAAGTCCCATTATATTAAACTTAAGGTTTGTTTTTATTTGCGCGTTTTCTGGTAGTACTCAGTACAGTAAATCGTCAGGCCTATAAAAAAGCCTTGGAATAAATACATCCGGACGATTTACTGTAGTTTACGTACTTGGGTGTCATTTTTCATCCATCGACCACAGGCCACGGCAAGAGAAACTATTATTTATTTAATGATTGCAGCAAGTCATCCTACCAATAGTGATGCTATGCATGGTGACCAAACTAGTCAATGACACGGAGTTCCAAACCAAGGAGCGCAACAGTCCGGCCGCCATGAACATGGACTTGTACCAGGATATGGACGAGAGGAAATTACTCTCCAGCTTCGATATACCTCTGAAAGATAGACCCGCTTGCTGCGGACTTCGTTATGATCACGCCGATAATATTAGCGAAAGTTAGTATCTCTCTCTCTCTCTCTCTCTCTCTCTCTCTCTCTCTCTCTCTCTCTCTCTCTCTCTCTAATCTTCTCGTGTTGCATTCGGAGCTGTGTCGCCGCGAAACCTGGGAGGTTAATGTCCAGTTTCGATATACCTCTGAAAGATACACCCGCTTGCTGCGGACTTCGTTACGATCACGCCGATTAAATTAGTGAAAGTATATCTTTGTCTCAAAGAGTATATATCTTTGTCTCTCTTTATAATAAACTTGTTGCGACCCGTGGCGTCGCTCGCGTGGGAATTGTTGTGTTATTCCAGTTACATTCTACCCGTGTACCAAATTTCATAACAATCCGTCTAGTAAGTAGATTTCATGTGAAAGAGTAACAAACACACACATACATCCTCACAAACTTTCCCTTATAATGCGATTACATTATTGGTAGGATTAAAATACGATCATTCGCGCGAATGATCGTAGTTTCGATATTTTAGAAGGCCATTCTCTAGACTAATGCAACGCGACGCGATAATATCGAATATACAGACAGTATATCTGTGTCCTTTATGGTCTAAATAGAATAGAACACAGATATATTCTTTCAAACATATAATAATACCACTTTACCTTAATGAGAACAATATTAAGTGTCACATAAGAAATGATGTTTATTTTATTTTCTTTTATTACCATTTGTAGAACCAAACCTGATTCTGCAGTCAAACCAAAATATGGTTTTGCGGAACTTATTCTACTGTACGCTTGTACTGTGTATAATGATACATATAAATAATAAAAATCTATAATTTCTTTTTCAGCTCTAATCGACATTGCTAAAGACGATAAGATACAATACAATAAATACTTGATCGGTGTACAGTTGAACGAATCTAATGCAGTGGTGAGTGATGATTAGTTTCATAAGTACAGTACTACCACGTTTATAAGTAGCCTCGGAATTTTTCGACGGCGCAGAATACCACAACCGACCGCCGACTCTGGCCGAATGAGAACATTAGTGAAATAACGAACTTATTGCTACTACATAAGATTTTAAATCCAAAAACAACAGGAGTCGTGCTATCTCGCTCATAATAATTGTACAATATTACACTTGAGGGCAACTCCAGACATGGCGCGTACGCATTAGCCAATAGCGATTAGTGCAGATGCAAAAAAAATATTTCTGCGCAGGTACATCGGTGTAATTTATAAAAGTGGTAGTACTGTACAAATTAAATAAGTGTACTATAGCACAGATTACATAATACCCCAGTAACTATAGCAAAATTGCCTGTATAATCATGAAATCGTCTATTGCGCATACCAATACGCCAGGTGTGTAATTTGTTAGACTGTGGCTCACCGACACATGAATCGAATGATTTTTATTTCGACATACATATTATATCTTTGAAATATTTTATGTTGAACAACCCAACTAAACTCCGTTTTTTCTTACCAGTCTTATAATGTAAACTATCTTACCGCGTCACTTTTTTATTTTACAGTAATATAAATTAAAAATAATTAGGTACGAAAGTCTCGTACCTAATTAATGTTTTACTTTACCATACGTTTACAATTTTACGTAGGTTTGAACTGGTCTGGTTTTGCAAAATGAGATATTTTTAAAACTGCTCGTAATTGCGAAAATAGTACATTGTTCACCGAGAAAATTAAAATCACAGATTCTAACGAGGGTGTATGTTGAGCCCGAGACGTTAGTCGAGGGAATGATGATGAGTGAATCGTACTTTCTTTCGAGTGATACATAGTGTTTTATATGGCACCTGCCTACGACGATAATAAAAATAATAGAATAGAATATTGTTTACATGTTAGGACTCATATGAAAAAACGGTGTGTATTAGTAACTAGCTTTTGCCCGCGGCTTCGCGCCCGTTAATTTTCCGCGATGAAAGGTACCCTATGTCCTTCTCTATACTTCAAACTTTCTATGCAAAATATCAAGAAGATTGATATATCGTGAAGAGCTAACAAACAATCTAACGTTCGCATTTATATTATTAATTAGGAGCCTACTCTCATTTCAGGCGTACTATACGACAACGGTCCGTCACGCCCTGCCCATAGCAATGAACGCTCTGACCAACGCGATCGCCTCGACACTCTCCACAGATAATGACATTTCCATAACAACTATCAACCACCCCATAGATGACACTTCGTTCCGTCAACAAGTGAAGCTTGTTCAGCCCAAATCACAGATTAATACCATCATGTGGGCGTTTTGCATCGGTTTCTGTGAGTATTTTAAACCTTACGGCTAAGTAATAGAGTTCATTTAAACATTTTCGTGTAACCATAAACCATATCACAATTTATTCGAATTTCATAAAATCTTTGATAAAAATAACAAATAAGCTATTTTTTTTTACTTTTTGTAATTATATACTTGTTGTATTATTCGTCAATTTTTTACATGAAATATACTCAAAAAGCGTTTAGTACTTCCACAAAATCAAGCTTGCTTATGTAACTACTAGCATATTAACATAGCAAGTTAACATTGAAATGGGTTTGTTATACATGTCACACATGTTTTTAACTTAATTTTGAAAATAATAATTGAAAAAAAAAAAACATTGAAATCGAGCGGGAATTTAACCCACTAAAGAACATTGTCACGGATAGACAGGGGCGTGGATTCGTTTCCCGCTTGATTCCAGATTTTTTTTCATCTCATTATTATTTTCTAATTCAAATTCAAATAATTTATTCAGAAATTAGACCTTCACAGGCACTTTTTCTCGTCAATCTTTATATTTATAGTTATTTCTCACAAGCTACAAACTACTGTCATTTCGGAACGACCACTGCTGAGAAGAAATGCCGAAAGAAACTCATTTGAACAGTGTTGGTCCCTATCATGCCAGATCGGCTTACCATTATTGTTTCTTACAATGTTTTTTTTTCTTTCTAATAATATATAAAAGTACATAATGTACATAGTCAAAGGTATATCAATACAGGTTATGATTGTGCCGAGTCCGAGTGCTGATTATTATATATATATATATATCTGTGAAACACAATTAACTTACATGAAAATATATGAGAAACGAGATGACCAGTTCCCTCTGGCAGCACCCGTTCACGAGTTGACGCATGGGACAGCCATCGCGTAGCTCAACCATAATAGAGGGAACCTCACGGCCCGGCCCACGATCTATCTAATCTAAACATTCTTATTCAATCATCACTAAAAATCATCTGCAGCTTCTCCAGTAATTCTTAGAGCCTATTTCACAATTGGCTGATAAAGCTTCAGATAGCCGATAAGTAACCTAATATCGTTAATAATAATGGTTCACAATTTCTATTACCTTTTTCAGTCGTCCAAACATCGCTCCTCCAAGTACTAGTGTTACCGTGCAAGGAGCGCATATCCCGTACTCGCCATATACACATAATGTCCGGCTGCAGCCCGGAGCTGCACTGGATGACGTCATTACTGTACCACGCCGCACTGAGCATGTTCGTGCTCATTATGCCAACCATTATTTTTGCGCTCGCGGTGGACAACAACCATACTTTATCGCAGGCTGATATTATATGTAAGTTTTTTATTTGAATATAATAAATGTCATCTTCGCTTTCATAACTCACAAAGTGGGACCACACGCCAGTCGAGATTGCTCAAAAAGTGGGACTACACATCAGGCGGGATAACTCAGAAAGTGGGACCACACGTCACGTGGGATAACTCACGAAGTGGGACCACATGCCAGGTGGGATAACTCACTAAGTGGGATCACACGCCAGGTGGGATAACTCACAAAATGGGACCACACGCCAGTCGAGATTGCTCAATAAGTGGGACCACACGTCAGGCGGGATAACTTAAAAAGCGGGACCACACGCCAGGTAGGATAACTCACAAAGTGGAATTACATGCCAAGCGGGATAACTTACAAAGTGGGACCACACGCCAGGCGGGATAATTTACAAAGTGGGACCACACGCCAGGCGGGATAACTCACAAGATGGAACCACACGCCAGGCGGGATAACTTACAAAGTGGGACCACACGCCAGGCGGGATAACTTACAAAGTGGAACCACACGCCAGGCGGGATAACTCACAAGATGGAACCACACGCCCCTGAATCTCTGCAATTGTTCCAGTTCCGCTGAGCCTGCTGCTGGTGGGAGGCTGCCTCGCGTTCATCGCGCTGGCCTTCCTCGTCAGCTTCCTCATGAACTCTGACAAGGCGGCCGCCACGGCGCTCTTCGGGTTCACTTTCTTGTTCTGTAAGTTATACATTACCTCGTAATAATCTTAAACCATACTATTTATACTAATCTATTATTATAAAGAGGTAATCGTTTGTGAGTTTGTATGTTTGAGGCTGGTAATCTCCGAAACTACCGAACCGATTTCAAAAATCCTTTCACCTTTTGAACGGTAATTATCCAAGATTGCTATAGTCTATATTTTATCTCAAAATTCCCACGGGAGCGAACGCCTAGTATTATATGAAGTGTAAACATTTGTGTGTGTGATTTTTTGTTTGTAATGAATAAACTAAAAAAACTATACTAGACCGATTTTGATTTAACTTTGCACAGTCACAGACAGACCTTGGTAAATTACTAAGCTGTCAAGGCTCGTACGATATCCACGGGGCGATCGTATTTTAAGGGGGAAACCTCTATGCTCTTTAATAAAAATACTCTACACATCTTCGTTGCAATCGCAAATTTTGAAGCACATGTTCTGTCCACAGCCCTAATAACACCAGCTATGAAATCGGCCTGTCAATTCGACACGAACTCCTGCGCATACTACGGCGACGTCCTAGACTTCTTCTCCTACACGATAACACCACAAACGTTAGTCGAAGCGATGTTGCGACTCTCCACTGTGGCGAGATTGAACGCGTACTGCAACCTCAATAGGGATCAATGTCCTAATTTGTTAATTAACGACGCTGGCTTCGACGCTGAAAGGTGTTGTGGTGAGTGCTTGGATTTTGTTTTTATTTATCTAACTTTATTTCACAAAAAGGCGTACTTTTTCTACCAGTCAACCGACAGAGTAGAGAAAGTAGCACGAAGTGCAATATAACTATCAGTCAGTCCACTTATATAAGCCTGGCAGGGTCGCCATGTAACATGCCTTTAACGCAGTGGTTGGGTTTGTGTCTGTATAAGTCTTTGCTGTTTATCTTTAGGCTGTGACGCCGTGAAGCCTGGGGTCGTAAATACATTTTGAAGATGAAGCTGTGTTTTACAATCGACCCTCTTTGGGGTTGACTATCAGTTGTCAATGCTATGTATCCCTTACTCGCTTCGTATGATTCTTAGGCGAGACCAAACGCCATATGTGTTTAAGTCTGTTGGCCTAAAAAGTCTGGTAGGGTCGCCTAATACATGGCGACCCTACCAAGCGTTGTCATCACAATATTGGCAGTAATTTATATTTGTCCGCAGCTAACCTAAATCCACGGCCTTACCTCGCGTACGACGACTATTCTCCCTTGATCTACATTGTGGCACTCTACACACAATTCCTTATCATTATGGTGAGTGTACACAGCTACAATAGTTTAAATACTTTTTAATGTTCATTCATATACATCATATACACATCATCCATAAAAGTAATCTATATTACTTGTATTTTATTTTTATTTTATTTTATTTAAAAGGCACACAAACAGATTACAGACAATGAAGTACAGAATATTGACTTAACAATAATTGTCAAACTAATCTATAATCCAATAAAGTGTACACAGAAGAACAAAATAAATTTCGTGTAAGCAAACCTAAATCTATACAGTAGAATAAATTGATATTATATAAGTAAAGACGCATAAACAATACATACGCATAAAAGATACATATATATCTATAAATATATAATACAAAAAACAGAAAGATCATGACGATCACATATTCAATGCTATGTTTAAAGATTTTTTAAACTGAGATAGACTAGAGTTAAAAATGTCAAGATCAGCGTTACCATGTCTCAGCTCATCGAAATCTCGACACATCCTGACGATGGGGTTGAAAAACGAGGTGTTATTTTTGTAAACCTCAAGACTTACGCGAGATCGACCATTGAAGTTAATTAAACGTAATAATTTAGGACAATCGATGGAGGAGTGAATGATTTTGTGCAGGTATGTTAGCGCAAAGACTTGCCTGCGCTTATCCATTTTAGTGATCCCAAAATATTCCACTCTTTCATTATATGATGATAACATACGGCTCAATCCAAATTTATGACAACAACCCCGCAGGAAACATCTCTGAACTCTTTCAATATTTGAAGAATGCACATCATAATAAGGCGACCAAACGACAGAGGCATATTCAAGTATGGATCTAACCAAGGCATTAAATAAATAGATCAGAGTAAAATATTTGAAATATTTCATATACGTAAAATAAAACCGACAAGTTGATATCCACGTTTTGATATTTGATTAAAATTATGCCTAAAATCTAATTTTGAGTCAAAGTATATACCCAGATCCTTACCAACACTCTTCTCTGTCAAAAAGTGATTATTGATATGATAGACGTACTGAAAGCGAGTTTTTTTTGTTGTAAAGGTTATATAAAAACATTTGTCTACATTTAAATGCATATTGTTGCGAGAGCACCACTCATTGATATTATCTAGGTCTTTTTGCAATTTAAGACAGTCATCAATATCGTTGATAATACAGAATAGTTTCACATCATCAGCATACAGTAAGACTTCACTTGAAATATTGTCCAACAATTCATTGATAAATATGATAAATAGTAATGGCCCAAGATGAGATCCCTGTGGTACGCCTGATGTGACAGTTACTGGTTCAGATAGGAAGCCCTTTACTGCAACGATCTGACTCAGTCTATAAAGATATGATATAATCCACCTCAACAAATTACCATGTATTCCGTATGCTTCCAATTTCGCAGCAAGTACTATGTGGTCGACTTTGTCAAACGCTTTTGAAAAATCCGTGTAGACCGAATCAACTTGGCGCCGAGTTGCAAAAGCTTGACAGATAAAACTTTTATAAACGAGCAAATTGCTGACTGTTGACGATAATATGCTTATAGGTCTGTAGTTATCGCATTTAGTTTTATCTCCACACTTATGTATTGGAATTATTAGGGCGTTTTTCCAAGTAGATGGGAAGATACCGGCCTTGAGTGACTTATTGAATACTATCCACAGTGGCAAAGTGAGCTCCTCACTACAAGCTTTAATAAAAAATGATGGAATTCCATCAGGGCTTGGTCCTTTATGACTATCCAGTTTTTTAATTTTATCTATAATATCATTTCTACTAATAGATATGTGTGGGAGTGTGAGATTATGTTTGTCATCGATTTCATAATTAGATTTTCCAGCACTAGATTTTACGCTTTAGGCTTTACTTTGGTTTTAGACTTCTGAAGAATTCGCCTGTCTCTGTGCCAAATATCATCAAAATCGATCCTGTAGTTTTCGAGTTTATTCATTACATTACCAAGTGGACCTCGCAAGCTTTGAAAGTTTATAATTTTCAAAATTTGAAGGTACTCGCTCGAGTACTGAACTATTTCGTCTCATTATTAAAAAAAAAACGCACACAAACTATTTGCTTACAGTCACGAAAGACAAACGAAAAGAAATAAAAAACAATTGTTATCCAGAACGTGGTGTTCCTAACGGAGCGCGGGCTGCTGGAGCGCGTGCGCACGCGCACGCTGTCGCTGCGCTACGCGGCGCAGGCGCGGGCGCGCTGTCACAAGGACGACGTCCTGGAGAAGGAACACCAATACGTCGACGAGGCTCTCGGTCAGTTCACTGCTGTACTATAGCTATACATATCTATACAGATAGAACTATAAAAAAGTATGTGTTTGTACACGCTAATTGGCTAATTTCCAACTAGGTAAGGTCAAATAAAAAAATAGTAAATTACGTAATCAATAAAAGTGATATCCAATTGTATTCGGAAAGAGTTTATGTATTTATTTATTTTTTACCCAGACAAGTAGCCAATTGAAAGCGTATTATGTCAGTGTTTCTTACCACAGCCCGTCCCCGCGGCGACGCTCTCCTGATATCGTCAGTACACAAGCACTACCCGAAGATGTTATGCGGCAGGGGTGTCACCGCGGTCAGGGGTGTCAGTTTTGCTGTGCGAGAAGGTAAGAGTCTACTTTTTATACATTAGCAATATTTTTCTACGTGCTCAATCATAAATAAATATATTAGGACAAATCACACAGATTGAGCTAGCCCCAAAGTAAGTTCGAAACTTGTGTTATGGGATACTAACTCAACGATACTATATTTTATAACAAATACATATATAGATAAATATCCAAGACCCGGGTCAATCAGAAAAAGATCATTTTCCATCATGACTCGACCGGGGATCGAACCCGGGACCTCTCGGTTCAGAGGCAAGCACTTTACCACTGCGCCACCGAGGTCGTCCAAATAATGAATCAATCCATTATAATTAACAACTTTTTTTTTTTCATTATAATGAACAATGGCTCTCTGTATCCTACTCTTATTTCTGTGTTTGTTACTTAGCTGTAAATCTTCCTAAATAGTAATAAATAAAGAAATATTCATATGGAATCAACCCTTAAAAAGCGAATAAATAATCTATACATTTTCCTCAAGTTGGGTATTTAATTTTGTATGAAACAGCTGTTTTCTCGGTTTCCGAATTGCTCCCATATGCAAATTTGTTCAGTGTCATGGACTGTGGAGTATGTACACAAAAAAAATCCAATGTATAAATAGTCATTTTGTATAAATGAAATAACTCTACTTTTTAATCTAACTAATAATGCACCGTCGACTTTGACGTTAACTTTAACGTGCGCAGAAAATCTCAAATTTGTCTAAACGTCAGCGGCGCGCCGGTTAATATCAACGTCATATTTGACGGTGCAACTCACCCTAAGTCCTTTCCTTATTTTAATACTAACGTAAATATTTTAGAAAAAAGAAATAGGGTATCGGTTTTCGAGGAATCTATTTTATATGACGAACCAATTTTCTAGGAATCTTTTTCGTCACATATGCTCGTTCCCTGCTGAATATATATATATATATATATAGATATAGCTATTCTTCTATATATATAGAAGAATAGCTATTCTGTTTCGACATCCATCCACACATAACTTTCCAGGCGAATGTTTCGGCCTAGTAGGCGTGAACGGTGCGGGCAAATCGACAACTTTCAAGATGATGACGTGCGAGACTTTCCCCACGCGTGGGGAGATCGTGGCCAACGACCAGAGACAACATGTGTTTGATAACGCCAAGGTTTGTCTATATTTACTACTATTGTTTCGTCTCAGTTGTCGAAAGCTTCTCATCCCTTACTCGCCTCGTACGAAATCCACGAGAGGAGGCGTGATGTTATCCTAGTGCGGGAACGACGCGTAGGAGTTAATATTATCCCCTAAATATATACTCATGTAGCTTACAATTTATAGTACTTATGAAACCTAACATTGAGCTGCCATATTACGCATTATTTTTCTTTAATAATTCATTTATTTGAGATTTCGACGAGGCCTACCGTATTTTCGCTCTCCATTTGGTCACTTGAGGTTCTGTTACTATAGCTGCCATTAAAACAAAATACCCAGGCATATGTACAAAACCAATGTCCAAATTTTCATAGGAAATTAACCTTTTTCTACACCAACGCCTCTAGCGGCAAAATCAGTCTCGTTAGTCCTAACAAATAGTACATATAAACTCAAAAAGTACATATATATATATGTACTTATATACCAACTTCCAGCTTTGTAAAATTTATGTAATATTTTTCTCCCATCAGTACTTAAACGGGTTGGGATACTGTCCCCAATTCTTCGGCATGGATGACTTCCTCACGGGCAGACAGAACCTGGAGTTGCTGCTAGCACTGGACGGGCTCACCGCCGAGGACTCCAAGAAAGAAGCGGTCAGGTGGCTGGAGCTCATTGGTAAGTTTTTTTTATAAATATAGAGAAAGTGGTATAATTGGTCAGTGATGGATTTGTGGCGACATCTACCTGTCTCACACGCACAACGTAACGTAAGAGCCAGGCCTCATAGCTACGCCGCGACGCGCCGCTCCGTTGTTTTCCGTAGGTTTTGACATTAACGTGCGTTGACGTACGTTGAATCTCCATACAATTTTTGCGTTGTCGTTCGACTGACGATAAAACGGAGTCCGACTGAGCAATGGGATCCTGAGATAAAGGGATAAAGAGTGAAGAGAGGATTAAAAAAATAAAACCCACCTTCACATTGGTCATTGATTGATTTTGGCGACCTCGGTGGCGCAGTGGTAAAGTGCTTGCCTCTAAACCGAGAGGTCCCGGATTCGATCCTCGGTCGCGTCATGATGGAAAATGATCTTTTTCTGATTCTTGGATATCTATCTATATATGTATATAGATGTTATAAAATATAGTATCGTTGATTTAGTATCCCATAACACAAGTCTCGAACTTACTTTGGGGCTAGTTCAATCTGTGTGATTTGTCCTAATATATTTATTTATTGATATATTGTTATTGTCAAGGTTGGAAAGAGTGTAGTTGACACGAAAATTTTGTTATAGATTTAACGAAATACGCGGATAGACCCGTGAGCGATTACAGCGGCGGGTGTTCGCGGCGACTGAGCAGCGTGGCCGCGCTTGCTCGGCGAGCGGCGCTGTCGCTACTGGACGAGCCCACTGCTGGGGTAGACGTGGCCGCGCGGCGACAGCTGTGGAGAGCCGTGAGAGCGGCGCAGGCGCAGACCACGCTGGCGGGCAGGAAGAGAGCCGTGCTCATCACTTCCCACAGGTAACAATTGCAGAGCTACTGCTGGGGTACACGTGCCCTGTGGAGACCACACACGGCATCAACTAACATTATCTCGTACACACCCAGTATGGACGAGATGGAGGCGCTGTGTGCGCGCGTGGGCATCATGAGCGAGGGCCGGCTGGCGGCGCTGGGGTCGCCGGCGGCGCTGCGCGCGGCGCACAACGCCGGCCTCGCCCTCTTCATCAAGATCAGGCACGCCAGCACTGGCCCGGATGCTGACGGTAACTATAATTTCATTTGTTTACGAAAAATTTGTTTTTTTTATCATTACACAATTTAAAACAAAAGTCGCTTACCGCTGTCTGTCCCTATATGTGCGTAGATCTTTAAAACTACTTAGATTTGCGGGTTTTTTTTTTTAATAAATCGTGTTTCAAGAGGCAAGTTTAGGTGAATATTTATTTATATAGGCATACACAACAGGTTACAATCTATAACATCAGTAAACAGAGTAATTTAACACTACGATCTGGACTGAACCCAAAAACGTGCATACACAACATGACAAATTTTGTAAACATAGCTTACTTACACTACGAATAAGTTACAATAAAAAACCAAATTGTGCATTTTAAGCAAATAAATGAAATTATTATTATTATTGTATCATTGGTAAATGCGAAACGCCAGCGTTGACAATGAAGTCACGGTTGTCTCATAAAATTATAATCTAGCGCCCTAATTGATCTGATTATTTTTTCCAAAAGTTAAAACCCTTAATTTCGATCCCAACGCCATATTAATAATTATTTATTGTTTGATATGATTGTGCACGGCTCCATATGTGAAACATATTTCGTTTACAGTGACGGACAGCCCCAGTGGCCTAAGTCCAGAACTGAAGCGACTGAAAGAGACGTGTTTGGAGTACCAGTGGACACCCAAAGACGAACACAGGGTATGTGACATAAAATAATAGTTTATAGTTGTACTAAACATAACACGAGCGAATTCTCTGCAAAAAGATTTGTTTTCAAACAAAATTTTACTGTATGACGGCTTTGGCGGTCGTCAGTCAGAACGTCCTCATATGTTTCGTTTCGCTCATACAAGAACGAGAAACGCATATTAGAAATACACGTACAAGAAACAGGACATGGCTATGTCCCTTACCGTATACCGGTTTCACAACGCCCAATCTGCCGTTTTGTATGAAATGAAATTGTATAGGAATGTTCTGTCTCATTTGGCTACGGTAGCTCGGCGTTTTTATCCTTTTCTTTGTCACCAAAACATCAAATTTTTGCAACACCAACGCCCCTGGCGGCGAGTTAACTCACTTTAATCCCCGTTTTCGTGTGAATTGAAGACGAAATGTCTCTTAACAAGTGGAGATACTCACAATATATATAACAAGCAATGGTAATATGTAAGTATTTCACTTTATCTTCCAGACTATGCTAAACTACCACGTGGATAAATCTCTCAAGTTAGAGTACAGCGAATTGTTCACCAAACTAGAAGAGCTGCGCAGAACATTCCCCGACCTTATAGAAGATTACGCGGTCACAGAAACCACGCTTGAACAAGTTTTCCTGTCGTATGCCAAGACACCGCAAGATGGCAACGTGTAGGTCCAGAGCTGTTTTACCCACAGTTATTGAACTGTGAGAAATAAAAAAAAAAACAGACTTTATTCTTAAAAGAATAGAGCTCGTATTAATACAAAGGTTCCGTGATGTGAAAATTGATTTGATATATAGTCAATTTTCGATTGTTGTCGATTCTAAAACAATCTAGTCGGTTGGTTGAGAGATCGAACGATTATTCAACGGTATACGTACTCTTTTCGTTATAAGACTTCAAGGTATGCTAGAAAGAGAATCCATTCCTTGTCATTCGTTGGTTGCATGCGTACTATGTACACATACGGAGACAATTGCAATGCGTGTTGCCAACAAGTCAATTGATATGGGTTTTAATTCTTTTCCGCATTTTTTTATCTAACCCAAAACTGTGCATCACATGAACTCACACTGAAATTACATAATGTTTCCAAAGATCATATAAACTTTATCTGAAGGGAAAACGTATTTTTCGGAAAATGTCCCCTTGTCGTAAAATGTCTCTCGCAGAATATCTCTTTCACACATTGTGTCTTTCGAAAATGTCACGACAGGGAATAGGCAACATCAATAATTTGTTTGTATTATATAACTACGCGTATACTTGAACTTTAATAAAATGTTTTGCTTCGAAAATCTAAATTTTATTTTAAGTCCCTGTCGCGACATTCTCCTAAAGAGACACTAGGGTACATTTTGCTCATGAACCATCTAAAAGGACGCGCCTTTCTAATAACGTCATGGCCTGGCACCTAGCTTACAACTAGTATCTGCTTTCAACTTGTGTGTGAAGCCACATCATAGCGTGGCAACTACTCCATTTAATGGGGCGGTTAGTAGCTACTAACATCATGACGTTAGCAGCCAAGTTTCATGCCAGATCACTTCGGGATGTCTCCTCGAATCAACTTTTGAGGTGCGCACAAGAACTTATTATAACAATAGGTGTAATCATCAACAGAATCTCACATATACTTTTTTTTACTATCATCTTCATGTGAACAACATAACGACTATAAATAGTGACATGGTGATGATTGTGATATTATATCGTTAAATAAGGGTTCCTTGTGTTTATTACGGAACCATAATTGTTGTGCTTAATGACAAAGACTATTGTAGGTTAGAATATGGCTTGCGTCAGTATTTTTAGCTATAAATTGACATTCAAATATGGGTCTAATGTAGTGTTTATAAAAATATATATAAAATTGATCGGCACAAACTGACGGTTTTAGTGCGAGGTAGATAATAATTTAAAACATTGACTAGGCAGATCACTTGATTGAGTTGATTTGACTGGGGATGAATGAGGCGTGGGGGGATGACGACAAAAGGGATTGACAGGCTCTCAGTTCCCTTTGTCGTCTACCCGGGTGAAGACTCATTTAGAATAGTCGAGCCCTAACTGCGATAGAAATAGTCGAGCAATGGTAGTAGAGGGGCGTAGGAGAACACTGAGAATGAGATGGCGTAGCACGTGGAAAAGGAAAGAGTAGGTCTTTGCTCAGTAGTAGGACACTACTTATAAGCCAGTAAGAAAAAATTGTGATGGTGAAGTCCTAAAATGCCAAAAGATTATGGTCAGACTGTGTGTGTTGGTTATTCCTTATTTAATTCGTATTAATAATAAAAATTGAAAATTATAGAAGAAGAATCTTAAGTAGGTATTATAAATTGATTTAATGTTAAAAAAAGAACTAATATCTGAGATAATATTTAATGCATAGTGGACCCATATCTGAATGGAAACGAATTAGAGGTCATAGCATACTTCACCACTTATACCCAAAAAACGCTCATTGAAAAATGAGCTTTAAAACGTCACCTGGAGACATACTTTACATTGACATCACGAGAGCTAACAGCGAGTAATCGCTAATTTATTGTCAATGTAAAGTATATCTTCAGAGGACGCTGTAAAGCTCACTTTTCACTGAATGTCTTGTTGTCGGATGGGAGCTGTACGGTAGAAGGATGCTTTTAATCGGCTACGATTTCAATGTTTAAAAGATTTGATGCTTTCGTACATAAATGTTTTTCTACCCTCCAAATAAAAATGTTCAGATTACACTATATCACACGGTACACGATAGACACTATTGGACTATTGTTTCGGAGGTAATTACATTTTTATCTTTTTTTTTAATAATTGTAAATGCAGATTTTTTTATGTTGTGTGTCACAAAAATGTGACTTAATTATAAGATTTATAATCTTGTGTTTTATGTTAATTTTAAGTACTTAGAATATTCGTTTTATATAATCTGTGTATGTGTACGCTAAAAGCGTCCATTGTAATCTTATAAGTCCTTATAAAAACGTATCTTACAATTTAATGTTTCTTTGGCGTAATTGTTTTCGCTTTTGATAAACAGTGAAAAAACAAAAGAAAAATATTTTTAGCTGTATTATCATAAAAGTTCAAAAAACTAATTTATGCACAATAATCATTCACCAAAACGGACAGTAATGAGACGAGTTTCAAAACCCAATAAAATTTCATTAATCAAAACTCTAATTACGCCAACCGGATTGAAATAATATTCTCATTTAAAAACTGGTTTCGAACAGTGTTTTAAAGTGTCTGAATTGTTATTGGTTGCAAAATACTCTTCACCTCAGGTGGTGAATTTAAAGTATGTTTGTGTTATTAATCTTGGCAAAAACTAGTAGACTAAGTAATCATTTCCGTCCTCTTGGTCTTAAGTAATGCTGCTCTCTCTCTGTTATCTACTAGTTTTAGTCAAGTTTTAAAATGTTATATATCTATGCATAAGAGTGTATTTACACTAAAGTCGAATATGTTTTGAAAAAATATTCATTGGCGAAATAGAGCTTATATATTTTAAAATATTTATTTTATATAATCACACCCAAGTCACAGATTTAGCTTAAAAAGCAACATATTTTCAATTTTCACTTTCATTTGCAAAAACGCGTTTTGTAACATTTGCACAAGACTTCCCCATTGTTTGGCATTTATTAATTTAAGATTAAAATTTATATAGAAGTTGGTAATAACATTCCAATTATCTTTTTATTAATTTTGCATCCTTTCCACATTTTCTTAGTTTTAATTTCCACTACGAGTACGAGTATTTAATTTCCACTACGAGTACATGTAAACAAGTTTAGAATAGGTATCCGAAGTTTTATTATCACTATTTTGTAAGGTATATGGTAATTTTCATTTTGTATCTGTGTAGACAACTGTATTTTTATATTAATAAAATGACTGAATGTAAAACTTTGACAGTTTTATTGAATTTTATTTATATTCAATAGTATTTTTTGATGCAGACTTCACTATTCCTAGTCCTGTTTGAGGAAAAAAATCTCACACACAGTCGACCGCATATCGAGGTGCCCTGCACTGACCTTTATGTCGCTTAATAGCGATGAATTTTCCATGAACTTGCATAGTTTGATGTGTTGATGGAACTCGTCCTGTTTATTTAACGCGTCAATCATTTATAAATATTGCAACGAGTATTCCTTAAAATATGGTAACATCGAGCTATAGACATTTAATTAGTTAGAAAAAAGCAGGACTAACAAAACAACAGTTTTGGCAATATTTTATTGCAATTAAATAAATTGTACATTGTGATTGGTGGTACATTATAACAATGGATCGCAACTAAATAGTCACTACTCTATATATTTAGGTGGAAGTTCATATCCTATAGTAGATGAACACAGTCTACAAAATAACAATAATAAGTTGTTTTGCAAATCACATCTCACTATCGATTCGCAGTGAGACGCAGCTAACCAATCACAGTGCGGAATTGTGACGCCACGACAACCACACCGCAATGTGATTAACCAATCAAGACGACATGACTCTATAGTGCGATGTGAGTTGCATTGCAAACCCACACTAAGACCTCAACAAATATGAAGCATCCACCTGTAAACAGGGCCAATACCACATTAGTATTATGAAAATTACACAAACATTGCAGTTGTATGATAATATAGGGCAAATATCTTCATAACTAATCGTCTACGTAAATAGATTTAGTATTATGATTTATGCATTTCTGTGATCGTGGATATTATTATTTACTTACTTTAGCTAATTACATTACACCACAATTATCTAATACTAATAAATAAACCAGTGAAGGAATGTAAACATAATGCTATGGTGGGTATTATGGCGCCAAGAATAATAATAGGTAGTGATGGTTTGCAAAGAAAATTAGCTAAAATCACAAATTTTTCATTGCATAAGTAGTTCCTAACATGACTTACAAAGCTGACAAGTTATAACAGATCAAATGAACGTTTACGCCAAACAAAATAATTTACAACCTTTTAACTCTCATTTGGTTCAATTTGATTCCAAAATGAAGAATATATCTACTTTTTTCAAAGGTTTCCAGAGAGATTTTTCCTTATAATCTAGCTTTTAAATTCGCTCAGGTGAGTTTCCTGCGGGAACTGTACTACTCACAATGTGTAATTATAGAACATCATTACATATAAAAATAAATCCCCCTGTCGCGGCCGCCTGTCTGTATGCAGCGACAAACTCAAAAACTACACTGGACGAATTTTTGTAGTTTTCACCAATAGTGTGATTCCTAACGTTTCGGTGTATAATTATATATTATGGTTTTCCTCGAGCAAAGTTGAGGCCAATACATGTGTACCGCGAATATTTTTACAGTATTTTATTGAAGATTGAATTTCGAAAGACATTTGTGTCTAAAGCGATAGAAATGTTGGATTATTTACGCCCGTGCGTTGGTTAAAATCCAATCACTTATCTTGGACACTTCATCATTGAAGTCGTAATATACCAGTATTGGTTATCAGTAAAGTGAAGATAAGTGATGATAATCATTTAGCTGCAACAAAACAACACAGATATAGATTCGTATTATTAAGTGAATTGGCTGTTCAAAATCAAAACCTTGTATCACTCAATTATGTTTTGAATAGATTTTTTTATATGTACCTAGAAATTAGAAAAAAAAATAACGATAAAAATGAGTTATTAGGTTTTGATTTCGAATAGACAAAATCCATTCACAGATACTTAGCTCCAGTCATGCAAAATTGCAATGTTTTTGTAAGCAACATTACATTCGCAAATGCAATTAATTCATAACGAAATTTCCTTAGGCCATTTTTTGGAAAAAATGCGTTAAAATAAATCGTATTGATTAATTATTTGTTAAATTATGTATTTTTTTATTTACTTGACTGGACTAAGGTAAGGGACAATAACGTCATCAGTTGGAGCACGGGACCTTAGAAGTCCCTGTGCTTCACCCAGATGGAGAACTTTGGTGAAGCACGGGTCCGGACTCATTTCATATTAAACCAAAAATGCACTGCAATATTCATCGAAAAAAATAAAGTTGTGTTCATTATGCTACTCCCAATATTACATCATACATAGTACAACTTAAACTTTCTTTACGATAAGATTAGTGGCAGGAAAATAGTACACTACATTAATTTCGTCAAAACTCTTCACATATCTATTGATCAAAGAAAGTACCAAGATATTAAATTTCTTCAAGAGTTTCACATGTAAACTTCAAGTTGCACAATGCATGCAAGAATTTCAAGAAAAAAATAATTTTCACCACAGATGTTCACAGATTATTGTCGTGCCACTAGAAAGTATCGTAATGAGAATTATGCTTTATGGTAAACTTCAGAAGATAACTTAAAACCAAGAATACATATCAATATAATTTTTCACATGAAAACTAGTTCTTATTGAACACAAAATTAATTTTACAAAAAAAAATACACTAAATTATATGACATCGGTAACCAAATGTTAGTCTTTATTTTATGTGTACCTATGGGCCAGAATTGTGTTTATTTTGTCAATTTTTATGTAGGCTAAAATAAATAAATACAGTTACTAAATAAATAAAAATATAATAAACAACATAAGTGTCTCACACTATTTCAGTTTACAGTCTAATCTTTGTATTTTTTTTCTCATTTTAAAGCCACAGATATCATTTTCTCTCTTCTGCCGCCAACCAGTCATCCAATACACCATATTTGGTATGATATGGGTCAATAAGTCTTGCAATCCATCTCTGTTATTAAGACAATTCTCAATGAATCAAAAATTTACAAATTGAAGCTAACAAGTCAGCATTACAAACTAAACTAACGGACTACATAATGATATTAAGGTACATGTAAAATTGAGTTACTATGGATGGATTACCAACACAACCTCCATTCATACTAATTTTTGTAATTAAATTATTACATCTTACTCACTGAAAACATGCTTATCGCTTTGAGGGTATATTGTCCACCAAGATGTTGATTATTAGTTAAACTCATGCATTAACCATGGTTAACCATCAAAATGCAATCGCATAGCTGGCGAAGAGTCCATCACTTTTTATATATTCAGTGCCAGTTTGTTTTACATAGTTACAAATAAATATTTTGCACTTTATCACAATGACACACAGATTAGGTACTATTTTGTGACATTGTAGGGGCTAAAGGGGCAAATTTGTCACTATATACTTATTGAAATAGCTATGATTCTAGTATACTTTAGTAGAATATATTATTGCAAAATTTATAATAACAAAAATTTTCTTAATAATAATTAATTAAGTACTAACATGTCTAGTAAGCATGTCTTCAGCAGTAAGTTTCACAACATCCACTCATTATCAGTTCAACTTCACACAACAGTAGTACATATGACCTTTAATCAAGGATAGATCTATTGATGTGGAAAATGTCGCTAGCATGAGATGTATCACAATATTATGCTACGAATTATCTAATTGAAGCCTTAATTAGTTAACTGATTCAACCCACATGCATCAAATGCTTTCTTCACATCTTCAAACACCTTTTCCGGAGCTACCTCTGCATTTATTTTGCGCACAAGCCCTTGCTGTTCGTAGTGCTCCACTATAGGCATTGTGTCATTCAGGTATGTGTTGAATCTTTTTTGAAGACTGTCCAGGTTGTCGTCGGAGCGGCCGCTGCCCGCGGCGCCACGCCCCAAGCAACGCTCTGTACACAAATCCCTTGAACACTCAAAGAAAAGGACAAACAGTAATGTCGTCTTATCTGACATTACCCGCGTCCAGCCCTCTAAGTTGTCCTTGTTTCGAGGGAATCCATCAATCAGGAATCTTTTTTGACCAGACTTCTGCATCGCCTTGTGAAGAAGCGAGCAAGTAACCTCAACCGGCACAATTTCGCCGTTTCGAATTTTCTGTTCAATCATCTCCCCGTACTCTGAGCCTGGTCTCTGGCGCTCCTCACGCAGCAAATCGCCAGCAGATAGGTGAACAAACCCATATTCCTTGGAAATTAGTGAGCACTGCGTTCCCTTACCGGCGCCCGGGGCTCCGAGCACGAATACTACTTCTGGCACCATTTTATTTATGTAACTAGACAAATACCGTAATGCACAACTGAACATAAGATTGTGGCACTGAAACAGGTAGGTAAGTTAATTAGATTTTAACGTTGCAAAAAACATGCGCACAGCTGCGACCTTGAAAAGTAAATGTCAATGATTGCCGTCAATGACCAAAATAAAATAATGACAATGACAGTTAATTTTTTTAATAGTCTACTCAACCGCCAGCATAGACGTACCCCATATAACCGTTTTTTAAGAACGTTACACTTTAATATTCATCTAAAGCTTTTATTCATAAATATTAATAACTTTTGGATAAAATGCGACCAACCGTAAGAAAGGGATACACAGAAAAAACGGCCGACCTACCGACAGAATATATATTATAATTTCATGTTCATCTATTTGTGGACGCGCCCATAATATAGGGTATTTAAATGTATATGTATAAATCACATTTAATAATTAAAAAAATATTTATTTTAGATTTGAAATAAAATTTTCTGATTGTAAAATAGTTGATTTATTCTCTATCTTTTTCGTTCTTCGTCTTGACATTTGCAGCAGCATACGTGAGGAATACTTCCTCGAGCGTAGTCGCAGTCACTGTGTAATCTTCAATGAGGTCGGGGAATGTCGTCCGTAACTCTTCTAATTTGGTGAAAAGCTCACTGTACTGCAACTTCAGAGCCTTATCTACGTGGTACTTCAGAATAGTCTAGAAAAAGAAAATATTAATAATAATTCCTTATAATAAAGTTAATATAGTTTTCTATCATCTGGGCGCGGTCTCGGTTACATGATTGGTCACATAAAAATATACTTACATTAAAAAAAATAAGTTTTGGCTTTGATATTCGGCTAGCCTGTTGACGTCAGAAAGTGGTTATGAATGAAACTTTTTGGTAATGCTGTGGTTGCTGTGAAGGTTTTTTTATCCTTTAGTCGCTACGTACGATACGAGAGGAGAATATGGAGAGACCCTATTGATCACACGCCACAAGTCATAAAAGGGACGCACAGGCCAGAGAAGGAAGGAATGAAGGAAGGTGGAATGAGCCATGGCGCCCAGAGAGTTCTTCAAAAAGGTCGTAAAAATATTTATTCAGGGCCAGCAACGCGCGTGTTACCCTGGTGTCGCAGGTGTCCATAGGGCTGCGGTGACCACTTCCCATCAGGTGGACCGCATGTCTATTTGCTTGCTGACTACAGAGTATAAAGGAAGAAAGATGAAGAATATCAGAAGGCATTGTAGATACCTTGTGCTCATCTTTGAGTGTCCACTGGTTGTCCATGCATGCTTGCTTGAGTTTTTGCAAAGCAGGGATCTCTGGAGAGTCCTCTTTGCTATCTTCTGGTTCTACTACTTAGACAATTTTAACATTATTTGATTTATATGTAAAGATTGCTTAGATGTAAGATATTACAAGTCAGGTGGATAGGGGAAGAACGGGAAAAAGGACAGGTTTAACTATAAAGTTTTCGAATAATAACGAGGCAACACTCTTCTATTTTCCCACGTTATCCTTCTGACCCCACCTGACCTTAACCGGTTAAAGTCAGGTGGGTAAGGTAGCGGGTAAACAGCTAGTCTTTTATATTTAATTAATTGATAAAATTCATCATAATTTTAAGGCCACATCAACTCAATACGGAGTATAAGCATCCCTTTTTTGGCCCACTTACTGCGGTCCTGTGCTAATCTCATCCATCGCTTTCCCGTGACCCAAACAATGTCATCAAACTAGCAGCGGTCTCGTGGTTTACCTCGGTAAATAAATTAGGTACATTAATGTAAAGTAGTTACCACTTGTTTGTGACCCAGTGGCGTCGACATATTTTATCTTAATAATCAGCGAGAAGCCAGCGTTGTGCGCCGCGCGCAGCGCCGCCGGCGACCCCAGCGCCGCCAGCCGGCCCTCGCTCATGATGCCCACGCGCGCACACAGCGCCTCCATCTCGTCCATACTGGGTGTGTACGAGATAATGTTAGTTGATGCCGTGTGTGGTCTCCACAGGGCACGTGTACCCCAGCAGTAGCTCTGCAATTGTTACCTGTGGGAAGTGATGAGCACGGCTCTCTTCCTGCCCGCCAGGGTGGTCTGCGCCTGCGCCGCTCTCACGGCTCTCCACAGCTGTCGCCGCGCGGCCACGTCTACCCCAGCAGTGGGCTCGTCCAGTAGCGACAGCGCCGCTCGCCGAGCAAGCGCGGCCACGCTGCTCAGTCGCCGCGAACACCCGCCGCTGTAATCGCTCACGGGTCTATCCGCGTATTTCGTTAAATCTGCCAGAGATTTGATTTGTTTCGTTATAAGTTGAGCAGATAGACATTATTTCATTAAATGATAAATAGAATATACTTAGTTATGTCAGGTCGTGAAAAAACAACCTGTCTTTGAAACTCTTATCACATAATCTACTCTCTGTGGAATTTCCTAAATTGCTTGCTTCAACATAGGCTACCTTTTAATGATACTAAGAAAATTTACAATTTCTATGGTCCAATCACTGAATGCTTGTTTCCAAAACGCCTCTAACAATAGAAAATATTAAAATAGGGGATTTATCATCATACGGTCACACCTCGGAGCCCAAAATGTTACACGTACAATACAGTGCGTTTTAAAAGAAACTTCCATCCACGTTGTAAACTACATGTTGTAGAATAAGCCATGCCAGGGTTCCCTGGTGACTACAACATGGAGTTCTTCAAAAAGGGCATGAAACGACTCATCATGAGGAGGAGATCATGAGGGCCGGCAACTCGTGGGACGCCTCTGGTATTGCAGCGTCATAGCTATGGTGACCGTTTCCCATTAGGTCGGCCGCACGCCTGTTTGCTTTCTCAGTATACAAAAACAGAAAAGATTGAGAACCTATCAACTCCAGCCACCTGACCGCTTCTGCCTGAGCATCCTTCTTATCCATCCCATGCAATACGAACAGCAGCTCCAGATTCTGTCGGCCCGTGAGGAACTTGTCCATGCCGTGGAATTGTGGACAGTAGCCCAGCTGCCTTCGGTACTAACGGGTGAGAAAAATAGCCATTGTGGTAATATTAATGTAATAAGTTTATTGGCTGTAGGGACTGTAACTCGTATCCATATTTTTATTATAATTCCCACAATAACCCTAAAATTTACAATTACCGGCCGCAAATTCGCAATACCTGGTATAGATTTGTAATTACTTTAAAATCATTGCAACACTTGGTTGGCGAATAAATTTGAACATGTTGTGGACGTTCGACGAGGCGTAAGTTTGTGAGAATATATGTGTGTTATATTTTTATTTTTTTCACACAAAATCCACTGGACGGATTGTCATGAAATTTGGTACACGGGTAATTTTTAATGAACAACTTATATCGCGGGTCTGATGGACACAAACACATCAACAGGCACAACTCACCCCGAACTGCACACAAATATTTGTGATCACTGGTACAAATATTTGCCCGCGCTGGGAATCGAACCCAAGACCTCCAGACATCGAATTCATAGATGTGGTGACACCACGGAGGTCGTTAAAACATCACTTGCATTTGCGTGTTGCTTGGAGACTGGAGAAATACAGAAAATATGTAAGTAAATGAAAAACCTGAGAGTTATCCAGTATTTCCTGGTGGTGGCCGTTGACCACGATCACCCCACGCGTGGGGAACGTTGCACACGTCATCATCTTGAACGTAGACGATTTACCAGCGCCATTAACCCCCACTAGGCCGAAGCATTCGCCTGCAGGTATAACTTTTTTATTTCATAGCTATTCATGTCCCATTGCTGGGCAAGTTTCCCATAACTTCTTCCACGTATGTGTCCCTGTCTATGTTCTTCTCCACCATTTCTTTACTGTATTAACTTAAATCACCTGACAGTCTCGTTTCAATTGCCTCCTTCCAGTAAAATTTTACAAAAAATATAAAACTGATCCTATTGGTCAGAAAATTGTAAAAAATATGTATAATCTAGATAAAATAGATATATTTAGGATCATTGTGATAATTCATAGACTGTAACAATGCAGCTGGATCTAAATACGAAAGTTTAAAGGTTGGAATGTCCATTTTCAAAGAGTATGAAATAAGTTTATAACAACTTTTATTAAGAAGTCATCACCATAAACGTAATATTTAATGTAGCTGTCGAACGAACATAGCTTTCTCAGCGAACATTTTAGCAAGCTGTGGCGTCACTCTACATGATTTAGTATGGAGCGTTTGGACGAGTCCAAAAATGTGTGATTTTATTTTTGTCATATCTTTGAAAGCATTGTCATTAACACAGTAATTTTTTCACTGATGTTTCTAATGATATAAGGGCCTTCGAATAGTCATCAAAATAAAAATTTGTCAACTAGCTTATTATATCCTGTATTACCTTAAATATTGAATGTAAGAAGCTATGGTGATAGAATGGAAGAGAAGAATTGAATGTTAGATTATACCTTCGCGGACTGCAAAGCTAATGCCTCGTACTGCAACTTTGGATTTCCGACAGATCCGTGGGTAAAGTTTGTGCACAGAAGAAACCAGCATGACGTCTCCACGCGGATTTTCTGTAATAGTCATTGATTGATTGATAATCACCCAGTGTTGCCGCCAACAGGAGACAATCAATCAATTTAAAAAAATCCATGCGAGCTTTAATTAAACTGAAGAGAACGCTAAAAAGTCCGTTTTCTTTTTTAAAAGTGTATAATAACCACGTTCATGAGGAGGCGACTAAGGAAAAGCCTTGATAGGCAACAACAGTATTTCCAAAGAGGTAACACGTAGGGCAAGTCGTAAAATCACAGCCGAATCATAAATATTTAACTTAGGTTCATTTTTGAACGTAGATCCCGGGCTTTGAGTCGCCGTGGCCGAGAATGCTACCAGCATACGCGAGTATAAGGGAGAGAAAATATAAGTCATGTCGAATACGGCGATTGAGAAAAATCTGACACCAGTTCTGCAGTCATACGAGAAAAATACACGTCTGACATTTTTTCGAAAATTATTTCGACTGATGCGCCCTTTTCCGCATGACTGCTGAGTTTGAGACACGATAAGAAGAAGAACGCGTGATCCACATACTGAGAGAGCCCTCAACGTACTCCTGTTCTTTCTCTAGCTCCTCTTCCTTCTCCTGTTCCTTTGCTTTGTATCTATAACTCATCAGATTATTGTAAAACCTATTGAATATGCCACGTTCCGTCAATATCACCAACACCTGGCGGTTAATGGCATAAAATTAAAAAAAGAAAATATAGTTATTTATATCGTGTAATTTAATGAAAAATAATACTTTTATATATTATTAGAAAAAAATAAAAAAACATTGTAAGAAACAATAACGGTAAGCCAATCTGGCATGATAGGGACCAACACTGTTCAAATGAGTTTCTTTCGGCATTTCTTCTCAGCAGTGGTCGTTCCGAAATGCCAGTAGTTTGTAGCTTGTGAGAAATAACTATAAATATAAAAATTGACGAGAAAAAGTGCCTGTGAAGGTCTAATTTCTGAATAAATGATTTGAATTTGAATTTAATTTTTTTTTATATCACTAGCGAAAGTTTAGATGTACAGTCTGTCAAGGAAGTGATGAAAATGAGGGCGCTGTCTCCTGTTGGCGGCAACACTGGGTGATTATCAATCAACCCTAACCATTCTATTTGGTATTGCAATGGCAAAAAAAATGCTAGTTACCTACACTTAATTCTACATTTAAAATCGGTTTCCTTCACTTTCTTGACAGACTGTAAGTTAGTAACCGCAAAATCGATTCGAATAATTCGATACACGATTAGAAAATAACCTGGAACAGCATATGTACTTTTCATCCCGAGATTCCTACGGGGCAACGACAGGATCGCAGCTAGTGTTACTTTCTGAAGAGTTATCATATTAGGAAAAGGAAAGAAATGCCCAGCATAATTTAATAATTTTTGTTTGAGGTGAGTGTCAGATTTTCTTTACTGTACTTGTTTTTTTTTTAATAATATGGCTGTAACGCGTAGTTATGTCAGATGTTAAGGTGGAAGCATTGACGCCAATGTTAACTAAACTGACTATATGTATCTAAAAACACATTTGAAGTTGCTTACCATAAGTATAACAAACTGAGTGTACAGTGCTATTACAAAAGGAAAGGACGAATAACTTTCGAAGCAAAAGTGACATCTAGGTAACTCTTCCAATACTATAAAAGAAAAAGACATTTTTCTTTAACTTGCAACTGTATTTTTTTTGAAATGCCTATCCATACCAACTAGCTGTTCCCGTAGGAGCTATGGGAGCCCGCGATAGCCTATGTTTGACGGGTCATCAACTAACAGGGTTACTGGTATCAAACGCAAAACCTCCTTGAGCCTACTTAGGTACATAAAACAAGCAAGTATTCTTTCTACGACATTTCGTGATTCGTAGTTTTTTTATATTAAAAAAATTGCGATTCTACACATTTTAACTCTATGTTATTACATAGAGTTAAAAGAAAATTTGTATGTTTTGATGTACCCAAGTAAGCCAAGCAACACGAGACAGAACAGAAGCTTTGTTATGTAGTGGAATCGAACATAGAGTTAGCGTTTTATAGAAACGACATTAAAACTAAAAAAGGAAAATTTTTGTATTTATTACGTTTAGACAAAAGTCGTTAGTCTCTATGTAGCTTATCCTCTTTTGAAAGGTTATGCGTTAGATACCAGTAACCCTGTATAGTCTAAGTTTTATCAAAATTGGCCCAGTGGTTTAGCCGTGAAAGCGAACCGACAGACAGATTCTCGCATTTATAATATTAGCAAAGGCTCACCCTGTTTGCAACGGTTTGTTTGGTTTGCGTGACTTAAAACATATCAGGGGAAGAAATCATTTCAAGTGGGGGGGGGGGGGGGGGCGGACAGTGTCCGTAATGAAAGTAGTATTTTATTACTGTGATATATAGTATGAATATAATATGGAAATATGAATACTTACTGCAACATTTTCTTATATCTTCTGGCGTACCCAACGAGAGGTTAGGACATAAATGTCTGTTGAGGTAACAATACGCATTGATTCTGGCCACGTTTCCTATCTTCAGCATTGCTATAATGAACGTGTTCGGTGTCACTATATAGTTCAATGTGTCCAGCACTGGATCCACCACGTGGCATAATCCGTTTGCTGAGCTAGCATCTATGAGTTGGCACGCCATTCTCGTGAAGGGAAAAATGAAAGCTGCGGATAGAATTGATTTAATTATCAAACATAGAAATAGAAATAAATTTATATTTTTTTTATTGGCTGGGTAAAAGCCTCCCTTAACTTCTTCCACTCATTACTATAAACAAATACTCCACAGAAAATGAAGAAAATTATAGGTAACTAGCTGCGCCCCGAGGCTTCGCTCCCGTGGGAATTTCGGCAAAAAAGTACCCTACGTGTTATTCCAGATTATTTTTTAATCATGTACCAAATTTCATAACAACCGGTCCAGTAGACGGCCGGGCGGCCTCTAGCCTGACGTCAAGTCTACTTGGGAACTGTGATACTCACTGAATATAAAATAAAACGCGAGAAGAGCCGTTGCGGCCTGTTTGTATGGCATCATGAAGCTGAACAGGAAGGCCAGGGCGATGGATGAGAGACAGCCGCCCACCAGCAGTACTGCCAGGGGACCTACAACAGCAACACATGCCGCCATCTCACTTTTAAAATCTCCCTCTCATACTCGTGTTCTTATTTAAATTTGTTATTAAAAAGATTTTTAGCAAAATTGTAGCTCTCATGTCCCACTGCTGGGCAAAAGCCAACAAACAACCACTTCTATTCCCCGCCAGTTGTCGCCATTCCTTATCGAAGGCCGACAGTTCGCCGGACCAACACACATTCGTCTTGCCTTGCGATCTTTTCCCATCAGTCGGGACCCAAGTAGTCACTCTTCTATTAAAATGTATTATTGAAGTAAAAACATACTGTAATTGCTTAGTACAGGTGTTTAACGCGCACGTACCTTTTTATAATTTATTTTGTGCCGGTACTTCGCGACATAAGACTGTTCTGCTGTCAGTAGTAACTTGTAACACGACTCGAAACCATTGAAATATGCACGTGCGCGTTTAATACATACACTAGGCAATTAATAATGAAAAACGAAATGTCGAACTTAATAATAATAAATCATTTATTTCGGTTTCCCATACAATGTTAGTAACATGTTGTCCTAACTAACCATTAGTTAATAAAGGCCAAATAGAACTGCTAAATATAACCGTTTAAAATGCAGTTGCTTACCCAAGAAACTGGGGTGAGTGAGGGTCTCCTCCTTGTCTATGGTAGCCGCAAAAATGACCGTGGGTATGACGAGCACGAGGATGCTATATAAAACGTGGTGGAGGAGAGTTGTCATCCAGTATATTTCTGGACTGCATCCCGTCATAAGGTGTATGAGGCGCGTGCTGAAGTGACGCTCTATTCCGGGGAGCACTAACACACTGACCAGAGTTGTTTGGATTACTGGAAAATATTACTGCATAAATACATTCTATCCATATATTTGAAATCTTATCTTTATCTATATCAGTTATTCGCCGCGAACTTACACAATAAATTTTTGATGAGTTTTTACAAAATTGTGAATATTTCAAAAACGACTTAACCGATTTGGATGCCCCACGAGCTTAAAAGTTCTATTGACAGATCCTACATACCCTTTAAATTTCATCATAATCAGAACAACGGTTAGAAAGTTATCGCTTACATACATACAAAAAATTTATTTTTGCCACAAATTGACAAATATAGGCAGAATGTATATTATAGTATTAAAATAAAAGAGGGCGCTTTGTGCTCTTGGCTGACAAGACTGGATCGTCAGCCTAAATGTCAATCGATTTAGTATTGCAATTGCAAAAAATGTTAAATTAATTTAATATACTCGTATAATACAAGAGCTTAGGGTAGACAGCAGCGGGATTCTATCCTAATCTATACTAGTATCATAAAGAGCGGTAAGCGTTTGTGAGTTTGTAACTTTGTGAGATTTTATATTTGAGGCGGGTAATCTCGGAAACTAACGAACCTATTTCAAAAATTATTTCATCATTAGAAATGTACATTATCCAAGATTGCTATAGGATATATTTTATCTCAAAATTCACACAGGTGCGAAGCTCCGGGCAAAATCTAGTAAATTTTATATAAAGAGAACGTTCGTTGAAACGAATTTTCAAATTTTTTTTGCAATTGCAACACTAAATCGAATGGTCAAAACTGGTTGATAATCACCCAGTGCTGGCACCCGGGCATCAAAATTTAAAAGGCGGCTAAGAAACATATGCTTAAACAGCTGATAGGCAACAATAACATCCCCAAAGAGAGTTGACGTCAGTCAGTCAGTTGTAAAAATATAGCTAAATGTTTAAAATTTAACGGTTGTTTTTTACCCTGGGTTTGGGGGCATCACACCACCGAATGTATCTGAAAACACGCGAGGATGTGAGAGAAGGCTGATAACGAAGATAAATAAAGAAATACTTACTGAAAGTTGTAATAACAGCCCAAACACTAACGTCTTCCGATGACTTAGGATTTACCGTGCTGTTCAACTTCGCGGCCCCTTGCAGGGGATGGTTGAACGTGGTGATCCTGGGCGTGTCCCGGGGGCTGGAGCTGGCGGCCGCCACCGCGTTGCTCAGCGCGTTCAGCGACACCGGCAACGCGTGCCGGAACGAGGTCGTGTAATGAGCCTGGGGATAAATTAATCTGAGGGTTTAGTGCGTTTTTTCATTTCACTTGCCGCTAACTTTTTTACTTACTGATGACAAAAAACTATTTAAAACTAAGTCTACTGCCGACTTCCAAAGAGCAGGTGAAGAAGAAGAAACAGATTAGACGGTCTGATCGGGAGGGAATATTATATACACTGATCGACTGTTGGTTTCAATTTATGATTGATAGACATAGATACAAAGAGTATCTATCACACTTGCGAACCTTGTCTAACAATATACTATTGCAGCTAGGAAGAATAAAAAAAACTCACCACAGCTTGTATATCATTTAACGTAACGCCAATCAAGTATGTATAGTACTCATTTTCATCTAATTTCGAAATGTGTACGAGAGCTGTAACAAGAAAAAGTCATGTCAGATGCCTTTAGGCGACTTGAAGAACATCTGACGCCGGTGTTGGCACATTCGATAAAAAACAAAAAAAGGAATATTCAAATGTAATCAAAAATATCTAAATAGGTACCGCGCGATAGGCGTTGCGCTCTATTCTGTGCGCAGCGCACATCGAACATTACTCGTATTTTACAACGAAATTTCTACTAAAGACCATTTAAAAACCGTTGCTAGTGGACGGAAATTATATAAGTACAAACTGTGCAAATAATATTTAAAATTAATAAATTACAATAACACTTAGTACTAAAGTTACATTAGTTAGACTTATATTTTCAGCCAAATACAGGATATTTTTTACAGAAATCTGGATTTTTTTTAAGACATGCAACCGACTTTTTTTATACGCGTGATAAAATAGGTGGGCCGCATACCGGTTGGTGTAAAACTGTTTTTTTTTTTCGTGCGTAAAGTGTGTGTAATTTTGACTTGATTTTGAGGGTTGGGTGCCAACGGTCTGATAACCACGGTTGCTCACAACCATGCAAAATGAAGAAGAAAAAGTAGTAATGCATACTCTGGACTCCAAC
The DNA here is from genome assembly GCF_027563975.2 of Plodia interpunctella. Classification (NCBI taxonomy): domain Eukaryota; kingdom Metazoa; phylum Arthropoda; class Insecta; order Lepidoptera; family Pyralidae; genus Plodia; species Plodia interpunctella. The sequence goes on along the minus strand of NC_071311.1, from coordinate 1,444,875 downwards.
GCTCATGGCTGAGGAAGGAACTACGAAAACGCTTAGATAGGAAAGAGAGAGATGACTTACTATGATTTATATTGTTGGAATGTATATACGTGATTCCACAGCACGAAGCTCTGTTGTCCAACGGTTTCTGAAAATTTGATAGAACACGCCTATCCGCTTTATCTTTGTAAACATTCAGATTCATTTCCAATGAGGGATTGCTGTTGCTTTTGAGATCTCCATTGTATAGGAAGTTTAATGCCATCAAGAGCATTATAGGCAAAATCACTTGCTGAAAGCAGAAATAAATGCTGTTGTTATTTTCTTCGTGGCTATTAATTGGGTATTGCAGCAGTCCATCATGATGACGTACTGCTACAATACCCAGGTTCGATCCTCGGCCGAATCAAAATGGAAAATTATCTTTTTCAGATGGCACCTGGGTCATGGATGTTTATCTATATATATTTTACTAGCTGCGCCCCGGGACTTCGCTCCCGTGGGAATTTCGTGATAAAAAGTATTTGTTATTCCATTTTCTACCCGTCAATCTGTCCAGCAGATTTCGCGTGAAAGAGTAACAAAGACATCCTCACAAACTTTCGCATTTGTAATATTAGATGGTTTTGTCTTACCATCATGGTGAACAGAAGACATGATGATTTGACGTATCGAAGCTGCCTGACGAAGAGTGCGCTGAACTGCTGCTTCATCAACTGCGTGCCAGTACAACTGTGATAAATTCTATCGTCTGAAATTGTTATGCCGTTTTAAGTACAAAACAAAAATCATTATTTCGTAACAAACCTAGCTAGGTACAATGATTAAACTATTGTGTGACAAGAAATTACAATTTTAAATTTGCTAAAAAATAGAGAGGCTACACAGATGAAAGAGATAGCACTCCATGTACTTTAGATCAAAAAGTTCTTGTCACAAAGCGGACGGAGGAGAAAATATGCGTTATAAAAAAAAGAGAATCTTGTACCATTAAGCGTATCGTCGACACCATCTTCAAGAACTGTTACGTCACTACAGAGTCTGTAAAAAACATAATTGCAAGAGTGATTTATCTTTCTTTATATAATGTACGTATATAGAGGACATTGATCAATTGACTTGATTATATCGAAAAATCGCTACAAATATAAAGGAAAGAAAGTTCAAAGATTTTTTTTTCACGTTCACACTCGGAAAAATAACGATCATCGAAAAGTGACAAACACAAAATAGTTTTGTGAAGTCTGACTAAATCTGATAAAAAATACTACTTACTTCAAGAAAACCTCTTCAAGAGTTGAAACATCAACGCTCATCGAATCAATGTCGACAGTCTCTTTGTTTTCTTCTAACATCAAAAACATATTTGGGAACTTATCGCACTCCCTGCTGGGCAGCTTGTAGGTCAAGGTTTGATTCCCGGACGCGGCTACTTGCGTCGCTTGAGGTATCGCTGTCGTGATGATTGCGGAGATCTGGTCGATGGAGGCTTGTGTGGCGGTGGGTTTCAGAATTATTGATAGATTGTAGCCAGTGTCTGTGGAAAATATTTGTTATTTAGACGACCTCAGTGGCCCAGTGGTAAAGTTCTTGCCACTGAACCGAGAGGTTCCGGGTTCGAACCCCGGTCGGGTCAAGATGGAAAATGATCTTTTTCTGATTGGCCCGGGTCTTGGATGTTTTTCTATATTTATTTGTATTTGTTATAAAATATAGTATCGTTGAGTTAGTATCCCATAACACAAGTCTCGAACTTACTTTGGGGCTAGCTCAATCTGTGTGATTTATTGTAATATAGTTAGTTATAGTTAGTTATTTAAATCCGTTATATAGCCGTCATGGGCAATGTCTTAATCGAAAGCGACTGGGAGTACACATGACCAACTTTATTGTAGAACTAATAAGGACAAATGTTACTCTCACGCATTAACTAAAATAAACTTCATTCGTGAACCGTAAGAAAATTGTCTTATATAAGACTTAAAAGTACAGTTTTTTTTATATTTAGTATGATATAAGTAATATCATAATCCAGAAGTAATGATCAAGAAGAAAAAATCTAAATGAACAATAACACGCACAATACAAATGAAAGTATTAATCAAAAGTCATTGATTTGTATTTTGGTTCAAAAATGTTTAGAAAGAAAATATTGAAGTCCTGATTAATTTCAATGCTTTTTGACTTTTTGTCTAATGTCACTTATGTAGAAAACTTTACAAAGCGCGTCAGCGCGCGATAAAAAAACGCTCGAGAACAAATAAGAATACTAACATCGGCGTCGGGGCTTACCGATTTGTTTCTTGAGAAACATAGGGGTGGCATCACACCGCAACGTCCCGCTGTGCAGCGCGGTTATTCTGTCTCCGAGAGCATCCGCTTCCTCCATGAAGTGGGTAGACAGGAGGACTGTTCGCCCTTCGCGAAGGGACTGACGAAAAAGTATTTAAAAAATACGAAAGCAGTGACTTGGGAATAGTTGCATCACGTTAGTTTCGTCAACAAATTCCACAAATTCTCGTATAAACGTCAAGTTTCACGACAAAACTTGAACTAAGTGAAAATAATTTGGAAATTAGTGTCACGAAACTATTTTCATGCCTCATTATCATTTTGAAACATAGGTATTAGTTAAATGGCTTACATTCTCACATTTTTTGCCATATTATATCACGTTTCTCACCATAAGTTGAAGTTTCTCACTAGCTAAAACACTTGCACGCATTTAAAAATACTCGTTCTCAATGACAGAATATTTAGAAAAGAATCTTCCTAAAGTTTCTCACCGATATTCATATTTTTATCCTGAAAGAAATCACCTTGTACATGCTATTAAAAATGACTGTCTATTTAGTCATTTTACTTAGTTATGTCACCTATTTTTTAAATATGTAAGCAAAAACGGTTTATTACTGAAAGAATACTGAAAGAAATTGATTTAAACTTTATTGCACAACTTGCGACAAATCACATCACATCTAATCAAATCAAATCTCAGAATTGGCCTCGACGCTTTCATCAGAGAGAGATACAACAGGTATCTAGAAGAGACAACATACCAACAAGAGGTCCCACAGACTCCTCCTGGTCTCCACGTCGAGCCCAGCGGTGGGCTCGTCCAACACCAGCACACTGGCGTCCCCGGCCAGCGCGCACGCCAGCTGCAGCCGCCTCTTCATCCCGCCGGACAGCTTGTTGGTCAATGATTTGGCGTTATTCTCTAAGCCAAGCGTCTTCAACAGCTCTAAGGACGACTCATGCGCCTCACTCCATGTCATGGTGCCTTTTATCTGGTAAAAATCGAAATTGACAAGGCACAAACACAAAATTCAATGAAAATATCCGGCGCTCTAGTGGAGATTCTAGCCTTTGAACTAATATTACACTTGTTGACTATATAATATACTAGCTTTTGCCCACAACTTCGTATGTGAGTAAAAATCCGTTTCCCGTGGGGATTTCAGGAAATCCCTTCTTAGTTCACACACTGTCCTAGGAACCTAAACCTACACACCAAATTTCAGCTTTCTACGCCCAGTAGTTTCGGCTGTACGTTGTCTGTCAGTCAGTTACTCAGTAACGCAAGAGTTTTATATAGTTTCTTAGGTAGTAAAACTAAAAAAAAATCTATACATTGCTGTCCTAGTAATAGAACCAACAGGAAAACAAGTTCGTGTTGTTCATGGCCGGAGCAATAATAAACCAATGTAGCCACAATTATTGACTATACTTTAACAATTTACTACACGGATTTCTAAAGAGATTTTTAAAGAGAAATTGAATTGGTTTATTATTGCTCCGGCCACGTGCTCCGACTTCTTTTGTCCGATAGATTGAACAATATGAACTACTCGGACTGCAATGTATAGATTTTTTTTTTAGTTTTATTACCTAAGAAACGAAAAAAATTAGATGTGAGTGTAAATTTAACGAAATTATTCTATTTTCATAAAAAAAGAGTTTATAATCACCATACTGAAAAATCTGACGTGTTGCAACACAGTGAGCTCTGAGAAGAACAGGTTGTGTTGCGGACAGAAGCCGAGCTGGGACCTGACTTGGTTCTGGTACACCACTGTGTCCAACCCGTTCACGTACACTTTCCCTGAAGTCGCTGACGTCGAACCTGAAAGGTCATTGTAAGGTCAGGAGGACTTGATCGACCCCCAAACAGCAAGTTAAAAGTCACTGGGCTTTATTGAGTCTTCTGTAGATCATCATCATCAACAGCCATTTAAACGTCCCCACTGCTGGGGCACTGGCCTTCCTTACAGATGGATAAGGAGTATGCCTATTGCGGATTGGCGGGTTTTAACGACTGCAAATACAACCGGGACCAACGGCTTAAGCCTTCCGAAGCACGGAGAGGATCAAGATATTACATTTTTCGTCACTCATCCAACGACCGACCATTGTGGGAGTGTCTTAACCGCCACTATCACAGGCCGAACGTTAAACATTGTAATTAACATAATTTGCTTTGATATAAATTTAACAGACAGCACAACATATGCTCTCTCTTTCACTCTTCATGGATGTAGGTAAGTATTGTGTGAGAGTTCCATTTCATCATGGATGTAGGTAAGTATTGTGTGAGAGTTCCAGAAAATAACTAATATTTTGGAGACTCTGCAGTGATTTTACGTCTGACATAATATCGTTGTTGATAGGCAACAATATTCCTGTCAAGACTTTGTATTACTACATGGAGTGATCCTATTTTAGGGCGGGAACCACACCGAAGTTAAGACTAACCAGTTACAATGGACATGAGTGTAGTCTTGCCAGCGCCGTTGTGTCCTAACAATACAGTTATTTGTTCTTTTAGGACCGGCAGTGTAACATGGTTGAGTGCGACGAAATCATTGTACACCTACAAACAAATTTACAAACACTTATGTAATTTATATACTACATACTACTACTATATACTAATTAATTTCTGTAGGTATTTCTTTATTTATTTCTTTTTAACCTATGTAGCAGACAAATGGTTAAAATAGCCGTTCAGATCGCTAGTCCTACGCATATTATAAAACGTAAGTGCCTCGTCTGTCCGTTGGGGTTTTCAGCGATAGGAACCGCCCTGAAGAAGGCTTAAGTGTATAATTTATTATTTTTTTACCCGAGGGAAGTCGGGACGGGTCGCTAGTTTAGTAAAAATGTTAGGTACCTTTGTGACATGCTGTATATCTATTCCAATTTCTCTGTGGGGTGCATGTGGCTCGAAATAATCACTCTCCATGTGTCTTTGTGCCTCGATCTCTAGGGTGGAAAGCCTCCGTTCTGGCATAAGACACCAGAAATCTTTCTGTTCAAAAGAAAGATCAACATCACAACGTGCTTGACACGTGACGACTGTGACGCTGTGATGTTGACGGAAAATATACACTTCTTAAAATGTGAAAATTCGTTTACCAATTATTCTGATGCATATTCTTTCATGTCCACATATCCTCCTCTGAGATTAGGTATTACGAAGTTCTAAAAATATGGGCCATAAACTTTTTTTGTAGTTGGTCTTAATTCACATTTTTAGGAGTGCGCATGCACAATGAACATTTCACGAATTGTTTATTTTGCGAAAAGCACATTGCGCGCCAAACTCAGAAGTAAAATCCTACCTATATAAATTTGGTCTAGGTATTTGAGACGCACACTAGCGCCACCATCACATTTCTACCAATTTATTTTGTTTATTAGCGAAAACTAAAAAATCTTCTTTCCAAATTATTCTACAATAGATAAAGGAATTTATTGCACAGTATTATAGATTTCCATTACACAATGTTTTAGTATCTGTATGAATATGGACCGGTCAATCTCGGTCAGTGTATGTAAAAACAAATTTAACTCTATAAACATGTACACAAAGTTCATATCTATCTAAAAATAATATGTTGTATCTCAAAAGATTGGGCGCCAGATTTCGAACCGTTATCTATCTATTGTCAGTGTACCAATGCAATAAGGCCCCATAAAGTAAGTTATACTAACACAATACGTTATATGAATAACTAACTATATTGAATTTAATTTTCTTTGCTTTTGGCCCCGGAAAGGGACCTACTCTACACCAACGCCTTTGGCAGCAAACCGCGTATTCTTGACTCACCCGACAAAAGAAGTTCCAAGGCAGCGCAGTGCCATACTTGCCCGGGCGCACCAAACTCATATAATACGCCATAGTGAAGAAGAGGAAGCTTTGGAGAAATAGAAACACGTAAGCCCAGGCCACGGAGCAAACCAACGGCGCGTGCGCTATCATTAACGTATCGAACGTTATGCCTTGATCTGCAATAAAAATTATATACTGATAAATAAGAGTATTTGAATATGTTGATTTGAAGCCAAGATATCTTTGAAGAACAAAATCCAAAATACTGATTATAATTATAAAAAAAAAATTAGGAACACTCAAAGCAATTTTAATTTTTCACAAAATATATTTTTCGAATTTAATTGATATGTCATATGTTTTCATATTTCTCGAAACTTTTTTATTATCTAATTTACCCCTCAAAATAAAACCGCATTTTAACAATGCGGTTTTATCGCGGCGGTATGCGGTCACAGACTTACATAATTATATTAAATTTTATCTCAATTTTATCAGCTTTAGCAGGTCTGACAGGCACACTAAAATGCATAAACCTAAATGTTGCGTATACAATCACGGAACACTCTCTACGCGTGTTCAACTCGCACTTGACTGATTATTAGATATTATTAAAGATACTTTAATTATTAGAGACTACAACGTGCACTTAAAAAAACACGTGAAAAGAGTCATTCAGGGCCGGCGTTGTCCCCTGGTGTCGCCCCGTCCCCCAGGCGTCAATGCCTATTGACGCCTTCCTACTTCCCTGATGGGAAGCAGAGTGGTCTAAGATATTACAAACATTGCAAACTCAATTAATGCCTATTCACTCTTGCCTTGAAGATCCCTAAATTTTAGGGTTTGGAAAATATCGATGCGGGAAAATAAGTAGCAGTAAACTTGCTCAGTATATAAAAAAAAACTTTTTTACTAATTGTATTAGACTCACGAGTAATTTCTAGGAACATTACATTGTTGTAGAACCACAAGCATGGTACGAACGGAAAGATTCCTGTCAAAGACACCACCGGCATGCTGATATCCGATTGGGCGTCATACTCGATTTGACTGTCTATTATGAATGATGGAATCATTGAAGTAAAGTACACTAACGTCGCGAGAGACATGGTGTGTTCATCTGTAAAGGAAAATATGAGGAATATTTTTATTTTACTTATAAATGTATTAATATTAGTAAACTTAGGGAAAACAGCGTGAACAAAAACACATATCTATATTAAAAAATTAAGGCCCGATTCGCTTCGTCGTATCGACTTTGCCGTCGATAATCGTACTTGAGTGACTCGTATTTTATTTTCATTAATAAACTCACTGTTACTGGTGATGAAGCTGCAGACAAAGGCCATAGCCACGATGCTTACGAAGTGAAGAAACAGGAACACTCCGACCAGAAACCCACTGGAGTACTCCAGGAGAGGACTGTTCCCGGCTGTGAGGAACAGCGCGCCGGCCACAGAGAATATGATCCCGCCAGGTAGAACGTTCAAAAAATGGGATAAACCAAGGATTCTGTGCGTTACCCCGACCATTTGAATGAGTTCCTGTTCAATTTAACAACAATGGATATACATATATAAATGACAGAGTTAAATTTAAGGAACTAACTTACCTACTATAAATTGGAAAAAGTTCAAGATAATATACGGAGAAATACAGATTGAATTAGCCCAAAATATTATTTTATAACAAGATCTTCAAGTGAGAAATCCTAAGCATTAGAAGAGAAACCTATGGTGTGAGATGAGAAACAGGTGAGAAATCAATGACACCAGATTTAATGGCCGTTAAATAATACCAACAATTTTGCCAGAAAATGGATGAATTGTCATTATTTAACCATTTGTTTTCTGAATGTTACAATAATTCTCATATATCATATATTCTTCTTCTTGTCCGTTACTTTATACATATTTATTTTTGGTCGTAGGTTCTCTATTCGTCTGAATAATTATTACAATATTGTTAACTAAAAATAAAATTTGTATGTATAAGTGACAGTTTTTACCTGTATGCCAGATTCCCGCTGTCCCAACAATCTGGACATGAGAAACTCGAAGGTGAGCACAAGAGATAAGCATATAGCTAAGTACATTAGTGTTATTAAGAAGCCCGTGATCTGGGGCGACTTTGAAGACAATTTTGTGAAATTGGGAAACTCCTGGATATACACGGACTGTAAAATATTACAATTGGTTAGTATACACACGACATAATGTAATTACACAATTATTTAAAGGAAATCCTATGTACATAATAGAATCGTACTAATATTATAAATGTGAAAGTTTGTAAGGATGTGTGTATGTCTGTTACTCCTTCACGCAAAATCTTCTGGACCGATTGTAATGAAATTTGGTACACGGGTAGAATATAAACTGGAATAACATTTAGGGTATTTTTATCCCGAAGTTCCCACACGATCAAAGCCCCGGGGCGCAACTAGTAAATAATAAATAAACCATAAAGTTTATTTGTTACTATTTTTTTATTCGCTGCTGTTGAATAAAATTATATTTTTTTACTCTGTTCTGTCCACAAGCTCCATACTAATTGCGAAATTGATTATTATTGTTTAGTATGGAATGTTGGTAGTCTGTGCTACAGCTTTATAACTGAAATATTTTCTATTTGACTGAAGATGAAGAAATAAAGCGACCTGTGTTATTGGGTTGCCAGTCTGTAGTTCCAAAAAACTAAAGTCTATGGCCCATTGAAGTCTCACGAACGTGTCGTATTCGGTAACTGAAATATATAAACGAGAAACTAAAAAACGATTGCACGGGTTTTCATGCGGTTTTCACCAATAGACATTGTGATTCCCGAAGGTTTAAGTGTATATAATTTATTATGTTTTTACCCGAGCGAAGGCGATACGGAACGCTAATATTTTTTAATATAGAATTAGAACTTACAAAACGTCGGGTGGGGATCGCGTTCGCCGAGTGCCGATCTATAACTGCGCGTCTGAAAGTCCACATTCATCCTAATGGTGTAATTGAGATTGCTCGGTAGATTTACACCATACATGTCCTGTACAAAGTATAACTTTATTATAAATAGTTAAAAATATACATTTACATAACCAACAAGGATCTGCCATTTAGTCATACCCCACTACTGGGGCACTGGCGTTCTTTGGATGGATAAGGGGAGTGGGCCGAAACCTACGTCGCGCAATTTCTTTGGTTTCTCAAGATCATGGCTGAATTCAGTCAATTTTTTTACATATGTTTTTACACAAAACTAAAAAAGTATTCAATATCGAATTATTATATTAAGAATTATTTTAAAGTCAACGTTTTATTATACATTATAATCAAGACATTCTATGCTTACTGAACAGACGGCTTTATAGTCAACACCAGAATAGCCCCATTATAGGTACAGTTAAGCTAAAGTATATTTTGTCTCTTTCTGTCGATGTCAAATATCATGAAGTGCGACAGTAACAAAACATATTTTAGCTTAAAGTGTATAATTGACTTTTTATGAATTACGGGGCAACATTATAAGGTAACAAAATAATATTTATGAGGCACCTATTTATTTTCAATGTAGCAGTACTATCTATATATTATCAAATAGTTTACCTGAAATAAAACAAACGCATGAATTTTTTTGGAAAAGTGTTTAAATTGTTCAGTTATGAAATTCCAATCATTGCTCCCGAAATATCCTGATGTCTGGCCTGAAAATAGTAGCAAAGTATACAATTCAAAGATTTATCAACGCAACATATTGATTTTATGCACAAATCAACTCAGTCAGCACAATTTTTACGAGATGTAGTTATTTTAACCGAGTGTATGAAAATGAGTGAAACCTTGGTAGATCCGGTGTATCAACTTGTGCACTGCAAAGGCGCACAGACGTCACGTAAAGGTGCGAGGCTAGTTAGTTTTCCCATCAGAAAATAGCCGTCTGCCTCAGCCCCGCGTATTACACACACAACACGTATCATACGACTTTTGTTAGAAGAGGAAATGGTAATATGGCCCTTTTATTTTTGTCATATCTTTGAAAGCTATCTTTATCACAGTATTTTTTTTCACTAGTAGATATTTCTAATAATATAAAAGCCTTCGAATAGTCGAAAAAAATAAAATTGAGTCATCTAACTTATTCGACGTAACATGAAGTTTTCTAATTACAGCATAACAATTGCATCAAAATGTATTAACTTTCAAATACACAAATAATTCCCTTACCAGAATAGTTGAGCAATCGTTTCAAACCCAATGAGTTACCAACTCGTGTCATCAGAACATCAGTTAAATTTGTTTGTGGATGATACAATATAAATAATGGTGTCGGTAATTCATAAATGCTGATGGGTTCCTACAAAGATAGTTAAATTGGTTTAAATTGATTTAAAACGAGAGTGTCCACATGCTGTACTTTGTATATTATCTGTGTATCCAATATGTTTTGTCTTTATTGTGCTAACAAGACATACTTCTTGGCGATTGATCAGTTAAAAAATCTGACTAAAAACATTAGACATGGATCTTCTCTTAGTCTAGCTTGTTTTAACACCATTTCTCAAAAATATGTACAAACTTCAGAGAGGAGTTTATCAAATTCTACACGAGTTTGTCATCCACATATCTTCAAGTGTTGGTCGGTTTTGAGAAGTATATGCATTGCATCAGAACCTTGTATTACATACCGGTAGGGAATCCATTGAAGTTTCCTCAGTTTTATCATCCTCCATAATATCCTTGATTAGGTATAATAGCACAAAAAAAACAATTGGCGATAAAAACTCCATTGTGGTCATGAAGAATTTTTCTTTGCGCACCGTGTAATGTTTCCACATTAGTACTAACAATATACGTGCTCTATTACTATCATCAGGTTGCTGATAGTAGCTCGTGCGTGTCGATATATTACTATAATCATCCATGAGGAGGCAACGAACGCAAAAATGACAAACGTTATGATTTTTTACAAAAAAAACTGTGATGAAAATATGTTTCTTTTTAAATAGATGTCCCTTGCCCTTGATGGATCCTTCGAATACAGAGACTTCGCCATCATCACTACATTCGCTTTCACTTCATTTTTTAATATGCCATCCATAATACAAATATACAAACAATGATTTTGCCAACGTCAAGAGTAAAAACATAGGTCAATAATACTGGAAGAGGTTGCGCCACGTTATGCCAGTCCACACTGTCGCCAAATATTGCAATGTTGCAAGACAATGGGGGTAAACATTTGTTTTTCACTTTTCACAATACCAACCGCTTTAGTGGCGATTTCGCTGGTGAATTAGGGAATTACACGAAATTTTATTGCCTACACAAGTATTTCGTACGTGTACATAGTACATATACATACATGCTGCATGCGTCCACATGTACATGAACGAAATACATGTTTAATATTTTCTAACTCTATGGGCGGTAAGCTACCTACTTTAAAATGAAAGATGCAAGTAAAATGTATAAAATTTTATTAAAAAATAATGTTATCACATTTGACAAAATAACTAAATCGAATCGTTCTTTTTGTCGCTCGCCTTTGGTACCTGCAAATAGAAAACATAAATTAGGCTACCTTGCAATCAAGTATACACTATACACTGTTTTCTACAGATCAAAAATCAGAATGAATAAAATCTTCCTCAAATGAATTCAGAACAGGTCTGTGATATGATCATCATTTAAACTAAGCGATACTAAGGATTACATTTTCTTGAGATGATATCTACAAATTTAATGCAGTTTTATGTTGACAGAAAAGTTTCTATCAATCAATATATCGTACGAGGCGACTAAGGGACAGAATAAAAGAAGAAGATTGACTTCAGGCAGTCTGCTGGTCGTAAAATCATTGCCGAATTTTCAAAATATAAAGATTTTATTACACCGACCCTGGGCCGTCATTCTCGTGATTGCAATCAAGAATACGCTATGAGTGAGAAACTTACCGAAGTAAAAGTAGCAACACTCTCTTTGTCCACGGGAGATCCTATAAAAACATTGCAGAATTAGAACATATCAACTAGATATAACTCTTTAAGAGAAACAAAATCAAATTCAGTCCTGTTGAGCTTATAAAACCGTCATGGTGGCATCAGGGATAGTTTTAACATCATTTATTCTATAGTTTAGTTTCCTTAACAGTTAATATTTAGTAACGAGACTCACTATGTACCTTCTTCATATGGCCAATACATTATAGCATTTTTTACAGAAACAAAAAATGTAAATATATAGATAAAATGTTGTCATATAACTTACAAAACAAAAGAAGCAAGACAGTTAAAAACCTACTAATATTATAATTGCGAAGTTTGGACGGGAGCGCAAATTCCAAAGAAATGGACAATTCAACGAAATTTGGTACAAAAGTATAAACCAAGTATTTATTATCCCGAATTCCCACGAGAGCGAAACCTCATGGCATAGCTAGTGTTTAAATGCAACCTACGATACATAATAAAGCAAATAGTTATTTGCTTCGGACAGAATCCATAGTAATGTTAGTAATGATTTTAAACTCATTTCCGTTATCTGAGAATTTTCCCGGCAGCTACAGCTCAGAGACCCCTCTTCAGTCCTCATTTTTAGTAGTCAAACCACTGGCACTATAATACCCTACATATAGTTATATTTTAGTAACTTATTATCTCACCATAAATGTCATCGAAACCACAGGCATCACAGCCCTCCACAGGAAACATTGGCATCCTGAAATGAACGAAATAATTTATTTAGCAGCTGAAAACTAAGAGTATATTTTTCAGATAAATTAGTATAACATCAGTCCTGTTGAGCTTGTAAAAACCTTCATGATGGCATCTGGTACAGTTTTATCATCATCTAATGTAATAAATAAAATAAATAAATATATTAGGACAAATCACACAGATTGAGCTAGCCCCAAAGTAAGTTCGAGACTTGTGTTAAGGGATGCTGACTCAACGATACTATATTTTATAACAAATACATATATAGATAAACATCCAAGACCCGGGCCAATCAGAAAAAGATCATTTTCCATCATGACCCGACCGGGGTTCGAACCCGGGACCTCTCGGTTCAGTGGCAAGAACCTTACCACTGCGCCACCGAGGTCGTCGCATGTAATGCAAGTCTGAAGAGTTCCTTGTTTGACAGATACACACCCAAGCAAGAAAAAATATTGTTATATTTTTACGGAACCCTCAGTTTGCGATAACAACTCGCACTTGCCCTGTTTATGTGGTCTATCCAGATTCTAGAATTCCCATGAGAGTGAAGCGAGGTCTAGTCGACTATAAAGCCAAAACCGGCATATATACATTATTAGATATTATCTTGGCTATATCTAATAGGTATAATATAGTTGTGTTGTATTAATACAAAAAATATTTACCTTTTTATTGTCATAATTCATTCTGATGCAGCTTCTTCAGATAACCTGAAAAAAGAGAATATACATAAGAATTTTTCAAAATACTCTAGTTACTTTTACAATACAAGAACATTCAGGCTAAATTGTAACTTTCCTCATAACATCAGAACAGGTCTGTGTGTTGTTCATCATTATAATAAAAATATTTGTTAAAGTGTTTGTCAAATATTATTAATAGGGATTTTGAAAATGATTCACAAATGTATTATGACGAACAGTAAAAGTAATACCTAACATAACATGAACATGTATTCAAGTTACATGCTTACCTATTTACAGTTACTGAAGTCATCGGTACATATCTGTAACAGAAAACGTAACTAAAATATTTGCATGTAAGTTAAAACACGTTAATAAGATGATCGCATATTATTATGTTAACTCCTTTCAATGTTAATTTTAAATTAACATGTGGAATAACGTGCGATCTTAAAAAAAAATATTTAAATATACTAACCTTGTACAAATCAGATTTGAACACATCCCAAATCCTACTTAATTAAATTAAACAATCTCTTTACAATAGAAAAATTATAATTTAAAAATTAATTACAGTATAAGTAAAGAAGTCCTGTGTTCCCAACTACATAATGATAACAATTCTTACCAATGACGGGATAATAATATCGTATTTATTGTAATAGTGATACATTATTGTAAGCATTACCCGTTTAGGCGCGGAACGAAACTTTGCGGAATGACAACTTAGCAAAACGACAAATACGCCGAATGCCAACTTCTAAGGAAATCCAAATTACATATCATTTTATAAAGAAAAATATTCATCGCGTTGGGGAAGTTGGCATTTCGCGGAATCATCATTTGTGCAAAATTGACATTTTGCGAAAACAGTCTTTCTGCGCGCAAACGTGCATCACCATGGTAATATTAACAATGCGGTATGTATATCGACCAGCAATATTTATTATTCTCTCGCTTGCGGCACTTACAAAACAAATGAGGCTCAAACATAGCTCGTATGGTGTCAAAAATAATTTGTTTATAATAAAACAACGTTGTTTAGTGCGGGAGGCGCTCGATAATGTTACATATATTACAGTACAGTTATGTCGTTTACAATTTGTCCAAGTATTGATTTAAGTCGGGCAGACCCTCCTTCAATCCTTTCCGTTTTCTTGTCTCCTGCAAACAACAAAATATATGGTTAACACGAGTGTTAAAATAACAATAATTATTTAGGTATCTCTGTTAAGTTAAATGATTTGTATCTCAGTGAGTAGCGTGCGGTCCCGGGACATACAACGCGGCACGGGAAGATACAATTTATTAGAAACAACACACCTGCACCACCGCGTAGGGCTTGCTGCTGGGCTCGCAGGGGTCGCCGGGCAGGATCTGCCAGTGGTCGAACACGCACTGCGGGAAGGCCTGGCCGCCGGTGTTGGAGCGCAGGTCGGCGGTGAAGCCGAAGGACTCGTTGACGGGCAGGTAGGCCTTCACCACGAACATGGGCGTGCCCGCCACCTGCGACTCCTCGAACACGTGTCCGCGGCGCCGGTTCAGCACGCCGTAGATGCCGCCCACCGCCACCTCCGGGCACTGCGATGCAAGGCGACCGTCATTTTACTTTCGCCGTTTACTCGTGATTTGTTTTTGTTAATGTCACAAATGCTAGCGATTTATTTTTAATACTTTATCGTATTCATATATTTTTTGCTTCATTTGTATTAGTACAAATGGGTATTTAAAAAATAATTATTTCATTTGCAAAAAAAATAATAATTACCTGTGTTTATAACTTTTTGAAAAACATCAATTCATATCTTTTATTTTGTATAAAAAAAGCATTCCAATGTCATTTCGAGGCGTCAGAACCAGGATGCTAAGATGACTAAAAGTGATATTTAGTAGTACTCTGTTGTCACACAACAAACAAACCAATTTAATTATTAAAAAGAAAAATTTCTATTTTTGAGAGCATAATGATAATGACCAACTCATGCTCAATCTAGGACAATGTATACCAATATGGGGCTTGTTAAAATTTGGACGATCTGGTGTTAGTTCCCCTATTCAGGCAAGGTGTATGTCGGGTGACGATGCCGAAACAAAGAACTGTTGCTCTGCCACGTCTCGGAAGGCCGAACTCTCATGCTAAGAGCGCGCTCAGGAAAGACGTGGGGGCACTGGCAAAATCCACCCAAATGCACTCTTGAGTAAATCAGGTGCATTTGGTTGAATTTTTGAGCATTTCGATCACCGTCATTCAACCTTGAAATTACAACAAAGACAAGAATCTTTTTTCTACTCTAATTTATGAATAATAATCTTCGAGTTGCAAAATTTAATCAATATTTGAGTTTTAAGATTTTAAAAAGGATCTTTATTTTGAAGGACTGTAATGACGGCGGTCAAAATGCATTGATGGATGACTAGAGACTAAGAGTTAATAGAGCCATTTAAAGTGCAATATATTTGTTTAGTATGTCAGTGGTTTAAATACATGCTAGGTTTTGCTTCACACAAAAAATTCAGTACTATTAGAATTTAAAAATTCATTCATCTAACTAAACTAGTTTCAATTCAGGTATAGTATATTTATAGAGAGAAAATAAAGAGCTGTATCCTCTTGGCGTGCAATATCGGGTGTTAATAAACCAACTTTGACCATTATATTTTGTATTACAATGACAAAAATGTAGCTCGTTAAAAATCCGTTTACTACTCTTGACAGACTATGATTCCCATGGAATTTCAGAAACTTGCATTTATATTTTAGTTTATTTCTAAAAAACAGGTATCTATCAGATTTTTTCAAACTTAACACAAAACTAAAGAGTCAGTTACCCAAGGCTACTCGAGACGATAACCTGCGCGCCGCTGCCGATTAGATAAACGACGAACTTCGAGTCGTCGTGCGCGCGCAGGTTAATGTCAACGTCAAAGTTGAATGGTGCAAGTGATACTGACCTGAATTTCACAGAGATACACGGGCTCCATGAGCCGGGGCGCGGCGGTCAGCATGCAGGCGTACAGGCATCTCCTCGTCGTTGGAATGATTTGGCCGCCACCTCTGTATGAATTCAAATAATTTTGTGTTAGGTTTGCTTAAAATATTATACAACAATACAGCATAAATAAGTGCAAAATGTAGCTAAATTCAGCTACTTTTTGCGAAAACTGGTATGCTATAATAGAACATCAAATCATCATTGACAGACATTTAAACGTCCCCACTGCTGGGGAATAGCTCACATTTTGACGCTAATAAGAGAGTTTTAAGTTTAATAAAAAAAATGGAACTCAAATGTATGTCCGTGGTGTACCTGTGGATAGCGTCAGTGTGGAGCGTGACATCGTAGATGTTGAAGCGCACCCCACGCAAGTTCTCCTCGGCCATGACGCCCTCCTTGGCGGCCCACTGGAAGCCGGCCACCACGGAGTCCTTGATCTCGTTGAGGTACTGCACGCCCTTGGAGCAGTCGACCATGAGGTTGGGCCCGGTGCCCTCGGGCCCGAAGCACCAGATCTTGCGCGCCTCCGTGATGTCGTACTCGTACTTGTCGCACAGGTAGCGCGCGCGCGTCTTGAAGTCGTCGCGGGGGTTCACCTTGCCCTGTAACAGTGCCGTGCAACAATCTTTCTCCTTCACTAAATCCGGTGATGATCATCATCGACGGTGTCGATGCTACAATAAAGCCAAATATCAAAATTGTAACAATTTTCTGTATATGTTACTAACTTAATCAGTTTCTTAGCGCTATTTGTTTTCAAAAGTATTTTTCTAAACAAATAAGTTTTTTTTTAAAAGAAACTCAAACCAATTTTATGTAATATATACAAAACTTTATATTACTGATAGTTAAAAAATTGCAATAGATACAATAAAAATACAAGGGTTCTATTACATCTAAGTTCAAGTATATACCTAGTTCCATTATTATACTTATTTCAAAGAAGTCTCTTCCAGTAGACTCATGAGAGGAAAGGTGGTATATAGCGGAAGACTGGCCATGTACATAAAGATACAAATGATAGGACTTACATCGTCAATATCCTCAGCTAAGCCATCGGGCATGGGCTGAGCCTTCATGAACAGTCGGTTGTGTTTGTTGGGGGACTTGGACAGGCACATCTGGTCAGACTCCTCGCTGACGGTCTCACGGTAGGACACCACCGGGTCGGACTTCTTGATTGGAATGCAAGCGTGGTCCTCCTCCAGATCCTGGGGATATTAAAGTGATTAAAATATTATCTAATTTCAATACTTCAGAAATTTACGTAATAGAAATTCCATGTTTTTTTTGACGCCTTCCCTTCCCTGTCACATTCGGTCATTTGTTCAAAGTTGCTCAAAGATTCAATAGGTTGCCGCCAACATAAGGTTACCAAATAACCCACTACAAAATCCTACTACAAAGCTTATCCTAACTAATATTATAAATGCAAAGTAAATTCGTTTGTTAACTCTTCTTGAAATTTCAAATTGACTTGAAACTTCAATCTTTTGAATTTTTACACAGGGTATCTTTCATCCAGGAAAATAAACGCTTTAGATGGGAAATTTACGCAGTCGAAGCCGCGGGCAATAAGCTAGTAATGAAATAATACTAACCTTGAGACAGATCTCAAGATGCAGCTCTCCGGCACCAGCCACGATGTGTTCTCCAGACTCCTCGTTGATGCACTGCACCATGGGGTCCGACTTGGCCAGACGCTTCAGGCCCTCCACCAGTTTGGGCAGGTCGGCGGGGTTCTTGGGCTCCACAGCCACGCGCACCACGGGCGACACGCTGAACTTCATCACCTGGGAACGATAATGCAAGTTAAAATGCGAAACACATGGAAGGCCTGTCCCACTTTCTTATGCTTATATTACTGCTTTACACAAATAATAAATAAATATATCAGGACAAATCACACAGATTGAGCTAGCCCCAAAGTAAGTTCGAGACTTGTGTTATGTGGCGAGGTCGTCAAACCATTTATATACCATTTTGATAAAGTTTGAATAAATAAATACCTTCATGTTGTGTGCGTTCTTGAATGTGGTGATGGTGCCGGTCTTGACGAGGAACTGGTCGACGCCGACCAGCCCGCAGATGTTGCCGGACGGCACGTCCTCGATCGCCTCCACGTAGCGACCCATCATCAGGATCGTGCGCTGGATCGTCTTCTCGTACAGGTCCTGTGACAATACGGATGTTGTGGATTTATTGGGTGTGTATGTGTTTTATCAATAAACAATAATAATAATAAACACGTTTTGTAATTTCATGTAATTTTCATACAAAAACTTGGTTTCAATTTTCGAAAAATTATTTTTGTGGACACAATTCTATTTTACTCTTCGATTGGGAAATTCGAAATTAAATCTGGTACCTGTGTACCAAGTTTCACCTAAATTAAATCTGCCCAGTAGATTTTGTTTGTGTCTAAACTATCGCATTTATAATTTAAGTGGGATATTGACCGAAACCGAATATTCGTTCAGTCACTATTATTTCATTATTTGCTATTATTACGAGACTGAATTTAATTTGTATTGTAAGTTTGAACATATGAGCATACTTCTACTAAAACATGCTTTAGCACTACTTACAGTTCGTATTACGAACTACACTAGACGTGCTTATGTTACGAACTTCGTAACATAAGCACGTCTAGTGTTAACGTGAGAAATAGGCAAAACCAAGGAAATATTTTCTATTTAAGCTAATTATTAAAATATCCTGTTCATCATCTTACAACTTTGTTGTGAAAACATTTACAAAACAATGGCAATTAGTTTCCATTCAACTGCTGTTATAATATAAGAATTATTAAACATATTTCAATAAAACAAAACATGTATCTCAGTCAGTAGCGTGCGGTCCTGGGACATAAGGATAGAGGTCCTGCGCAGCGTTGAGACTCGAGAATGTTGTTCTTCTTCCTCGGCACGGCCGCGCTGTCACAGCGCACCGACGGCAACCGCCAGCGCGCTACAACGCGGCACGGGAGTGCGGGAAGAGTCATAATTTCAAAAGAATCAATACAGATTTCCAAAAGATTTTCGTGAAATGGGCACGAAAATGTTTGTCGGATTAATCCGACGTTTGCAGTTACAAGTACAGAATGTCAATGCAAAGTTACTGACCTCTTTCTTGCCAGGCTGGAAGTTGGGTCCCATGATGCGGGCCTTCTGTCCGGTGACCACTTTCCCTGAGAACACGCGGCCGAACGCGTAGAAACGTCCCTTGTCGGACGTCGGCACCATCTTGCTCACGTACATCATCAGTGGTGCTTCGGGGTCACAGTTCTGTTGCCAAAAATGTTACGTTAAAAAATATTTCTTGTAAAGTTTAAAACTGAAATCTTGTAAAGAAAATATACAATAACCATTTATACCCTAGTCCTGTTCTCCCGCGGGTATATCGAAATGAAAAGTACTCTTATGTCAATCAAGACTTCATACTTGAGTAGTTCTGAAGATTACAATACTTCCTTTTTATAATATTAGCATAGATAGACTTGCACATTGATATGTATCACAAATTGTAATTAAAACTGCAATGTTCCACTAGGCATTTACTACCTAGTTCTAAATGAGTATAGACTAACATATGTATCTCAGCAAATGTTGTAAACACTCCACATGGAGTGCCTACCAATCCACGCTGAGAGTTCATGTCCGTCCTGGTCTGCCGCTGGTGTATAGCATTAATGTCTTTACCCAGTATCAATAGGACGATATAGTTATACAAGCATCATTTTACAGAGTAAAATTTCACTTTTTTATTACTACAAGACCAAATTATTTAAACAATTTGATATTAATAAAAGGGTTTGATGTTCCTTAAAATTTTGGTAGCATACCAAAGCATTAACCAACTAGGATTTTAGATTGAAGTTTTGGAAGGTTGGGTGGAAGTTTTATTTAAATCATTCATTCAGCACAAGATTACAGACATACATATGAAACAATTACCTTACACTTTACTTCTATGAAATCCTTAAAATCGCATCCTTTCACTTCCAGTTCTAAGATCGACATGGTTACAGCTTACCTTGATACCAATGGCGGCCTCGTCATCATGGGGTCCCTCGTACAACATCTCGAGACGGTACTTCTGGGCCACCACCGGGGACGGCAGGTGGATGGCAATCATCTGAAGCAGGGCTTCTCCGGCCGGCAGCCATGTGCGCATCACCACCTATCACAAGTAAATGTAAACAGTCAGCTACAGTGTTCAGGTTTCCTCACGATATTATCGTATTTACTTGATTATGGTGTACAAAAGACATAACAATGTCTAGTGTACAGTGTTAGGTATATATAACATGCCTTTATCCAAAATGCTTATGGCAAATGTATTAGAATAGATTGTTTCCGACATTTATGGGGTCCTGAACAAGATACGTTCACAACCAATTCCAGAAAGATGTTTACTGTAAGTCCTCTTTGACACCCAGAAACTCATGGAAAAGTAACTGGCAACACTTGGGACTAGTTAAATTTCAATGTTCATTCACAAATAAAATTAAGACTTATTTTCCATGAGAAACCAACCACAAGAACACATTGTTATCATAAAGTTTGAAGGGTTATTCATTAATGTTTTCAATATAGGTTTTGCAAAGGCACAGGTAGATTTAATGGGTCGCCGCCAACAGTTACCAGTTAACCTCAATAGGTGACTCGAGGAACTGAGTGAAATGGTCCCAGAAAATAATTTTAATAACATTTTCAAAAAATATTTGCTGTAGGTTCAAATTTGCAAAGACATACCTTGAGAAGAGCCTTGCCGTCCTTGTCAGCGTCCTCGTGCTTGAGAGTGACGCCAATCTTCTTGAGCAGACCGTCGATCTCCTCCTTCTTGAAGTTCATGATAGCGTCGAACACCTTGTAGATGGGGTCCAACACGTACATGCAGAATGAACGCTTGTTGTCGCTGTCCTTTTGCTTGGACCACTTCTTTGTATTGGCGTTGAAGAAGTTCTCTCCCCAGAGTCTGGAGAATTCATGTTATGGTAATTTTTTCGTGAAATAGGAAAGTGATCTTTGAAACACATGCCTTTAGTTGTGGAAACCAAGAGGAACTACCATAATTATAATTACACATGGAGAAATGTTATTGTTTCTGACATTTATGGGATTCCAAACAATGTTATGTTCACAACCAATTCCAGAAAGATGTCTCATATAAGTCCACTTTGACACCCAGAAACTCCAAAATTAAGTGACTGGCAACACTTGGGACTAGCAAATAACAAAATGTGATAAATAAACCATCTGAAAGTCCATTATATTCTAAATCTATGGCTGGCAATGTTATTCACCTTCACTGATGTAAATTATTGTTGAGAGTATGAAATTTCTTTAACTAGATATCCATCCATATTGTCATAAATCATAAATGTGAAAATGTGCCGTTTCTTTCCTATTTCACATCAAAACAGAGCATAGGATTGAGGTGATTTCTGGTGTGGAGATTAGGAGCTAGAGTGACCTCTATAGGCTACTCTTTGCCGCGAGCGGAGCTGGGTAAAACAGCTTTTTCTATAAAAAGCTGTTTTACCCAGCTCCGCTCGCGGCAAAGAGTAGCCTAAAATGTATAGACATTTAACAAATTTTTACAACAGAGGTAAATGTAGTTTTAAATTTAAATAAGAATGCCGACGCCTATACATTGAATACCATACAGTTAAATTGAATGTGATCATGCTGTAGTTGTAAAACTATAACTCATATTGTATTATACATCCTGTGTACATTGTACATTGATTCCCATGCGGCAAGAAACAGCGCTTGTGTATTCATTCAATAGAATCGATGGACTAGTTACGAGAATCGAAAGAGCTGTTAGCTTTCTATTGTTGTTACAATCAGATCTTTTATGATAAAAGAATTGTGATTAACCAGCAATTCTTAGACTAGTGTCTGATTGATTTGTCATTTATTCTCAGCTAACAAACAGGAAAATAGGTAGTTTTCCAAATAATATGTGTCATTATAGATACTAAAAATATAATAAAGAAATCGTAAACGCATCACGTGTAACACGTGATCCAGTCAACACAAGTGATTTTAGTAAATTAAAAGTTTCATTGTGTGAATGACTTTGAAGTCCGTTGTGTTATCTGTGAATGCGTCATCGCGACTACTACAGCTGATAACTGGAACGGGGATTGGAGGTCGTGAAGAATCTCAAAGCATATGTTCAGAAGTTGGACCTTCAAAAGTACGTCTTAGGTATAGAGGGTGTTACAAAATAATTATAGACATACAACTTGAAACTTTTGTAACACCAAGTACGAGTCGTGAGATGAACCTATTATATAATGAATATCGTTAATTGGCGTCGGCATCTGTCTTGAGTTTGGCGGTATTACGTAGCCGGATAAGGAAGTTAGAGGGCTTTTTTTTGTACCACCAAATTTTACACAATTAACTCTAAAAAACGTTTTATTAGAAATCCAAGGGTATTTGGTTGTTAAAGTGATAAAATATCTTTCGATAGATAGGTTTCTCTTTAGCTAGGCAGCACATGTGTAATTAATTCATATTATCTAACACGTGATATATAACAATAAACTAAATAAACGCGGTGAACGAAGCATTACAAACAGTTTTTAAGCCACGATGTGTGACCAAAATAGCCTTGAATAGTAGCACTGTAGCTCACTAATTTTAATCTTACGCTTTTTACTCTTGGATTAACACAATACATGTCTATTGCCAATATAAACACTACAATATAAAAAACACATACATTTTTTTTTAATAATATGGTTTTTTAAGTAGGTCACAAAAAAAATCTAATTTAATACAATTTATTTAACTAATAAACCTATGTTGAATTATAAACTGCAAACTTGTTTAAATTGACTTCTCAATCTTCAAAAAAATACATTTCTTGCTTCTGAAATAATCCCCGAAAAAAATTAGCATGCGACAACAGGCTGCAGCAGAGACTATTATGATGGAGAAAAAATAGTCTCAAAATGTTGAGACCACTCACCTGTTCATGAGCTTGACGAGGTCGATCTTGAATTTGTCGGCGTACATCTCGGAGAACTGCTTGAGGGTGAACGCCCAGCCGTGGAGGCCGGAGCCGAAGCCCACGGAACCCTTGCTGGGGTCCACACGCACTTCACCTGTTTGAGGAGATTTAATTCTCTACTATATTTCGTTTAATACATTTAAAAACACCGACAGCTATTGAGCGTTGGCAGGGATCCGCTCTGCACGTTATTAAATAATATCTGGTATGTAAGGAGAACATTTGTTGGGTCATTGTTAACTTCTAACCAGTTTTTTAGCCGCGCTGCGAATAGTTGGCTTGTTGGTATTACTTATCATATTTTGTAAAATATAACTTGAATCTTCATTTATACATAAAAATCCTACTAATATTATAAGAAAGTTTGTGAGGATGTGTGACGTGTGTATGTAAACTCACGCAAATCCACTGGTAAATTGTTATGAAATTAAGAGTAAAGATATATTGTAAAGAATATAACCTGAAATAACATACAGGATACTTTTATCCCGAAATTCCCACGGGAGTGAAACCCCGGGGCGCAGCTAGTAATAAATAAATGTGTTGTTATATTGCACTTTAAAATAAATAATTCTATTATGAATAATGGTGCTAAAAAAACTTAATTTAAGTTTATAATGAACTATAATACAGAGATATTGTTTTTATTGTTGTGAATAAATAAAATAGGCAGTTCAGAATGCACTACAGTAAAAGTAGCGTGGAAGCCACTTTACAACACAAAAAGTGAAAGAGCCCATTCTAGATTAGTGAAGGGTCCGTTGCATATTGCAGTTCTACTTTATTGCAGTTCTAGAATTAATTCTACTTTCCACAACATAATAATGAATTTATTTCCTAACACATTGACAATGCAGCTTCAATACGGCTGCATAGATGCAGTCAACAGCTGACGGCGTCAACGACCTTGGATTATCGATCGCGCGCCCGCCACGTGTGTGTATGGCCGCGACTTTACGTAAGGTTATGTTATACTAAGAAATACGAGGCAATGTTAAAATATTTTTTTATCATTCATGTTGTTGCAACCATGATAATGTGAATTTATTTTAATGAAAAAAAAACGGTTGTTCTGAATCAAATCAAAAATAAACATTTTGAGTTATACATGATTAGAAATAAAATTTTAAAAATTAATTACAATAAGTGTATTCAGCTGGTATTAATCAATATTTATGATTCATAAAGAAGATGATAAAATAAAGTCTAACTATTGCACAATATTTTTGAACAAAGGCAGCAATGATTGCACTATTTTGCACAATGTGAACCAAACTGTTGACTGGCTGTTCATTGCATATTTTAATAAACATTATTAGGCAAAATGACATGCTGCCGGCTGTACACCTGCATTACAAATATTCTGTATGACAGTTGTCTTTATTTTTATTCAAGATTTTTTTAAATTATGTAACCAAATGAAGTAATAAAGTCCACTCACCCATTGGACCACCATCGTCATTGTATGTGGCAATGATAACGTTGACATTCTCAACAATACGCTGGAAGGTCTGGTATAGCTCCTCAGACTCCAACTGCAGCTCGAGCAGGGCTCGGTCCATCTTGTTCATGAATAGAATTGGCTTGATGCGCTCGGCGATAGCCTGACGCAGTACAGTCTCTGTCTGTACACACACACCTGCCAGGAATTTACAAGTTTGAGTTATTCTTTAGACTAACTGTATACAATTACATTACTTTTGCAGGAATAATATTAAACAACTACAGGCAATTATATTGTACATGGTGAATGATTAAAGTGAGATCTCAAATGTTTAAACATTTAATAATACAACGTAATTATTTAACTTGACAATTTGGAGTCATAATTTGGTACAAGTTTGTATTTAATATGTCTCAAAATGTTGCTCAACAAAGAGTAACCTTTTTCTAACACACTAGTTAACTATCTAATTAAGCTGATGTGTCTTGTCTTGATATCAAAAATGTATAATGATATAGGTAAAAGAATTACTAGCTAGCATTGCATTGCTACACTAGATTTGCTAATAAATAAATATTTTAGAAGCTATATCCAACAAACTATCCCTACATTTGGCTATACCTATACTCGACATCCACAATTCAATCACAGTTTCTAAATAAATAATACAACAGATTACAAACCAGAGACACAGTCGACAACCACGAGAGCACCATCAGTTACACGTAGAGCGGCTGTCACTTCAGATGAGAAGTCAACGTGACCAGGGGAGTCAATCAAGTTGATCAAGAAACCCTTCTCGCTCTTCTCACGTTGGTCAGGGTTTGTGATGAATACCAAGTCTTTCTCTTCTAACTCAAAGAACATAGAGATAGCTCTGCAAAGTTATTGCACTTGTCAAAATACATTTTTTAAATGTATAATTATGTTCGGAAGTGTAAATAAATCAGATGGCCGTTCTAAGAATCTTCACAAATTCTCAGTTGTAATGGTAAGAACAATCATCACAGTAATGTTATGCAACAATAACAGTTGCAACATGAAATGCAATTGATGAATTTGATGACACAAAGTTTGTTTACAATTGTAAACAGTATACAAAAGTGAAATTTCGATTTACGATAACCTAAAATTTAAAGTAAGATAAGACTGTCTCTTTCACTGAAAAGCCCACGCGCCTGGAGAGAGCGTGAGGGCCGAACAGATGTTACACAAAGGTTACGTATTTCACCATGAGGTACTCACGTTGATTTGATGGTGATGCATCTGTCTTGTTCGTCCTTTCGGGTGTCGGTGAACCGGGTTTCACCGGCACGGGCGCCGGCTATGATACCGGCCTTTGAGACCAGCGAATCCGTCAACGTCGACTTGCCGTGGTCGACGTGCGCTATCACGGACATGTTGCGGATGTTCCGCTTCTTGTCCATCATGGCACGGATCTCGTCTACCGTAAAATTCACCTGCACAAACCAGAAAACTTGTCGTCAACATATTCCACAACACAACACAGATGGTCAGCCACTTGTCATACGCACGTTTCATTTTTAACATTTCTAATGAAAACAATATAGTTTAACGCAATTCAAGCTAACGTAACGGGATAAGATTTGACGATAACACAAATTTATTTCACTGCACACTTGGAAAACGTCATCGGATGACAAAGACCACGGGCAAGAACTATTTAACAAATTATTGCAATATAACCACGGAATAGTAAAAATATTCGCGGGATACATTAGCACAATTACACAGCATCACTTTTAGAAACACTTTTTTGAAGTCCAATACTCACCATATTGGATGGTTTTTGATTTTTCTCTCAACAAAATAAACTACCATACGCCAGCAATGGCGTACGCTTGAAAAAGGACCCGTTTCGTCTTTCGTGGGCCGGATATAGCTTCGGCTGTCAAACGACGTTTGCACCAAAGACAATTAATGTTACCAGTTTAGATTATCTCTGAGGGATTTGTAGCTTTATTACAAAAAAACTTAAAACATATATACTGCTTTTGTCTCTTTCTGTCTAAAGTACGACAAATTTTCACGTTTTAAGTTTTTGAATGTAGTTGGAACCTGAATTTATAGATCTGGTATATGGCTGAATGGGTACTGTGTTTTGTACTCTGACTTAATAAATCCATGATTGTATCAGAAGCGGACGATACCATAGATTTAGAAGGAGAGAATACATACTACTACTGCATAGATGGCAGCACTACGATTTAGTTTTTAAGTAGTTTTTAGCTATTCGTTGATAGATGGCTCTTGGCCAATGATTTTCAAATATCCTTGTATAGTATTAGACAGTGTGTGTAGAATTAGACATCGGCGACGCGAATGCGTGAACATTCATTTCAATGAGAGCTTTTATTTTCCGCAATGTATACCGAATCCGCCAAAGTTTGGCAAACTTTGGCAAATTCGACATAGGTACATCGCTGGTTTTTATCGTGATAAATAAAAGTTCTCAAACAAACTATGCAATGCAAGCTCTTTTGCGTCTCATCTTTCTGATATCGTAGTCCCTATAAACTAAGATATCAGAAAGCTTTAGCCAAAACTCTAACCATGACCAGCCGAATTGGCGACGGACTGGTCGTTTCTAAGAAAATGTCGTAAAATATAGTACGATTCGATTCGAAGAAATAAACAGCGATGTCGCTTATCTGTTTTGTGTATCGAACTCTAGCAATTACCTAGACCTGAAAACGAATACTTACATTTTTTTATACCTATATTTATTTCAACCATAATTAATTGAGATTACGATTGAGTGGATTACGGTGAAGATTTACACAGGCTTAAATATGACAGTTAATTCTAATGTAATCTCTAATTACATAGGTCTAGCACTACTTTATTTGCCGGTACCTAGATACTGCATAAGACATGAGACATAGCCAAGTTAGGACACTTACGCAATTGCACTTTTGGCGGTATTCGAACTACTGCAGAATAGTGCACGAATTAGTCATCATTGCCATTTATATGGCAAACATAACTAAACAGGTCATTTTACGCTTTAAGTCACAATGCGTTCTATCTGTATGCAAATGTCAGTGTCATTGATTAGCGCGGAAAAATATTCATAAATAGGTAGGTATTTATTCAGCTGCAAGTTAGCAACATAACTTTTTTCAGGGATAAAAGGTAATCCTAAACATAATTTATCCTTCCCGGAATGCGAAATTTAAAGAAAATTGGTAAGTAGATAAAGCTTGAAGAAGGTAACAAACTCACTTAACATATTATAAGTAAAATACTCCCGATCCCGATCGTCGCTCTCGTGGGAATATCGGAATAAAAAATAGGTACCCACCCATTTTGGAAAGCGTTCCATTGTTCCGAAGACTTCATATTAGTTAATAAGTGGTGGCATGTGTAGATCAGTGCTAGGTACCTACATGTTTCTCTTCATATTTCCTCATGGCTGAGGGTCGTGGTCATTAAAGTATAAATAAAATAAAAATAAGAGAGACTGTCTATGGCGGCTACGAACTCAGATGCCGACGGGAATGAATGAAAATTGCGTAGTTTCTATTAGAGCTTTCATTGAACACAACGAAATACAAGCAATGTGTGCCAAATCCGTCAAGTTTTGTGAATTGTATGGCGATAATGTACAGTCGGCAAATGTCGCTAATAGATGAAGCAAATATTATGTAAACAAAATATCGTGCTTACCTATACAATGTTAGTTGTTATGCATTATGCTTGTACTGACACGAAGCTAGAGGAGCAGGCAAGGGCGTTAGGGCTAGGGTAGGTGTATTGAGGGTGGGCTTAGGGCTGAACTGTACTTTCTTTATTCTAAGGGATAAATAATATCAGTACCATCTGTTTTAATTTTTAGGAAATAATTATATTAGGATTTTGTATATATAAATTCACAATAGTTAAATGAGATAGTCTTGGATTTCAATTCTATCCTAATCATAATATTATAAATGCGAAAGTAATATCCTTCTCCGTAATGTGTGCAAAATTTAAGAAGATTAGTTTGTTTAGAAGAGGTAATAAATTTACTTTCGCATGTACTCGTATAATAATACCTAAATATTAGGAAGGGTAAAATGTGGCAACCCTACCCGGTTCGCGAGGGGAGCCCCAAGGTCACGGGGTCACGTCATGGGTGGACAAATTGACCTCCGGTGGCTCCGGGCCTTCATACTGTTGCAACCATCACGCACTTTTTACCAATATATGTTCTCGGTTATATCTCTCCATCTGGAGAGTAGACATGTTATTAATAAAAATAATTTAATATAAAGTACAATGTTTTGTGTCACTTTACAAATGAAAATTCGCTGCTACACAGACTACACAATATAGAATTCAGGGGATATGGACGAAAAAACCGGCAAAGTTCGTCGAATTCGTCACACACCGCAGTATAGAAATTTCTAATCTAATCTAATTTGTGCGATTCGTCTATTTCTATATGGACGACCATTTTCTTATAGCATTAATTTGATACACTATGTGTATTTTTGACCCTTGTTACAAAACAACTATTTGGGAATAAGTTGTCAGGTCGCCACGGATTTTCTGGCATTTTATTTAGTTTTAGTTGATGATTCAATGTTGAGTAGCAACAGCTGAACCAGGAGTGATTTATTATTATTTTTTATTATACTACTGAGCAAGCAAATAGGCATGCGGCCCACCTGATGGAAAGTGGCCACCGCAACCTAAGGACGCCTGCAACACCAGGGTCTCACTCGCGTTGCCTTCACGCCCTTTTTGAAAAACACCGTGTTTGCGTGTGAATTTGTAGGCACGAGTTGCTTCAAAAGCAGCAGGTTGGGATCAATATTATTACATTGGATCTGCAAAAAGCTGCTATCTATTATTCAGATAAGGATACAGAATCACATCTTTATCCCTTACGGGCAAGACTGAGTCAAGATTTACGAAACTCAAAGGCCACGCTTAGCTACTGATATGGTGGGCCTATTGGCAGGCCATCGCCTATGAAAAATGAGAGTTGATATTTGGATTCACGAATATCAGTATTTTAAAATTATTTTTCACTTGAGAAAATAAACATTTAAAATAGTCGTTGACTCAGATTCGGCTAGCAACAGTTCGCAGCGCAACATTCACCTCGCGAAAACATTGGATTTTTGTAATTCGTTCTGGAAGACCGCCAGTTGTGACACATCGTAGGAACTTCGCACTTCCGTGGAAGTGGAACTGGTGGATGTGACTGCTGTGAGTTCGGAGAAGAAACCTTATTGGTCAACGCTCTGATTGCCGCTGGCGGCCACGTAGCACCACCTGGTTGGTGGATGGTAAGCGCAGCGCTGGGCAACCACCAATCAGGTGGTCTGACGATATCGTCAAAGTGAGACGCTGGACGCAAGCTGCTTTCAATCAATCATTGTGGAAGTCTTCAGGAATGTCCTATGTCCAGTAATGGGCATCTTCTAGCCTAGATGATTATGACTCAGATCTCACACTTAGCACTGAGCTCATATCATGTAAGATGCATGCAAACAGAGATATGAGAAGCTTGTCAACAAGTGTGATGTCAAGAGTGTTAACAGAAGAAATAGCTACTGCAGAATTTTCAAAATTGAATTACACCCTTTTCGAACTGTCTAACATATAACTAACATGTTCACAGACACAGTGGCCTCACCCTGGCAAATTGTCAGAGCCTTGAATGTTTTACAGCTTACTTTTATGACCATTTCACAGAATTAGGTTTGTAAAATATATATATTATTAATAATGTTTATACAGATAAATCTAGTTCAATAATATCACTGGTGGAAATAATATTTATTTCACCACTATTTCCTTGTCTGTCTGTATGTCAAGAAACTTTTTCTCGGGAAAGCTTAAAGTTGAAGCATTAAGTTGAAAAATCTATAAGCCATCTGTTTCGGCTTCGCTCAGGTAAATGCGATAAAAATGTTACTGCTGAACTATTCGCCTATGTCTCGTCTCTGAGCCTATAATTTGATCAAAATCATATAATAATTTGTAAAATACAGTTTTTCATTACAGCAAGATATTTGCACAGTCAGTGTTACAACATAGTTCACCGATACTTCATTTCCTTCAATGATGATGGCGAGTGATGAAGATACTAGGTCTCCTCGTGGTCTCCTCAGATGTCGAAATAAAAATAGCTCTTATTGCAAAAAATATAAGGCGTAATTTTAATCGCAAACATGTGCATTATTGCAGTAAAACGAAAATAGTTCTTGTGATGGGAATGATAAAGTTTGATTTTAATTGCTTTTGACGTTTACAGCGACATCGGGACAATTGCCAGCAGTACTTGAAAGTGGTAAATAAATAAAGGTGATGCAAGATTCTAGAAGTTTTTTGAAAAAAATCTCATTGTGCTCGTTGTATCAAATTTTTATGTGGGGCAATGGTCCAACTGCTCCGTACAATCAGTTGGACTACGCCCTTCACGAAGTGCTGATAATCAGAAAGTCGAGTTCTCATAAAGATAATCTTAAACTGTAATAATTTCCAAAAAATATGATTTTTAATTAACTAGATCAAAAATTTTACTCAACTATTTTGGAAAAATCGTGAAGTTTAAATCACGAAATGAGTAATTATTCAAAATTTTGAAAATAATAAAAGCTGTCAAATTGGTAGGCATTGGCAACTGTCAACATTTCCTTTAAGTACCTATTCTATTCTAACTACAATTATACTCTATAGTAGAATTTAACCACAGATTAAAAACATTACAGTGTATTTAACTAATTATCATTACATCATCACTACATAGGTATTATACAACGAAATCGCTTCCCGCTGTCTGTCTGTCCTTATGTATGCACTACGCACAGATTTACAATTTTATATCTGTGGCACTATGCAACGGATTTTGATGCAGGTTGTAAGTTAACTCATGGATTTAATAAGTACCGAACCTATTAATTCCATGGTCTAACTTTCGACAATACCTCAAGGTGGCGAAAGAGAGATTTTAATAGATAAAGTGATTGAAAAGGAATGTTTTTGCACCCGTTGAAAACCGAGGCGGCTAGTATCGTATAATTTGCAAGACTACTCTACATCTGGCACCAATCGGCTATGTCCGTTTGTACGTTTTGTCATTTATTATTAGAATACGCACGAGAGAAGTAGAATTATAAACGACTAGAGTCGCGCTTCATTCTATTTTCAAGTAGTTGTTGCCCGCGGCTCCTCCTGCGGTAAAAAGTCACTCTGTCAGATCCCCAACTATCTCCAAAAATCACCTCAATCCGTTGCCCCGTTTTGACGTGAAAGAAAGACAACACACTTTAACATTTATAAAAATTACTAACTGCGCCCCGTGGCTTCTCACCCGTAGAAATTTCGGCATAAAAAGTACCCGAGTAGCAAATTTCATAACAATCGTTCCAGTAGATTTTGCGTGAAAGAATAACAAACAAACATACACATCTTCACAAACTTTCGCATTTATATTAGTAGGATGTTCCTAAGTTAAAATCACTTTGTACTAAAATCGACGCCATATTTAAAGGAACCGATTTAAATTTCCCTGCAATTCTGGAGTTTCAAACAAGTCGCAAGTGTCCGCTATAAATCCAATGGCGCCACTGTCGTGAGTCAGCGATCGCCGCCATTTTCAGTTTCATTCTTTTTCACTTGATCCCATGTAGCGTAGCTAACGGAGCGCAAGTCGGCGTCATGCATTAGGGCAACTAGGATTAGGGGGCTCTCGGACCTTTTCTTCCCAAGCTTAGGGGCCTTAGATCCTGTCCAGTCCACCTTTTTCATCGCACACTTATCTCTCTCCAATTTTCGCGTTTTCGTGACTGTGGCGCTCCGAAGCTTGGGATCAACTTTAAAAATACGAACCTTAAAATGCCCAATATGCCCTTTGGGAATCTTGGAGAGATCTACTCATTCATAGTAAAACTTAAACTGATTAGTTGGTGCGGGCGTCAGATCTTTACTAGGTAAAAGGTAGTTAGAAGCTAGACAACTAAAATCACTAGGGCATCACCAGGGCTTTTAGTTGTTTAGCTACGCCACACTTTATCCTGTCTATTTTGGGACTTACCAAAAAGACTATAGTAGTATTATTCCTTGTTACTATAAGCTTCAATATAAATAGGTGTATGCGTCATTGTTGAAAATAATGTTATGGGATTGGTAGCTTGTCTAATTAATAGAATCTGTCTGCTCTTTGAATTTCTAAGACTGATTCTTGAAGACAAAATCCCTGGCAAACGATCTCCTGGCCGCCCTCGACGTAAGTGGTCTGATGACATGAAGGATTGGACCGGACTTAGATACAACCAACTGAAAATAGCGGCCCAAAGTCGCGAGGGTTTCCGTATGCTCCAAACTTCAATTCGAAGATGGCACTCCATGATGATGAGGTCTGCTGTTAATTTTGTTTGTAGTGAGTCACTGAAATAGCGCTGAAATTAATTGAAAATAACCTTTTTTAAGGACATAATTATCCTAGGTATCGATGGAAATAATTTCGGGACCTAACTTATCTAAATATTCCAAACATAGCTAATAAAGAAAGTGTTATTGTTATTAACTATGTTTCCAGAGATTAAATTCTCTTTTAAACAAAAAAAAATATCAAAATCGATTCAGCAGTTTGACTACTACAATGCCACAGACAGAGACATACAGATACACAGAAACGTTAAACTTATGATTCTCTTCCTCTTGTCATTAGGTACTGGTATTCCATCAAAAAGAGCCAATTTAATTTTTTTGTTTATATATATATTTATAAAACACAACACTTTTTAGTTTCTCTGTTGTGTTTTTTAGTTTCACACGTGCGTTCAAACTCTGATGAATTTATAAAGATGCAATTATAAAGAAAATAAATTGTGAGCTGCCTCACTAGGATAAGTGCAGTTAATAATGCGTCCGTCAGGGTTGGAACCCTTACTAGTGTTTTCTTACACGTCGTTTCCTTCACGGGGAAAGACAGTCAAGAATTGCGAAACGCGAAGGCCACGTCTCACAATAATAATAAATAAATATATTAAGACAAATCACACAGATTGAGCTAGCCCTGTAGTTCGAGACTTGTGTTATGGGATATAATAACTCAACGATACTATAGGTATATTATAACAAATACATGTAGGTACATCGTTTATCATTGATCCTTGATCCAAGAATCTTTCTATTTTTGCCATAAACCTAATTTATTACGCTAAAGAAAATAAAGGAACGATCGCGGTTCGTATATTGTGTACCTAATTCCATTGAATTGTGCTCAGTAATTTTTGCGTGATTGCATGAGTAACAAACATTTCACGCCCTCATACCTAAACTTACATTTATTAGTGGGATTTTAAAAGTATTTCCAATGGTAGGGCTCCCCTATCGGAGGGCGGAGGCGCCGCGACGGCGCGCCGCTGCCGGCGTCGCGGCGCCTGCCCCGGGCACATGTAGGTGATACCAACCTAAAAACAGAAATATAATTTTATCGTTAATTAACTACTTTTTGCTTTTAATCGCGGCTTCGCCCGCGTGCATTTTCCACGTAGACAAGTAACAAAATTTCAAGAACGTTGATTGAGTAGATAAAGCGTGAAATGGTAACAAACAAACTTTAACGCATTTATATATAGTTGGGAATTTCCTTATTGGTATGAAATGAGTTCTCAAAATATCCGATTTTTAAAATATTAAACTCACAAAATAGTATTACAAATTTGTAAAAAATAAGTAACGTAATACAAAAATTCATCTTTAGTTCTTTACAAACTAGGTATAGCTAGTATTTTTGTCTGTTTTGTTGTGTGTTGTAAGTAAATATAATACAATACAAAACTGAATGACAACGCGAACTTATCGCATGAAGGGATCTCTTCCAATAAATTTGATCTTTTAAATAATTAAAAAAATGGTTTTAAAATATATATCAGCAGCTCTACTATGTGATGTGTCTACGAAGAAAACTGTCTACAAGCGGAACTCTGGGTCTATATAGCTACATGAACAATGTACATGTCTACAATCGAGGGTGCTACGCATCTCAGCTACTACAAAAAGGAATTTTTAATAGAGTTTTCTAAAAATTTAGAGGTCTAAATCTTTAATTCTTCATGTAAGCGAAAGGGCGGTAGTGACCAATACCACTTACTGTAGGTAACAGTAAGCAGCATTGTTCACTACCGCCCTTTCGCTAAGATTCGATTCTCAGCACGGGTAAATAAATGTATTTGTATAGTTACCGATACTTGCCTTTTGTTCTGGGTGTATTGTGCTTGTTATGTTTGTGCCCGTCGGCCATTGAGCGTTGTTGACATGATTTGTTTCAGACTGGTAATCTAGCATGTAACTTGCCACGCAGACGGTATGTATCGCGGTGCCTCCTGCATGGCAAGTATACTTTTGCTTAAAAGAAGGTTCCACCTGAATTGTCATGTAATATAATTAGTTATCCAATTAACAAGTTTTATTTAATTTATTTATTTTATTGCGATATCGAGCTAGTGATTATAATAACATGTTTTGTGAGCGGTCGCGTAAAATCAGTTAAGAATATTGTAGGCAGCGTGGAATTAATCCATAGACGTCATTATTACGCTATGATAAATTGAAACGAAAACAGGTAAATGCAATGACAAACAACCGAAGTCACGTACGCACTCGGATCAATAACTATTATTTAAATACTAGCGGCACGTCCCGGCTTCGCTCCGGTATCATATCGGATATTACACACCAAAACCCTCACCGAATCACACTATTTATTGGTGAAAACGGCATGAAAATCCGTGCAGTATTTATGGAGTTTATCGAGACGAGAACAGACATACGCGGTAGAGGACTTTGTATTATAATGCAATATGTTACGCCTAATGCGCCTATCTTTTCCCCTTGCTCTTTTGTCAAATTTAGGTCAAATTACAACGTCATCTGGAATGCGTCACAAAATCACACTTCTGTCTGTACTTTAGGTATGTATATCTCTTTTTCTAACTATTATTTTAGCCTTGAGCTAAATATATATTATGTTCTCTATCTATACTATTATTATAAAGAAGTAGCGTTTGTGAGTTTGTATGTTTGAGACGAGTAATCTCCGAAACTACCGAACCGATTTCAAAAATTCTTTCACCATTAGAAAATTACATTATCCAAGATTGCTATAGGAAATATTTTATCTCACTCTCACGGGAGTGAAGCCCCGGGCAACATCTAGAGTATATTTCCGACTTGATTCGATACACGGAGTTTGTAGGTTTTTTGTAGTAATTGCAATTCAAAGTTTTGTTGTAACCAAAGAACACAAAAAAAAAACAAATACCCGGGTTGCAAGCAAATTAACAACTTTTCTTCCTTTCTTTCTGTGTATGTGTATTGGGACCTATTATAAAGACTCCACTGTTCATCCATTTGACTGTCCGTCTGTCTCCAGGCTGTATCTCATGAACCGGTAATCATAGACGAGCCCGGCAAGGCGCAAACCCATCACATGGGTTTTGCCCCAATTTTTGGGCAGACACCCGCCAGATCACCTATTTCACCCACTTAGGGGTAGTTTTCCGAGACAATATCTACCCTAATAAGAAGTTATTTAACTTCCTTAACCTTGCAGTGAAAATAATTCTAAATGACTCTGTATCAACTATAAAAAGTTTACTACAGGAAACGGCCTTAACTAGATCATAAAATGTTGTATGCAATAGGTACGTCTTATTTTATAGGCAATAAAGTGCAATATATTCATATTAAGTACCTACATATATAGTAAGTAAAGTACCTACGTGACTCCGTCCACGTCAATTGGTGATGGATGAGGAGCTGTGAGAGAACTATCAAATCAAATCATTTATTCAGAAATTAGACCTTCACAGGCACTTTTTCACGTCATATTTTATATTAAATTGTAATTTTAAAGCTACAAACTACTGGCATTAAATATACATTTATGACTAGCTGTAGGTACCCCGTGGTGTTGCCCGCGTTCTATCATTAGATGTTATTATTTTGACGTTGTTAAAAACATACTTACGTTTGCATACACTTTATAAATATGTAGTATCAGAAGAATATTAATAATTGTCATTATAAATTATCAAAAAAATGATCGAAGTTTACCTTAAGTTCGTCTTATACAAGTAATATGATATTCAACTTTAGAGAATTACCTCATTTATTGCTGCACCACCTCGCTTCGAGGGAGAAATGAGGTTTTTGTAACTATTTATTTATGTACTACTACGAGTATCTGTTTACTTACGTTTTAATTGTAAAACGCCATTGACTAGTAAATCATGTACCATCGTGTACTTTCAGGATAATACCAATTTATTTAGTATTGAATCAATCTTGTGTTAGTGTTAAGTTACCACAATTCCAAATTTCAATCGGCCAATTTTTTTAAGAAACAGAACTTAGAGGAAGAAGAAATTTACAGAGATTGTTTAGTCCCACGCAGAAAATTTTACTTATTTGTAATAAGTAACGCAAACCATACATAAACGTAGCGGGCACAGCTGCTTAGTCAATAATATTACACCCAATAATGTACTAGCTATAATATAAATTAACCGTTAAATAATTGAGCATTTGTTTTGATAAAAAAAAATTAAATCTACAATTATTATCTACGATACTATTCTTATTAAATAATCAATTTTCAATCAATCATCATACAAATTGAAGGTCCCCAGAGTCCTCCAAAGAACCACACCTTTGTTGTGATGAGTGTGTCGAAGTTGTCATAACCTACGTAATACGATAAATATTCGAAGGTTATAGTTACGAAAAAATTAATCTTTGTAAATACTTAGATGTAAATGGCAAGAGTTGGCAACGAGGTAACTATTATTTTCAAACTATACATAATTATAGTCTTTATAAGTACTTCAATTGGTTCACTTGTTAAATAATATAATGTAGCTAATATAGACGTACTTAACGTATAATTATATTTAAAACTAAAACCATTGTGTAATTGTCAATTGTGTGGTATTATAATGTATTTCCATTTTCGTGCATTTAGTTGTGTAACATACTAATTGAAGAAGTATTCAGTACTTATTACGTACGTATTTTTTTCTTTATTACTATTTGTTTCTTTATTATTATAAAGCTTTTTCAGGCGACGTGAAAATCTTCCAAATTTCCCATTCTCACCCTGAAATTTCGGGAAATACTGCGCTGTATTTATAGTATGTGTGTTTTAACTGTGTCACTGGAAGAAAAAGTAAAAATACTCGAGTAATTGTACCTCAATATAGTGTATATTTTCCTCAAAACCATCTCGGCCTTTTATTGTTTCAATTTTAAAATTTACTATTTTATTTATGTCTATTCTATGAAATTCGTGTTTAAAACTCAATGTCGCTAATCTATTTATAGCAATTATGGTTTCTGCATCATATTGTATGTAAATTGGAAAAAATATTTATTTATATGTGAAGATTATTTTACATTGTAGTTAATAGGATAATAATATTTATGAATATTTAATATAATATATTCTGTTCCTTCCTTATTCTTTTTCTATAAGTATATTAAAGATTTCTAATAATAGATAAATGGCATAGTAAAGCTAAGCATTATCTAAACTTTAGACGAATAAAATAAATTTGCACAATTTAAAATGTGTGATTTGGCCGTTCAATTGGTCTAGACGCAATGATGGCAAAAAAGTAACATTACATAAAATATACATTAGATAAAATATCTTCTGACTGGTACAGTGAAACGTTTTAACTAAGTAGAATGTAGAGTCCATTCTACCCGTGTACCAAATTTAATTACAATCCGTCCAGTAGATTTTGCGTGAAAGAGTAACAAACATATATATACATTCCTGCAAACTTTCACATTTATAACATTAGTAGGATTTATCTTTGTTATGGCACATATCATTGATGACAAATGCGTTTCAAAATCCAATCTAAACCACGCCAGATCATAATTACCTATATTCTAAACATCACACCGTATAATGAACAAATTCCTTAGTTAAAAATACATCAAAATACATCATTGTTAATATTCTTCAGTGACTTATATCCCTTCGGAATTTCTGGTCACTTTTGACATTCATAAATCCTTATAAAACTGTGCGACTTTCAACCTTATTGCATTGTTATAGATGTTAATTGTAAAATTACTTAACGCGTCAAATATAAGGAAGCCTGCGGTAAGCAAA
The DNA here is from genome assembly GCF_027563975.2 of Plodia interpunctella. NCBI lineage: Eukaryota > Metazoa > Arthropoda > Insecta > Lepidoptera > Pyralidae > Plodia > Plodia interpunctella. Next base: position 1,405,768 of record NC_071311.1, on the reverse strand, counting down.
CGAATAATTTTTTGAAGTGTTAAAATCTCTTTTTGTGAGGCAAGTGGCGCCCTCCTTGAGACGCATATTTTGCATTTCACGCTTGAGATACCTTGACGCATTCCAAGTTTTTATGACATAGGAATTTTTACTTTTTTCGAAGCCATATATCACTTGTTAAGATTGAACTGGCTTGGATGCCTGATGGATTTATCGAAGTTTTTAAGTGTTTGGTTGGTTGTTTTGTTTTTTTTTTTAACAGGTAAGTTTTGACCTCCGTCGATAACGAGGAGTGTTATATAAGAATTATATTAAAAATTATGTTAAAAAATTATATAGGTATCTATTGCTAAAAATAGTAACTGTAATAAATAAATAAATATATATTTTTTTTTCATTTATTTTGGCACATAACAGTAATTATACAGGATATTTACATTCAACAAAAAACAAAATTTAAGTACTAGACATAAAATAAATTAATATATAAGGACAAATGACACAGATTGAGTTAGCCCCATAGTAAGTTCGAAACTTGTGTTATGGGTTACTAACTCGACGATACTATATTCTATAACACATATATTGACTTGTATAGATAAACAACATTCAAGACCCAAATCAATCTGAAAAAGATCATTTTTCATGTTGACCTGACCGGGATTCGAACCCGGGACCTCCAGTGTAGCAGTCTGGCATGATAACCATTAAGCCACGGCGGTCGTAATGGTGAGTAACAAACATCCTCACACACTCATACATATAAGAACTTTCGCATTTACAAATAAGTACTTTATTAGTTGATAAGTCGTTATGTATCCTATCCCTAACTAATATTATAAATGCTTTATTTGCTCAAGCAATCTTCATTCAATGCTGGGTAAATGTTGTTTAAAGTAGGTTTCAGACATTCCGGAAAAATTACTGTTCCCGTGGGTACTTCACGCGGCCGAATACGCGGGCGAATGCTAGTATTTCATAGGTAACATCCGCGTATAGGTATATCATAAATAAATCAAGTACAGTGCGTGTTTTGTAGTAAGTTAAAGCCAAGAGGCCATGTGAGGCCAAAACATGGCGGGTCAAGGCACACAACTCCGCATTGAGATAACTTAAGTGCACTTGAAGTTGGTTGTACATTAAAATGTGCATTTGCATTCCTGGTCAGGAGTCCTGGCTTACTAGTGCAGATTATATAACACTTCCAGTACTAGTAAGTAGAAATTGTAGCCATTACTTCTATTAATATTATTAATGCGAAAGTTTGTGAGGATTTGTGTATGTAGGTACTCTTTCACGCAAAATCTACTGGACGGATTGTTATGAAATTTGGTACACGGGTAGAATATAACCTGGAGTAATACATAAACTATTTTTATTGTTTCTTTCTATAGGATATATGTATATACACACTTAACTATAAAGTATTTTGTAACCCGAAAATCCCACGGGAGCGAAGCCGTGGAGCGCATCTAGTTTAGCGATAAAAAAGCAGCATTCCTTCGTTTACCAATTTAACCATCGTTAACAGCCCTCTTTACAGTGAATATTGACTTCTAAAGCGAAATAGCGACAATTTTCTGCTATGGTTCGCCAGCTAAAGCTCCCTCGTCATATTAGCGTGTCGACTGGGCTACTGGGGTGTTATGTAATCTGTGACTGGGCTAAAGTGACGACCGCAGATTTATATATTACTAGCTTCGCCCCGGGGCTTCGCTCCCGTGGGAATTTCGTGATGGTCGTGTGTTATTCCAGATTATATTCTACCCGTGTACCAAATTTCATAACAATCCGTAGATTTTGCGTGAAAGAGGAACAAACATACACACACACACATACACAAATACATCCCGACAAACTTTCCCATTTATAATATTAGTAGGATAGGACTAGGCCACAGAAATAGCACTCTCCGCGGCGTTATACAGACCATTCAGTGTTGCAGATTTTTTCAAAGTGGACAACTAATTGACAATTAAATTTAAATAACCCTGTATCTGTGAGTCATCGAGCAACTAGAAAAAAGCGCAAACTCTCCGAACACAGGAAGATTAATATTTACACAATTTGCTAGTGACCATAAATGATTCATTAACGGAAACGTACGTACCTAGGTACATGACTGTCATCTTGGTGCTGTTAACAGTTGTTTACCTATTACAAAATAGTGTAACTATAGTACCCTAAATGGTCTGTGCTAGTACCAGTGGCATAACAATAGCCCAGTAACGGCTTGACAACAAAATGCCACGGGCATTTAGCTGTGAAGTACCCCTGGATCTCCAAGCGACCTGCGCGGTCAGATCACCATTTTTATCATCTGCCTATACATGGGAGGGCTTCATTAGATTTGCCACTGGAAATGGGTGTAGTTACACCACTGATAGATCTATAAAAGATATGTCAAGAGTCAACCATTTTTCATGCCCCACTGCTGGCGCACTGGCATTATTTATTGATAGAACAATCCTTATCCTTTCTTTGCTTATCCAGTGCAATAGTGTTAAAACTGGTGTCTGATTTTATACAAGTTACCTAAATGCATCTAGGCACCTGACATGACTGTTTTAACAAGTACCTCTCGCCATCTAGTGGCAAGAGTCACTAAACTCACGTAAACTTAATAGTCAACCAGTGTGCAAGTTTGTGCCACGATGTTTTCCTTCACCAGAAGCAAAGTGGTACCTATAAAAACTACTACCTAATAAATAACGGTGGTGGTCCAGTGGTAAAGACGAATTTTTTTTGCATATGGCTCGAAAAGTCCCAGGTTCGAATCCTACTCGTGCCACGTCGTGAGTTTGTATACCAATCTGACTTTTGTATAGTAAGTAGGTACAAGAATTAAAGTCAAGTGTTTAAAAAAAATGTCTAACGTAAGATAGTATTTGAGGTTGGTTGCGGTAGAGGACCTTTCTCTCTCCATACCCTCTCGTGGATGTCGTAAGACTAAGGCTGATAGGCAGCAACAGCATTCCCAAAGACCGTGGACACTAATTATTATATATGGTATAACTAATTATTATATATCCATAGCCAATAACTCAACGAACAAGGATAAATTTATATATTTATTAGATAGTAGTTCAAGGTAATATAAAGTCGAGGATTACCTTTATTTAATTGTTATAGTCTGGTTTATTTATAGACATTACATTTTTATCCTTAAAATATCCACGTTACAATAACATTCAATAGACGTGTAAGCATAAGTACCTGATTTTGCTATTACAAAGCTATGATTTAAAAAAAATCCATTGAACTTCTATACATAACGAAATATTTTCAGCGATTTAGTTAACAATTATTAAATGTTTCGTTAAACATTATCACTAGACGACATAATGATGATAGTTCACCAAAATAAACTTTGTAAAACAAATGTAGCTGTATGAATCATTGCATCAGACCGGCGCGGGCGCGGATCTAGCACTCGAAAACTAAAGGTTGCTAAATCATTATTATTGTAATTATTAATATTATTTTTAAACTTTTCCATTGAAAAGAATAGTAATATTGTAATCGAACACTCAGTGGCTGCTATCACAACCCACAACATACCTTACTAACATACACAACCTTTTACAGTGATAAATATTTGTGTTTTGAAGGAAGTTTAATTTGTTCGTTGTTAATTGATTGCATCAGGATATCAACCAGAACGAATACAGAAAGTCGAGCTTGTTATTATTTTTCGCAAAAACGTTGAAAATTTAATCTATGTTCAGATACACATCTGTGTTTCTGTTTACAAGAGCATGCACCATGCCATGGATTATCATGTGCAATTGAGGAAGTTGCGAAAAAAACATTTTCTTTTATTGCAGTTAACTATATTGATATTAAACTGTTAAAGATAAAAACGAAAGTGAAAGGAAAAATAAAAAACTTGTTGGCTTAGCTATTTCTTTGATCATACAAAAAAGATTTTAAAAAGACGATTATTTTTTTATGGTTCGAATTTTTTGTGACATACAAACTCGCCGGCGTCCGCCCATTGTGCTCACATAAGTTGGATCCGCGCCTGCATCAAAACACGTGACTAGCGATGTTCTGTGACCTTGCCAAGATGATAAATAAATATTCAATATGGTCGCAGACGAGGAAACTTAAGAGATACCTACATAAAATTGGAATTATCGCGTGTAGGTACCTCTTGCTTTTGCCTCACGACACGTGCATAAAAAATATATTACTTACAAGCATTATGACTTCGCCCGCGTAAATTTCCCACGAGAATAGTTATTCTTTATTCTTTTGGAATAAAATGTATGTCCTATTCATACTTTAAACACAACTTTAAACTAGATGTTTGCAAAATTTTAAGATGATTGATTGAGCTGATAGAGCGTGAAGAGGTTAGGTGCAAACAAACTTACCTTCGCATTTATAATATTAGTTAGGATACATATATATATACATATTAGGTATTCCTAACTGCCATCCTTTCATATTACACAAAGAAATCGCGTCTGTCCTACCATCAACTTGTACGGCACTGAAATGAATAGCATTCATACTAAAAATGAACTCGATGGTACGAATTTGCGATGCAGATTAGTTTAGGTCACAAAGTGTGATGGAAGCCTCCAGAAGTACCTACCTACCAGCACAAATTCTAGGCCGCGGAAGTCGCACCCACTCTTGACAGCCAAGGTTTTTCACACGTCCGTGGCAGCTCGCGTGTTTTCTCTAATGTCTTTATGTTTGTGGTTACGTTAAAGTTCTCGCTCACAACGTATTATTGTAAATATCTCAGATTCTATGCAACGTATCGCGATGAAACCTATACCAGATTTTAATTTAGATCATCCGCTATATAACCGCATCAAATTTAATCAAATAGTTTTTGCGTGATGCGCGAGCAAACATACACAGACAGACAGACAGACAAAAATTCTAAAAAAAAAAGATTTTGGCTGCAGGCTATTAGTCCCATAAACTTTATGGCATTTAATATATCTACCTATAGACAGACATGGCTCACTAACAGTTTTATTAATGTATGGATATGTGTGGATTAGTTCGTTTAATGTTGATATTTATTAACCTGGAAACACCCCCGCCAATATGTAATTAAAAATCTACTTAAATAATAATGAATATAATGTCATAAAATGCCAAAATATTATATATTGCGTGCTAAAACATAAAATTTATAAATAACACGTTTTAAATAATTTTAGCGACTGCGCGTGTTGACCATCAATATTTACACCACATAAATGTCATAAATGTCGGTGCGATATTTATTCTGGTAATAAACCCAACATCACTCGCCACCGGATTTTACAATGCTACCGGATTTTCAAAGTCAAAGATTTAGTAAGAAATATATTTTATGAGCACCTATTCGAAGCAATGGACACCAGTGTGCGTAGCGCGACGTTACTATTTACATCTAACCATCGATCGAACCACAGCGAGACGCCAGAACCAATCATAGTGCGATATTGTGACGCGACAACAAGTACAGCGCAATGTGGTTGGTTCGCTACGTCTCACGTTCGAATCGACTCGATACTCAAAAGTTAAATACAAACCCGTACTTCGTGCTCAGAATGACATTGTGGAAAAAACCTTACTTATTTATCCTGATGTGAAGTTTCCACCGGGTAGCGACCGTTCCTGGGCAGGCTGGGCTGGCAATCTATGGTGCTTACTGTCGCTCACCCGTTGCCATGACCTAACTGGCTAACTGCCCCTTGTCCTGCACTATGTAGGATTTGAACGAGGCCAACGACAGAGCGATCAGCGTGGGTGGCTACGTTACAGGTCGAGCCACAGGGTCGAACACTGTTTGAATAGCCATCCCGACTCGACAAGAAAAAATTGACTATTCTAGCTAGGTTACATATTACCCGCGGCTTGCTAGCTACATAGTACCGCCATCTATTGCCGAGAGGAGGACTAACAGTTCCTACTTCATACTAATGTGTTTGTTTGTTATACAACTTATTACAGGTCAAAACCTGAAAAAAAAATAGTTGGGAGAGAGGGAGATAGGTTACCTATTTTTCACCGCGGGAAATAATCTGATTTTCACGAATCCTCAAACGGAGAGGGTTTACCAACTAAGTATCACCACATAGAAAATCAATCAATTCATTGTTTGTTTTGACCTGAAATAAATTGACCTGATAAGAAACAAACACACATTAGTAGTGTTTCCTGCTCCTATGCAAATTTCTGAAGAAAAAAAGTCGTTGTGTAGTGAGCCTGCTCATTCTCTCTCGTCCAAAAACAATACCTCTTGAACTTATCTGAAAGACATTCCACATGTACAGTCGACAGCACATCAAACTGCCCAAAATCAATACGTTTCGCCCTTATTATCGCAACATAAAGATTCATGTATTACTCTTGACATGTCGACGTACCTGCCACCGACCGATACAGATTGTTACAAATTTTATCAGCGACGTGAAAAAAGACCAGGAAAACCTAGTCTTATCGGGTTACTAGCTTTGTCTGGGGATTTCTTATCGTTAACACGTTTTGATACGGCCACAGATTATATAATACTTCCAGAATTTTTGCTTATCACCTAGATTACAATTTCTGGACAGATTTGCCCGATTTATATGAATGTAAATGATGGAAGTGACGGATGCAGATCTATACCTTTTGTTATGTACATAATTGATAGTTTTGTTTGGGCTAATAGAAAAATGTTTTTATAATACCTACATTTTCATTCATATTTCCATTCCCTTATCATTACATATTATTTTAAAAAGTCCCAAGTGTACTGTTTTATATAAATAGTGCGATTCCTGAGGAAGATTTAGGTGTAAACTTCACTGTGGTTTTACCCGAGCAAAACCGGGACGATCCTCCAGTGTGTTATAAATGTGAATCTGTCTGTGTTTCAATATGTTTGACAGCGTTTTTACAGCGAAACCACTATGCCGACCTCTGCCGACTGATACCCATTACCCGATATGGATAAAAAATTTAATAGATATAAGTAGTTCATGACCTGGGGCAACACTCAGTAGCAATAAAATATCAATCCTTTATCGATCAAATCATTTATTTTATTTGTTTGTGTGTATATATTTTTGTAGCTTGCTCCTTTTTTGAACATTTATTTGATGAATATGATTTTCTTACGTACCTTCGACGACCTCGGTGGCGCAGTGGTAAAGTTCTTGCCACTGAACCGAGAGGTCCCGGGTTCGATCACCGGTCGGGTCATGATGGAAAATGATCTTTTTCTGATTGGCCCGGGTCTTGGATGTTTATCTATATATATGTATTCGTTATAAAATATAGTATCGTTGAGTTAGTATCCCATAACACAAGTCTCGAACTTACTTTGGGGCTAGCTCAATCTGTGTGATTTGTCCTAATATATTTATGTATTTCTACCTAAATCAATTGAAGTTGTATAGTCGTTGATTTCATGCAACGAACAATAAATAAATGTGCAATTATCTTGTACATTGTTTACCACTAGTGCTCAACAATTCGCCCATTATTTGTTATTTATTTCCCAGACATAAAAAATTTATTGCCACCTTATTAGAGAACACACCTGGCTATGCCGTTCCTCCAATCCATGTACAGACATGTAATTACCGCTTTATCTTTGTAGGGTCACCATGATTCTGTACGGATTTATCGGGACTTCTCACATTTTTGCAAACTTCTGTGATAACTTTTAATATAACTAAGTAAAAATTGAAAATCTGTGATTGAGAAAGTAACAATGATATAAATATAAAAGTACTTCAGACCGCGACTCACAAGTCTACTAACTTCCAAATAGAACACCAGTGAGCCTTGTCAGTGACTAGCTAATTGCCTGCGGCTTCGCCAGTGGAAAAGTTATTTTTCCAGGATGAAAGGTAACATATAATAAATAAATATAAATATATTAGGACAAATCACACAGATTGAGCTAGCCCCAAAGTAAGTTCGAGACTTGTGTTACGGGATACTAACTCAACGATACTATATTTTATAACAAATACATATATAGATAAACATCCAAGACCCGGGCCAATCAGAAAAAGATCATTTTCCATCATGACCCGACCGGGGATCGAACCCGGGACCTCTCGGTTCAGAGGCAAGCACTTTACCACTGCGCCACCGAGGTCGTCAAATATGTTCTACGTGTATGCAACATTCCAAGAAGATTCGTTAAGTAGATACAAACAAACACAACCACACAATTACTTTCGCATTTATAACATTAGCTGGGATTGTAATATACCCACGTTTTTTTTTTCTGGAATGTGTCCCACAGAAGCACAGGTCACCTTGTTACCGTAGCCTCGCAACTAAGCACTTTGTTGCATTCTGCCAGCCTATTCTGCACGTGTGCAGCTTTATATGGTGATTGCCAATGCAGTGGTTTCATAAGGCCTGTTCCATTATCGTGATGCCTATACATATAGCCGCAAAGTATTTATACTCAAACGACATACAGTCTACTGTATGTCAGGTTACACACCTGAATCCTTAATATCCTTGGAAGTCTCTTGAATTTATATTGAGTGTATGCAATATGATAAGGTGTTTAAGTATATAATGAATGTATTTCGTTCGAATAATTGTTTGTCCATAATCATAATGTGAAGGCATTATGAATAACTAGCTTTTACCTCAGGCTTCGCTCGCATATATTTCCGACGGGAACAGTTATTTTTCTGCGATGATTGTATGTCTTTCTCCATACTTCAAACTACGTGAGTATATGCAAAATTTCAAGAAGATTGATTGAGTAGGTAGGTAGAGCGTGAAGAGGTAACAAACAAAAATACTTTCGCATTATAATGTTAGTTAGGATAACCTAATTCATCCCCGATTAATGACATATCGCTCTAACGGTTGAAGTTGAGAAGTTCAAAATTGAGTTGCAAGATTCCAACCGAATAGACATTAGGGACATAGGTACATCGCAAGATAAATAAAAGCTTATAAAATGAATTGAACCATGCGGGTTATCCATTATTATAAATGACTCGTAAAATGAACACAATCAGTCCATTTTATTGATTTGTCCTCAGGATAAAGCTATATAGCGATATAACTTAATGGGAGTGGTTGTAATAAAATACAAAATGGCCGATATAGGAGCTATTTAACATCACTGTAATAATATTGGATAATTTCTGTGTTAACGTGAATATGTACACACATAAGTGCGATTTCTTTATTTTATTTTACACAGTATATAGCGGACTCTGGACTCCAACGCTCAACGGCTGCGGGAGAACCGAAAAACGCTCAAATGAGAGGTTTGCTTATCATATAACATATTCTTATTTACACAGATATTGTTTATTTTAAACGCCCAAATCCCTGGATTATTGTACCGAATAGAAAATGGATTAAACGTGTGATTTCTAGAAGAAATATACAGGAGAGGTACTTACAAAAATAAAAAGAAAGTGTACTTGTAAAACTATATTACTTAATTATTACGGAATACAACAAGAGGTGAGAAGAACTCCGCGACTGCGGCGCGACGGTCGTATGACGACTGAGGTCCATTTGTACATGGGATACACCCGCAAGGGACGCGTACACACGAGCTAACAGTTATATGGCTGAAGGTACTTGAAATGATCTTAATTGATTCTTGAGGAACGAAATTCTAGAACTCCTAAATTTCTAGAAAGATCAAAGCTAGAAGATTTTAAATTCATACATTTCTAGCTATTGTTATTTCTGCATTTCTGAATGGATTTAGTAGCGGTGTATCGTCTTCGGTTTTACCATACATACGCGAACAAGATATATATTGAATATACAAAGAATGAATTTTGCTCATTCACGCATGAAAAGCGTCACAGATTTCGCAAATTCCCACAAGAGTGGAGCCTCGAGGCGCAACTAGTATACTTTAGACGAGCATTTACTACAAACCGGATATACACCGGATCGAGAGTGAATTCTTAGCGGTGTTTCTGAGAAAATGAGTCACAAACGAGCACACACAGCCCCGGGGTCACCGTCAGACTGCTACGGTGTTATCAGCAATTTGCGTAATTACGACGTGCCTTGACTTTTATTTTTTGCGTTTTTATTTTTTGTAAGAAGTATTTTTAAGGGGATAGGCCTTTGTTCAGCTGTAGGCTGCAGGACATATAAACTGGTTATTAAAATAAGTATTTTTTTTTACAAAAATGTCATTTTTCACACAAGCTTTTATTGTTGTTAGATGTTTTATTGCATTCAATATGCGACAAAAAAATTATATCCGTGTGCAGTAAACCGTTGAGGAGTTCTCACGATTGGTGCCTTTCCAGGGTGCACCATCGGTCATGATCGTGGTCTTAGAAGGTTGTCAACATTGCCGAGGTGATGGCATGAGATGATGAGACGATCTTTGTTGCAATTAACAACATTAAGTTCCAGTTTTTATTAATATTTACTACTGGCAACATTGCCATGTGGCTGCCCTTCTTCCTGCGTGTGCCACAATAAACGCATCGTCTCGAAGCCCGCAATTTCAAGCCCCAGCGACGAACCTAACCCAGCACCGCAAATACAGTCTATTAACAACCTGAACAATCTTACAACGCATTCCAAACAAAATGGTCGAGTATTGGAAGATGGATGATCGAGCGGTAGAGGTGTAATGGCTAAAACGCGCCCCGCCTTTGGTTCGAAAGGTCCCAGGTTCGAATCCTATTCGTGACACATGATTTTGTATACCAATCTGACTCATGTATAGTAGTTTTCATCGACCACCACTTGCTGCCGGCGAAGGAAAACATCGTGAGGAAACCTGCACACTGGTTGATTAATATTAATTTGTATGTGAAATGGAGAAGACAATGCCAAACCACTCCATTAATAATGCCAAGAAAGTTGTTGTGTGTGTTTAATTCCACGTAATGAACACAACCCTCGTCCATGAGAAATACGACTATGAAGAAGATTGAGAGATGGAAAAGTGGATAGAAACAGCAGGGCTAGCATGCGTCCAACGATAAAATTTTATCAAAGATCTTTGCCCAGCAGTGGGACAACATCGGTTAAACAAAAAATAACAAGAAGGTGTCTGTTTTCGACTTTCAATATTTAGTGCTTTATAAACAGCACTAGCTTATTTATTTAATTACATTTGGCCAGAGAGCATACATAGCTAAACAACAGACTTGGTGTGTTCAAATTTAGCCGTCCATTAGCAAGTCTGCAGTTTCTACTATTTACACCGTGAACAACGATTGCTGAATTACTGGAAGAGTCCATCTATTTTCAATTTAGGAGAAAAAATTTAGTAAAAATCGTAACTTATATGCCTTCAAATTCAAAATCAAATCATTTATTCAGAAATTAGGCCCCTTTTCACGTCATATTCTAAATTAAATGATATTTACCAAAGCTACAAACTACTAGCATTTCGGAACGACCACTGCTGACCACTGCCGAAAGAAACTCATTGAAACAATGTTGGTCCCTATCATGCCAGAAAGGATTACCATTTTTTAAATATGTATAATTTTTTATCAGTAATATCACAATGCAAGTACACAATAAAGTACGTAGGTATAGTCAAAAGGTATACTGAAACATATTATGATAGTGATCGAATGCTGATGAAAGGAAAAAAATAGGTACCTATGTATAATTAACCAACTTTTAATAAGAGATCGAGCTGACCAGTTCCCCCCAGCAGCACCCGTTCACTGAGTTCGTTTCACACTGAGCCGTCACAATGTTAAGGTGTGTCAAAAAAGTCCCAGTCTTCTCACTATATATATATATATATATATATATATATATATATATATATATATATATATATATATATATTTATTTCATTTTTAGTCTGAAGGTGACAATGTCTATCACCTTCCAAAGGGCAAGCGGCGGCGCAACAAACAACACCGCAAGATTAACGCAACACACATCATTTTCAAAGACGTCTTTAGATATACCAATTTATTAGGTTCAAATTATGAAAAGGGTGATTGCAAATCATATAGTTCTTTTACTAACATACAGCGTCTAATCCGAATGCCACATCTATTGAGTGGTGTGTCTGTATGTAAACAGTGGCGGAACGAGGCTGAACATATTAGCAAAGGCTTTCAAAATTCGGCACCAAACGGCTGCGCCGAAGAAATAAGTACCAAAGTAATGGCAGAGTAACGAGCAACATGACATAGCTATCTATACTATTATTATAAAGAGGTAAGCGTTTGTGACTTTGTATGTTTGAAGCGGGTAATCTCCGAAAGTACCGAACCAATTTAAAAAATTCACCATTAGAAAGGTACATTATCCAAGACTGCTATACCTACGCTATATTTTATCTCAAAATTCCCACAGGAGCGAAGCCCCGGGCAACATCTACTGTATAAATATATTTAACAACACTAATATGTTTGAGCAAATAAACGTTTCTTTTTCTTTCTTTTCCTTTCTTTCACTATGTCAATCTACTAGACATAAATCTGCCGTAAGTGTGCTAACCTATTTCTGCGCCACATTCGAGTGTAATCAGTCCACACAGCAGGCAGTATGCTGTACCGGACTGCGAACAGGGCCGGATTTTTATGCCAGGGCCCCTAGATAACGTAATTATTGGGGGATTGGAAACATTGGGTCCTGGATTCGATCCCCGATCAGGTCAAGACGGAAAATGATCTTTTTCAGATTGACTTGGGTGTTGGATGTGTATCTGGGTTTGGTGTGAATATAGCATCATTGAGTTAGCATTTCATAACATAAGTTTCCAACTTTGGGGCTACAAATATAATCTGATATCGATCTGTGTGTGTCGCAATCGCACAAATAGGTTCGCGATTGGGAAACCAAATAGAAGTTCTATACGGGGCAGTTACGAGAGGGGTATGTAAATTATAGGGGTGGATTGGAGATGGTAAGGTCAAAAATAGGGGCCACACATGAGGGAAGAATAGGGGCCACTTTTGCAATAAAGGAAGGCGATGTATAAGAAGTACGAAATATGGAACATATTTGAGCCAGACATTAATTCGTTCGTAGATTTTAAACCCTTGGCGCAAACAGATATATATTTAACGAGTGGCTCATTGTCATTAGTTTTGCCGAATAATTCGACCATAAGAATTTTTAGTCTAACTAAGTAGTTTCCATTTAAAAATCCGGGATCGAACTAATGAGATCATTTCTTGCATTCGTTTTCAGTAGTTTTACCGAAAGCCATAATTCTCATGTTTTTATTTTCTTGGGGGACTTTCGACAATATTTATATTGTTGGCATTGCCAAGATTGTAAAAAACATTATATTTTTTCTAAAAAGCATTATAACATGAAATCATTATCCAAATATTGCTTGTTTAACAATATACTTCGTTAACCATGTAATCACTGTGCACATAGCTAGAATAGAAGCCAAGGTGAAGATGGAAATAAGTTGTACTTAAGTGCATTTGCTTGTAATAGTCGAACTCTTAGTACTACCGTGGGCGTGTACTATTCTTACAAACAGCCACAAATAACATTAGAAACAATCCTATTATAAATAAGCATTTATTTGCAACATCACTGCTTAAATTATGTCAGAAGCTTTTCCTGTTAATGGGAGAAAATCGCATGAAAATTCTGGTCACTCTAATCTCATTGCATTTTCGTCCAAGGTCCACTTTCCTACCTTTTCTTCTCCATTCTTAGATGTCAGCTTTCTTTCTCAGCCATAGGGCGTCGTAGTCGTAGCCCAGGGTCCGCTTTCCTTCTTTTTCTCCTCCATTCAGCACGCATATTCTTGACCGATGTTGTCAAGAGGGCGTGCCAATGATCTGTCTGACAGACCCTAGACATCACTTGATTATTGAGAAAATCCATTCAGGTGTTCATTGAGTTGAAACGCTATACTTTAAAGTTAGAATAAAATTTGAACAATGTTACAAATATTGTCATTTTTCGATATTCTTTTGTTTAAAAAATCTATTTCCAATACCTTTACCTTACATTTTTTCTTTATATTATTCTTCTCCAAAATAGTGATAAATATAATAAACTGTAATTATTTCGAAGAAAAAAACCATAATTGACTTTTAATATAGTCACGATCTGAAACGGAGAGCAAAAACATTTTTCCTAATGGTAGTTTGAACCTAAATATAATAATCTAGACTCTTCCGGTGCCTCCATTATTAGCATTTTTTCATAACCGAGCTGTGTACATACAGCATGTACTTTAAATATGTATGTATTTCTGCAGTAGAAATTATGGATATATACGTGTATCATTGTAACCTATAGCAAAATAAGGAATTATTAGCTAAAATTCAAAAAATCAATTCCCATATGATGTTTCTAGGTAATTGATATCTTTCAACCATAGCAAACACTCTGCTTTTGGCGATTATATATATGTATATATATCGCCGTGTACCTTAAGAAAAGTAAAAATATATCTAATAACTGTAACTTTTACGAGTTGTTGTACGAGTCGTTTAAAAGCTTAAATAATAATTGAGATCACAAAATCACTTTTTTTATCAAGCTATATACACAAGTATACGCATACCTACTGTATACATATGTAGCTTTTTAGATCCATTCTTCAATTGACCTTGGAGTCTTTGGTCGAGGTAAATAGGAAGCGCTGATTTATGATTCTGGCCGTTGATGTGTCTATGGTCCAAGGGAGATAAAATCGTAATGACTATGCCACGTTTTGCATTGTCTATGTATGCTTGTCCATACATCGCGGGCTTGAGTTGATGATATGTTATCTGTATACCTACGTCTACTTATTGTTCTAAAAGTGTCCTATGTAAATGCTAATTCAGATTCATACTACCCATGCACTAAATGTTATCGATATCCATGCATAAATAAAATAAACAATTGCAAAACAAACAAACAAGGTAAAAATGCAAAAATCGAAAATGTATGTAATCGTAAATTATAGATACACAAGAAAGCAAATTTTACCCTGAACCCTTCGGTGCGCAAGTCCAACTCGCACTTGACCAGATTATTCTGTATTCTGTGGTCAAAACCTTCACAAAAAGTTTTTAAATTGTGTCAATTCTTTCAGATGTTTTTCAACAGCTCTTATTTAACTTGCAATGTAACTATGTCTCGGGTGGAATATTGAAACTCTATTTTTAATCAGATATCTTCCAACGATTGAGTTTAAATTTCATACACACGTTTAGTTGGGCTGACAATGCATTATTATGGTAAGTATATACTGATGGTGCACCCTGGAACGCTCCCGACGAGGGAATTCCTCTACGGTTTGCTGCACGAACATTATTATTTTGCAACGCATTGAATGCAATAAGATCTCTCTGACAACAATAAAAGCTTGTGTCAAAAATGTCATTTATGTAAAAAAATATATAAATATATTAGGACAAATCACACAGATTGAGCTAGCCCCAAAGTAAGTTCGAGACTTGTGTTACGGGATACTAACTCAACGATTCTATATTTTATACATACAAATACATATATAGATAAACATCCAAGACCCGGGCCAATCAGAAAAAGATCATTTTCCATCATGACCCGACCGGGAATCGAACCCGGGACCTCTCGGTTCAGTGGCAAGAACCTTACCACTGCGTCACCGAGGTCGTCAAAAAACACTATTTGATTTTATTATTTATGTTTTAGCTTTTCCATTAGTACACATTTTTAGCATTTAAAAAGCAAGCTATTTGTCTAGTACAAAGGGCGAACTTAATGCCTAAATAATAATAACTTATTAAATAAAACGTAGTAACCATGTATATTAAAAAAAAAGATTGATTAGCAATTGTCGGAAGGAAACCTCAGCTTCTCTAATAATGTTCTGGTGTGTTTGTCTGAACGTCTTGACCTCCGAAACTGGCCAAGGTCCAACCGCACCTACTCGAACGTGGCACTATGTAAATTATATTATTACTAGTGACCCGACCCGGCTACGCACTGTCTAACAGGCTGTTTTATATGTTTTTGTATGTTACCTTTAAATTGTCTAAATGTGTGGTTCTCAGAGCGTTACGACCTCTCCGGCCGCGCTGTCGTTACGATCCGTCAATTTTCTTAAAGAAGAAATCATTTCCAAAATCAATCATTCATGAAACTGGCATCACCACAATACAGATTAATGATTTTAAAGTCAGATAGTAAAAGTAATTGATGTCTTTGTTTTGAAAAATGGTACTAAATGACAGCGTAAAATGGTACGAAGTAACAGTTACGTGTAAAAATGCAACAAAATCCGTTGCGTGGTTTAAAAGAAGAAAGATTAGAAATAAACAGACGCGACGGACGATCTCGTTTTATAATTGGTATAATTGTAATTTAACTTGGTCCTCTTGCTAATATTTTTCCATAATCTTCTTCATTTAGTACTAGCGGCCTGTCCGGGCTTCGCTCTGGTAAAAACAATAAAATCCTAAACCTTCCTCGTGTCCACCACACTATCTATTGGTGAAAACCGCATGAAAATCCGTGAGTAGTTTTTCAGTTTATCGCGAACAGACAGACGCGGCAGAGGACAACTACTGAAACTACCGAACGAAAACGAAACTACTGAAACTACCGAACCGATTTCAAAAATTCTTTCTCCATTAGAAAGTTACATTATCCAAGATTGCTATTGGCTATATTTTATCGCAAAATTCCCACGAGAGCGAAACCCCGGGCAACATCTAGTGTTTAATATAATGACTATATACATCAAGTTGAAGCTTGTGTTGTATGGTCCGTCTATTAATTAATTTTAATACTGATATTCCCTATGGATGTATAATTAATTGTCACGAACCCTAATAAATAGGTCAAACGGTACAAATTTCAGTTTGCTGCCACACCAATTTAATTACGACACAGGAATTGTTTTACCAATCAATTTTGGACTTAATTATCAAAGTAGTAGGGTTGGAAATTAAATGTTGGGTGTAGGCAGCTGCAAATTATATTTGCTGGGATATTGCGTGACTCACCATAGTTTGCCTTCGTCTGTATGACACTGTATAAAAGCGGCCGTCGTCTAGGAATTTGTATATGAAAACTTAAGGCTAACCACGGTATTACAATTCTTCCTCTGTGCGATATAATAGAGCTACTATATTAGCCAAGTATGTCTGTAGTTCGTATTTAAATATTATTAATTTGTAGTGGCATAGCGAGTTAATTTATATCCTGGAAGTTATGATGAAACATAAAACACGTTGCGAGGCATTGCGCCGACACGTTTTCCTATTTGATGAGATTTTAACTAAATTTAATATAATTCAAAAATATATAAGAATTTACAAATTATTCAAGCATAAATGAGCGGAAATGTAGTGGTAGTAGGGATTTGTATTTTTTTAACAATTACAAATGATACCAAAGTGATACCTATTTTATAATCTTAATATTTATATCAATAACTACATTTGTCCGTGCAGAGAAACACGAATCACTAAGGAATTGTGGATTTTCTAGGATAACTATAACGTTTTAAGTCTCAAAATTTTTAGCAATTTGAGACTTCATGCGGGGCAACACCCAGAATATCGGACCTTTCAAGTAGGTCAAGGCGCGGCAACTCAGCTGCTTAAAACTTAGTAAGCAGTAAACTAGTGTCTACGAGTATGTTGAAATTATACTTGAAAGAGAACAAAAGTCAAATAAAATATTATTAGCTTTTGTTTCTGTTTTACCTGTATCTGCATATTTATTTATATTTACGTAATTGTTAAATCATTTAAGTATTTAATTGTATTTAAACGTCCAAACGTAATTAATAAATATAATAAAACAGTAGAAAAAAAATCCTGTACATTGAATATATTTACATAAAAACAAAATAAGAGTAGTAGAGTCACAGCAACAGAGTAAGAATTAAAAAAAAACTATCTGTTTGTCTGTATGTCTGTCTGTTTGTATGTTTGCACACGCTAATCTTCGGAGCTGCTGGACGGATTTGAATGAAACTTTTTGTTATATAGCTATGAAGCCTGGGCAAAATATAGGGTATGAATGATTTTGAAAACTGGAACACCCAATGGAGAACAATGATGGTACAGCTAAACTATAGGAAATATTGAAACGACGCCTTAATAAAAGTGGTTCCTGTTGATGTATACCTACCTAAAATTCGAAGATCTGGAACACCTGAAGAAGAGTCATAATGGTCCAGCTAAACTATAGGAATTATATATTTATCGTTACGCTTTGTCTGTACAGTTAAATTTCTCTAATAATTTTGACTCCTTACCAAAAATTGTTCAGCCACGCGAACGAAGTCGCGGGCTGCAGCTAGTGTTCTAATATCTGTGGTCCAAACGATATTTTAAATCATTACAAAACTTGAGTCTCCTCGCCCGATTCAATTCGGAAGCATATTATTGTAATATTATCGATCAACTTTATCAGCCTTCCAACCGTAGATAATTTTATTTTATTTATGCATCCAATCTAATATTAAATTGTATATTTATTCAAAGTTGTTTGTTGTTTCAAGTTTGTTTTTGAGAATTAAGATTCTTTTTAAGTTAGGTTTTTTTACCTAATTTTCTTTTTTACTCTACTACATTTAAAACTTGATACTTGTTACTGTGCATCTTATGCATTGTTGGATTTATTTCGTCACAGCTACGTACGTACATATTGCATAATATTTATCAAATTTTGCGTATCAATTTCATCATCAAATAATTCATTTGTAAGCACAAGTGTTTTAATTATTTTACAACAATGGCAAGAGTTGAACACTCAGAAAGTATTCAAGAAAACAAATATGAGGCTAGTTCATATCACCCAGGTGACCAAACTGGAATAAACCATATTTAAGTATATACCCAAAAACCAAAATGTTTATTAAAGTACTTTTAATGTTTTTTCTTTGTCAGAAATTAGGCCTTCACAGGCACTTTTTCACGTCATATTCTAAATTAAATGATATTTACCAAAGCTACAAACTACTAGCATTTCGGAACGACCACTGCTGAGAAGAAATGCCGAAAGGAACTCATTCAAACAGTGTTGGTCCCTATTATGCCAGAAGGGTTTACCATTTTTTAAATATAAATTTATGTATAATTTTTTATCAGTAATATAACAATGTAAGTACACAATAAAGTACATGGTCAAAAGGTATACTGAAACATATTATTATGATTGTGATCAAGTGCTGATGAAAGAAAAAAATATATATATTATGTATAGTAAACCAAACATAAAAACTTTTAATAAAAGATCGAGCTGACCAGTTCCCCCCGGCAGCACCCGTTCACGAGTTGACGCGTGAGTGATAGCATCGTGAAGCTCAACCACAATAAAGGGAACCTCCCGACCCGATCCACGATGCGCATCACGCAAAAGGACACCGCAGCGTAAGCATGTATCTATAAATAAATAAATAGAGATTAATTCACGCAGATTGTGTTAGCCCCAAAATAAGTTCGAGACTTGTGTTATATACTCATAAATAGATACTATGTTATATAACATTAGGTACATATGTATATAGATAAACATCCAATAGATCAGAGGCTTACTTTAATTCCAAAAAAAAATACGGTTCCCGCTGGAACTCATGTAAATGTCGACCAAATGATTGAAACTTCCGACGTATTTAGGTACATTACACGCACCAGTAGTCATTTATTTTCCTCAACTCCAAGTATTCACCTTGGGACGTGGCCCTCACCCAATCCAAGTGCAGTCGGCAAGGTTTCTTGTTAAATACCTATTACTTAATAATGCTGTTTAAAATGCTGTATGGGAGCGAAAAAAAAACATGATACACACATTCTATTTATGAAAAAAAAACACAGAATACATTCTATGTTTTTTTTTGCTCTCCTGCTTACTGCTCCTCCCTTCTTCTCAACGTAGATTTGCGATTGTAATGGCGAACTTAACTTTTAGAAGCTGCTGCACAGAAAACCCATCGGGTACTCGAATGAAACCAACTTCTTAGTACATATATTCTTCAGCCAAAAGGTTTTCCTGCATTTTTCCTTGCATTACGAGCTGAGGAAAGCGGTATCCTTTCATTACGTGTCCGAAGTCATAATATATCATATCATAGTGATAAAGGCGACAAACCAATACTATCATATATATGGCCTTCGAATTCCGCAATTGTTGGCTCTGTCTACCCCGTAACGGAAAAAGACGTGATACTGTGTCTATAACTATTTAAAATCATTTTAAAATATTGTAAAGTGGTACCTCTATATGGTTACGTTCTGGCTGTTACTTATATTAGTTTTAAAAACAGAAGTCCGAATAGTGGACATGGGGAATTCAGTCGGTCTTGAGAGAATCCACTAACAGTAGTTGAACATAAATATCAGTCATATCCTAACATTCAAGTAGAGATATCAAATTACAAACCCGGTAGCCCTGGTTAACACGAGTGCCACAATATCGTCCCTTATGGATTCTCATTGGCGCCCAAGGCTCGTGTTTACATTAAGGATGTAAATAAAGAATTGAATGAGTTTTCATCTATCCTTTTATATATAAAGTACGAAATTTTCTTCGGTAATAAGTAGGAAAACAGAGCCTATAGTAATGATTTAAATTCTTCCTTCCTGGGCAGCGGTGATCACTTACCATCAGGTAACCTGATTGTTTTGTATTTCGAGAATGAATTAAGTAGGTATCGAATGAAGGCTGATATGTGAGAAAAACATTGTGCAATATGCAATATTGGCTACCAGGGAATGGGGTCACTTCCAACGACTATTCTTTACAATTTTCAACCCTATTCCAAAGTAATAGGTGTCGTTTTACAACGCAACATGATGCTGTTTTACAATAATCAGAGCGATAAGATAGACAGCGGTCCGAGATGGCAGAAACAGTCATTTTATTGTTTGTAGATTATAAAATTCGTTTAATTAGGACTTAAACACAGACGCTGCTTGAAAATATAATAGTAGTTTAAAATATAGTCTGACTAGCGGCCATAGATAAAATTATATTTCTTTTATCTATGCTAGCGGCCATAGATGTATTAAAAAGTTCTATTTAATTCATCTATGGTAGCGGCCTGTCCCGGCTTCGCACGGAAAAAAACGTAATAAATTATCTATACACGTAATTCATCCTCAGAAATCACACTTTCTATTGGTGATAGTCCGTGCAGTGGTTTCTGAGTTTATCTCGAACAGACAGACACGACAGGGGCTTTATTTTATAATATGTAAAGATGATGAAAACCTTTGGTTTCAATTTAAAATTCCTTACGCTCCATCACGCAAATAATTGACGTCGGTAGAAAGTCTGCGAAAATGAAGTGCGATTGGGCGGGTCATGTGAGCCGCATGGCGCCGGAAAGATGGGCCAGAAGAGGATGATTTGGGTCCCGACTGATGGGAATGATCGCAAGGCAAGCCGAAGATGCGATGGTCTAACGAACTGTCGGCCTTCGATAAGAAATGGCAACAACTGACGAAGAATAGAAGTGGTTGGAAACAAAGAGGAGAGGCTTTTGACCAGCAGGGACTGGGAGCTGAGATCTACATAAAAAAACATATATATATTTCATAGGCTACTTCCGTATGTGGAGAAAATTATAGAATTCCTCGTTACTTTCGCTTACATCACCATGTGACAGATTTTACAATATTGCCTAAGTGTTATTTTCTTTGTTCATATGTATATTAAACTTACATCTATCTTTACAGGATAACCATAATACGATAAATGCCACAAGCTATCTTCCAAAATGGATAAATGTTGTCAGTTATATTAAAAATCTTATAAATCTCAATGATCTTTCTGTGAGTTAGGCCCAGAAGCGTGGTTCTCAAAGCGTTTCGACCGCTGCGGCCGCGGTGTCATTACGACCCGTTAATTTTCTTGAGCAAGGAATAATTTCCATAATCAATCATTCATTAAATTGATTTTACCACAGTACGCATTTATTATTTCAATGTCAGATAGTAAAACTAATTCTTGTCTTTGTTAATATTTTGCAAATTAATAAATAATAATAATAATAATATAATATTAGGTCAAATCACACAGATTGAGCTAGCCCCAAAGTAAGTTCAAGATTTGTGTTACCTATGGGATACTAACTCAACGGAACTATATTTTATAACAAATACATATATAGATAAACATCCAAGAACCGAGCCAATCAGAAAAATATTATTTTCCGTCGTGACCCGACCTGGGATCGAACCCGGGACTTCTTGGTTCAGAGGCAAGCATTTTACCACTGCGCCACCGCCGGTCGTCAAATTGTAATAATAAATAATAAATAAATAAATAAATAAATATATTAGGACAAATCACACAGATTGAGCTAGCCCCAAAGTAAGTTCGAGACTTGTGTTATGGGATACTAACTCAACGATACTATATTTTATAAATAGATACATATATAAATAGACATCCAAGACCCGGGCCAATCAGAAAAAGATCATTTTCCATCATGACCCGACCGGGGATCGAACCCGGGACCTCTCGGTTCAGTGGCAAGAACTTTACCGCTGCGCCACCGAGGTCGTCAATGTCTAATACATTTAAAGCAAATGAATAATATTTCATTTGTTCAAATGTCAGTTTGTTTTATTCAATAGTCTACAATCTGAATGTATAAAGTTTAAAGAAACTCAAGGACCGGACGTACAATTTCTTGAGAAATCGCGTAAAAAGATAAAAAAAATAGGCTTTTACGATCCATTAGAAAATTGATAATTACCTTCCTTCCTTGAAGATTCCAAGAAGCAAGCGTTATCGGTGACCATAATGATAACCAGGGCAAACACTGGCCAGCTTTATCAGTAGGTGGAGAATACTGAGAAATTACCTATACAGCACTCAGTAACAATCTAGGTACATTCTAATGCTTCAGGTAAAATCGTATCAACAATCAACAATATTTTATAAGTGGATTCTACTGAATATGATGTCAGTACAAATATATATATATATATATAGGACAAATGACAACTTTTTATTTTGGTGACTATTCGAAGTTTTTTTTTAATGATAAAAACACCAGTGAGAAAATACTATGATAAGACTAAATGCTTTCAAAGTTATGACAAAAATGAAATCAAACATTTTTGCACTCGTCCATACGCTCCATACTAAATGAACTCTAACGTGACGTCACGACTTATATCTAGCAAAAAAAGCTATGTTTGTTCGACAGTTAGTTCGACAGTAAGTTAGTTGAGTTAATTTTAATAATATTCTTATTTTTTTTTAATTGACTTTTCAACAAAAATGACTCTTGGATATAATATGTGTATGTTATACAATATATTATCATTAAGTTAGAATTCTATAACACAAGTGTTGAACTTAACTACTTTGGGCCAACTTAATCTGTGTCAATATAAAAAAAATGATATTTACTATGAAGAATAATTTAAAATTTTATAATTAACCGTTGTTTACCGTTGGTATACATTCATTTTCTGTCATCGAACATGGAAATAACAATTTAGTAAAGTACTTAACTAAATAACAACCAACCAAATTGGGCAGGACAGGGCTGGGTCGTTTATTGGAGAAAGCAAACTGCGCCCACGCACGTACTACAGTCACCACAAACATCTACAGAAATTATGGCAAAATCGCCTTTATTACCTCCAAATAAGCTGTACAAAGCGAATACGACCGTGTCCTTTTATGGGCATAGGTTTATGTGAGAATTCGCCACGGATTGTAATAAAAGTAAATACTTAATTGGCGTGTTTACTTGGATTTTCGAATTTGTTATTTTTTCTTAGTGTACAATATAATACTCTTTGTTGCAGAAAATAATTACAATATTATTACAGTAATACAGAGGAAATGTCAAGCAAGAGCCAGCCCTGTTATTTGTGTGACCTGGAGGGCTACCACGAAGTAGCACTTTACTAACTTGGACATGCTGTCTCTTTCTCACATATCGTGTAAAATAGGGAGAGAACATATGGACGCAAGCACGTGCTTTATGTTTCATGGTAATCCTTCTGTATTTACCATGGATATAAAGTATAATAAAGTGAACAATATTCAATCTTTAACGCACTAAACAATCCGTGCAACCTAAAATTGACTGGTTGTGAAAACACAGACGAATCATTAAAATTTTAAGGTTTTTTTTTACGCTGACCCCGGGTTTCGCAGCCTCAAATTAAAACGGGAACGCGCTAAAATGTGAGAGAGTGTACTATAGAGTCCCCATTTCCACTTTGTCATGATAAAAATCGAAATTTCCATACAAATATTACAAAATTTAGTTGCAAGATCCCACTCGAATAGACATGTAAAATAATGTTTGACCCAGCGGCAAAAATGGGAAAATTTTGAAAAGAGCATTTTATTTTTAAGCTTTTTCAACAGTTGCGACATCGCCAGGCCGTATGTTCCCCTGTAGTTTTCCTCGAAGGGTACATTAGAATTGCAAAGAGGACACCAAATGCACGCAAACAATTCAATTCGAATTAATATTCACAAAGAATGGAAATCTTCGTTTGTTTTTTTTTTTTGAATCGCTTTGAATTGCCAAGTTATTTAAACAACAGTATGTTACCTTGTGTTTATGACATCGTTTTATACCGCTAAGGGTCTCAATAAGAAATACCTGTCTTCGAATATACATAGAGGAAAAGCGTGCTTGTTGATCGAAATCTGTCCAGTTAATTTTTACATAATCACATAGTAAGTTGCTTCTCGCGCAAGTTGTTGCTTGATCTTAAAACTAAGTACCGAATTTTGATGCTTGTTTTTTAGGTAAATAGAGTAATTCAAGAGGAAGTAGTAGCACATAATAATTACATAAAGAGATTTTTTGTCTTAATAATTCCGGCAGTTTGTACGATACAAATTAATTATTATTGTGTGATTTGTCCTAATATAATTATTTATTTAATATTAGGTAGGTACCTATACTTTGTCCAAGTGGAAGGTTGATCATCTACGTATCACTACGCAGTATAAAATAAAGTCGCTTCTCGCTGTCTCCCTATATGTACCTATGTTCAGATCTTTAAAGCTACGTACCGGATTTTGATATTTGAAAAATTAATAATACCTATAGTGTGACTAGCGGCCCGTCCCGGTTTCGCTCGGGTAAAACAACATTAAATTATACACATAGTTAGTGTGAGGTACTAACTATTAAAAAACCCCGCATCAAACTCCGTTTGGTAGTTTTAAAGATCTGAGCATACATAGAGACAGGCAGCGGGAAGCGACTTTGTTTTATAATATGTACTGTGCAGTGATACCTGAAGGTTTAGGTGTGTATATTTATTATGGTTTTACCCGAGCGAAGTCGGGACGTGTCGCTACTGTTTTATAATAGGTATGAATACAATATGTAGGTATGTACATTATTGTACATGTCCCCCTATATTTTACTGACAGACGTATCATTAGACTTTGTATCAGTGACGAAAGCCACCGCCCCACACAAAATCGCATTACTTCGACGAGATAAGATATCATATCCGAGCTGGCCAGGCTATCAGAATTGTTATGAAAACAATGGAAAACTCAAAACAATAATGCTTACGCAATGTATTATCTATAAATTTTTGCATACACACAACAGCACAAGCGGCAGTAGGATAGGTGACATTTTATTTTATTTTAATGACGATTTGAAGGCCCTTATATTATTATAAACCGTTAACTTTTAATGTCAAATAATAAAAAAAGTAATATTCTGGTTTCTTCCTCATCCTTTGGACGTCGGAGCCCAGGATCCGCTGGACCCAAACTAACAATCATCGACAGCAAATCTTCTCGCAGTAAAACGGCGGAAAATATATGCAGTAGTGTTATATCCTATATGCAAGGTCACATACTCGTGATATCTTATCCGCCAGATAAGATTAAGATGGTCTTGGCCGCTGATAAGCTTCATCTTAGCCAGAACAAATAAGTTTATATGACCCGTAAACAGCTTCAATGTTACATTGTCTCCGTCCTCTCAGCACTTTTCCGATTACATCCGCAGCCATGGAGCGTCGGAGCCCAGGGTTCGCTTGCTTTTTTATTTCACTGGGTAGGCTGATGTGTGAAGCTTTAAGTTTCGTGGCTTAGTTGTTAAAGGATACACGAATAACGATTAAATTTTACAATAATACAAATGTAAAAATTATGATATAGTGCGACATGTCTTGCTATGTATATACGAGTAGCATAACTACAAATATTTATTCAATTACATGCATTATTAAAATTTAAATTGGATTTTATTCCAGTGACAAATGAATGCGTTTGTACAAATATCAATGCACTTGACTGTACACAAATGCAAACCAAAATTTCGGAATTTATGCGCGGACAACCAAGACAAGTTTACCCCAGAGCACGTTTACCCCAGAGCTGGGCTTCAATCATGTCTGGTTCGAACATTACCGGCCGCACAGTTACGAGTATTGTCCGAATTAAAACCATTAGCCGCGACACGGGTAACGAACTAAATAGGGTTGCCAGCTGAAAGAAAAATTAAATTTTCTTTCGTACAAATCCTTTAGGCCAAAGGATAAATATTGCGATACAATTTATACAAGTATGAGATTCAGTTTTCAGAGGCACATTCGGAGTATACTATGTAAATTTCATATAAACTAGTGTTTAAAATCCAGCGTTGTAATTAAAAGATTCCAACCACCCGAAAGAAACGTAAATACATACATAGCAAGTGAATTAAATGCTTGATAAATTAAATAAATATGTGCTTCCTAAAATTTTTGACAACCCTAGAGTAAGGTCAACAGACTTCTGTTAATTTCGTATATGGATAAAAGTGATAGACATAATACGATTCTCATAAGACTGAGAGTTCAATGACACTAATTATACTACATTGGATTTTGGTTCCAATTCACCAAGTTTTACAGATTCATAGACACGTCAAACTTATAACTCACCTCCTTCTGTCGTCGGGGGTTAAAAACAAAGTTACTTTATTCTTAGATTTTTAAAACCATACGCAACGGATTAGATATGAACAGAAACAGAGACGCGGAGGGCGACGACGAGGCGACTAGCAGTTGTTTTACGTGTAGTGTAGTAATGATAGTCAAAAATGTTCAACGGTTGAAATCACATAATATCTGACTATAATAATAAGTAGATGTTGCCCGTGGCTTTGCTCCCGCGGGAATTTTGAGATATAAAAAAAAACCCTATAGCAATATTTGATAATGTAACTTTCTAATGGTGAAATAATTTTTGAAATCAGTCCGGTAGTTTCGGAGATTACCCGCCTTAAACATACAAACTCACAAACGCTTAAGTACCTCTTTATAATAATAGTATAGATAGATAACGAAATCGCAGTAAGAAAACTTATACTTGGTTCGTCATTACCTACAGATTTCAGCACTTTTTATTTCAACAGTTTCATCTAGAATGCTATATTTTTACAGAATATCTATTTTTGGTGGGATTTAATTTACTAGTGTGTTGTGTAGGCTCAGGGTGAAGGTAGTCATGCAAAAATCTCGGTCATCTATGTGGATCTTCTTTGGCAAGAGCACAGAAACTTGTCCTATTTACCCATAACTTAGGCCAGTGGACACTTGCCAGGCAAGTTTTCCGTAAACGTCATTGTCTGCATTATACGGTAGTTTTTTTAGTTTTAACCTCAAAATAATTAATGTAAAAATGCAATGTATGAAATTTATATGGATGTACTGTAGGTATAAAATTCTCATAAAAGACTAAGTTTTGTTTATTGACATAAATAAATCGAATAAAAATAGTTATTATAAATTGATGCCGCCATATTGCTTTTTATCATGACGTCACATAACCTATAACTACCGGATAGGAATCTGGAAAATATCTAAACTGGTTTAGGAGTTATTGTTGATGTTTATAACCAAACTGTATAGACCAATTTGCTGTACTATTTAACGTACAGTACACTTCACGTCCAGTTAGAGTATGGACTCTAAGCAGCGGGATTAGCGTTGAGTTTGTCATGAAATTGGTCAGTTTGATAACCGTTGGTATTATATTATGGATATTTATATTATGCCGGCTTCATACTGTCGCCGAACGCGGACAGATGCCGATATACATTGCGTAGTTTGTGTGAGAGGGTTTATTTACCGCAATGAAAACCCAGCAATGTAAGCAGAATCCTCAAAGTTTCGCGATAATGTGTAGCCGGCAGCAGCGGCGCCAACAGCCGATAGGTGACGGCGCCAACCACAATATTTATGGGTGCTTTCAACAGCTAAACTAACAAAGAATTTTTCTGTTTATGTGTGTTCAACAAAAACTGTCGTGAAATCGTAAACGCAATGAATGTAGCTTTGTCCTTTGTACAATATAGGTAACATATTTTGATGAATACATTGTGGGTTTTTCTCATTGTGTTAATTCTATGCAAAGTCTATGACTGAAAAAATTTTACGTGCCTACAAGAGTACGACAACTTGACAAAATACTTCCCTTATTTCCGATTGTAGCTATTAGCGACCTGTAGTTATTTATCTACCCGCGACTTACCACGCGTAAATTTATTGTAATTTTTGGGGATGAAAGTTTCTAAAAGTAGGTAATAGGTAAAAGTTGGTAGGTAAAAAGCCCCATGTCCTTCTCCGCACTACTGTCTATATGCATGAGAAATTTCTAGAATAATGATTGCGTAAACAAAGTAACGTGACTACAAGCAGCGAGAGATGGCGGGACATTGACGTTGATCATTGATATTGTCGTGATGTTAATTGTCGTCCTTGGAGAAAAGGCTGCGGTGAAGTTTGTTGCGCCGCTTCTTCTTCACCTGCGCTTTGGAAGCCGGCAGTAGACTTAGTTTAAGTAATTTTTGACGTCAATAAGTGATGTATATCATCCTAAATTTAATAAAGAATTTTGAATTTGAATTTGACATCGTACGGCGAGCTACGCCTGCCTCTCAGAATCAAAAACCATGTTGACCACGACCACTCTGTCAAGAGTGATACAAATAAGATGAAACAAAGTAATATTACGTCAGGGATGTATGCGTGCCCAATGGTCTGATAACTAGGGATGCCGACGACCGTGCGATGTTTAGACGAAGATGTTGTAAAACGGACGCTAAGTTCCGACGCTCATGGGCTTAGGAAGAAACCGGAAAACGCTCAGAGATTGCGTTAACAAACAAACGAACAACAAACCAACTCTAACACAAATAATTAAATATTAATTAAACGCCTTGTAGCTTTGAAAAGTTGGAATTACACTTTCCTCGCTAAGTTTCCTCATACTATTTACGCGAAGAACTAATATAGGTGCAAACAAAGTAACATACAAAACAGTAATAACCACGTAGGCGAAACACATTTATCTAATCTGTTGGAACTCCTCGAATGTACACATACAATAACCATCAACTTGTAACTGTATCGAGGAGTGTTGACAAAAACACAAATCAATTTGACTCGCCTTATCTCCAAAATGGTTGGAAGTTTTAACGTTACGTGGGTGCACTATTGTGAAGTTATTGGGCGCTATAAATGTGCCGTCACAGAGACAACTGTTATTGTAATGTTATGCCGGCTCCACGCAGTCGTCGAACAGTTCGCCAAACGTTGCCGGATTCGGTATACAATGTTGGTTTTTCATTGCGATAAATAAAATCACGGATACTAACTACGCAACAAGCATTATAATATATAATTAAAAAGATAAGGCATGCTCTAAGTTAAAGTATGTTTATTGTCGCACTTTACAATATTACATTTTGTGAAATACCTTAGCATAAAGTTGCTTTATGAATTACAGGGTATGACGTCAATCAAGTTTTACCAAATAGCGACGAACGTTTAGTACCTACCTACTTATAATCATAAGCATATGTCAATTTACACTGTATGAACATTTTTTCCTTAATGCCGGCTACACAGCTAACAATGTATAAGAGCTCTTTCAATTTACCGCAAGGATTTACCAGCGATGTTCGTGAAAACCGCAAAATATGGCCTTACAGTTTGCCGATTGGGTAAAGCCGGCCGATGGTTGACTGCGGTAGAAGATGAATACGTAGTTAAAGAGAGAATGGGCGGGAAATTTGGCCAGAAGAGAATACCATCGATGGACTAAGGACCGAGGATGGACAAACACCGATTGGTACACCACCAGCCTTTGTTTGGGTCACGAGAACGCGATGGGTGAGACCGGCACAGGACCGTAAGAAATGGCGCGAAAAAAGAGGCCTAAACCCAACAGTGGGTTGATGGTTGATGTCTTAGATCATTTAATATGTTGATGTAGACTGGGAAAAAAATATACGTAAATTTTTATTTAAAAAATGGTAAGCCCTTCTGGCATGATAGGGACCAACACTATATGATTGAGTTTCAGCATTTCTTCTCAGCAGTGGTCGTTCCAAAATGCTAGTAGTTTGTAGCTTTGGTAAATATAATTTAATTTAGAATATGATGTGATAAAGTGCCTGTGAAGGCCTAATTTCTGAATAAATGATTTGATGTTGATGAGTTATAATTTTAAATTGTTGATATTTTAAATTCTTGTAAATTTAAATTGTTATCTTCTTTTATATTAAATATTCGAAATTTAAATCCTTACAAATTTATTGATTATAATTGTTTACCTATATGTATAAGTGCACGACTTGATGTGTCACCTATGATTGGGTTGCATGCTAACACACTAAATGTAATGTTTATTGGAAATGTTTGTCATGTAACCTGTTGGTGTACCTAATAAATAAAAAAAATAAAAATATGGGAATATATTATTTAGTGAATCAATTTTCTGTATCTCTGTACATGCGGAGTTAGTCCCTCCTTGCAGCGACAATGAAAGATCGCCGTAGAATATTTTCGGAGTGTCGTTGACTCCTGCGCCGGGGCCTCCGTCATTTTTCTTTTCAAAACATTTACACAAAGGCGTTTTTCATGTTTTCGGGGTTATTGTACAGTTTACAATACACTCGATTAGAATCTCACAAATGTGTATGTTAAAATTAATTTCTTTTAAATTCACATATCCAGTATTTCAACTGGTAGAACTAAAAATATGTGAATCTTTAATTAGTTCTTTCGGCAACTAAATACCTACTGGGAATTTATTCCCAAATTCCTGAACACGAAATACATTTTTTCCCTTTTAGGTCATAGGCATTTAGTATACTTTAAAGATTGTGGACATCTGTATTAATGTAAGCATTAGAACTAAGTGTTCTGTTACAAGTTTATATTGTAGATGTGCCTAATAAAAATATATTAAGATAATATTATTTAGTTGAAATTTTAGTTCTCGACATTTGTAAAATGGGAATGATAGCGTATTATAAAACACAAATTTATCATTATCGCGCAGATTTTCCTCAAAATACGTAAAATATACATTTCGTCAATGGAACTTTTATTTCCAAACGCAGATTTCTAATCGGCTTCGCATGTGTGAGTGCGTCGCACGTGTCCCTAAACACGTGTGCACACAAGCGTAGTCCTTTGTTCTTCAAACAAAGAACTATATAACAAAAGTACAGTCAATGTCAAGTTACCATGCAGACCGCTATAACGTTGTAATAAAGACGAATTTGCAATTAATGTGTGTAGGTTGATGTGCAGTTCATGAGCACAGGAGCACAATGCGTTTTATCTTAACGGATTTTGTTATGGAGATTATGAAGGTAATGAGCGTTGGTCGTGTGGATTTGCCTTGTTTTTATTTTAAAAATAAATTGTGAATGTTAACATCGTAGATACTAGAATATCTGATTATATAGATGCTATTTAGTAATATTTTTAAAAAATCTGAAGAAGAATATGAAGGAAAACAAGGGCATACTAAAAATATTATTTGACTTTGATATGATTTAGTGATAATTGGGCATAATTTTACTAGGAATCGGTTGCTGTAATTAATCTCTCTAATAAAGTAAAATGAATGTTAATGACAGCTAATTCAATTACCTAGAAGATACTTTAGTTACGACTTTCTGGGAAGTAAAAAGAAAAAAATATAGGTATAGAGTTATAATGTACTTATACCTTATTCAACAGTGAGGACCGTTCTGTACAAAATTATATAATACTTTAAAATACATTATTAATTATTTGACAAATTAAAATTTAACTAATATTTGCCCCTTGAGGACCTTGAATTTTTTTGCTACTATATATAACTACGATACGATTTTAATCTTTTACTCTGCAACAAAATACACTAAAATCCTAAAGATATAACAAGAGATCCTTTATCAGAAGTAGGACTTCAGAAGTGTTTCATGCACCAGTGCATGAAACACATATAACATTATTATGAAATAAATATAACATTATCGGGGCATACCATTGTTAAGTACCTATATGGCCAATAGGCAGCTATGTTTTCCTGGTAGCCAAACTGCTGATTGGCATGCGGTTTAGGTTAGTTTAAAGTCACGTACACAGCACACAGATTGTATGATCATTCAACCTGTAATGTTTTATAGCTCATAGATAAGAAATATAAAAACTTTCTCAATAATAATAAACTTAATTTTTTTGACATATGATTTAAATTTGATAAATCATTATAATTATACTTGATATTGAAATATACAAATATTTGTTACTTTAGTTTGTGTGTCATTTTACCCGGCTGAGGGCTGTGTTTAAAATTGATAATTTTTGTATATTTATCTAGATACTAATTAACATACTGTCGTCTACCTAGTACCTACTCTCATAAACTTGGCAAGCAAATTTCCTGGAACAAGTCCAACGATTGCGTGACGTGTTATATACACATAAAGTCGGACGAAGCCACGGGGTACAGCAATTCATACAATAAAAAAAATTAATTTATCAATGATTCATTTAATTATCGTGTTACATTATGTAAATGCATTTGTGCTTTTTATTTTTAGCCGGGCAACTGCCCTATCCCCAGCGATTTCGTAAGCCCTTTTCAAGGTTCATTGATTTAAGTACTGTAACATTATGCGTGGGCTCGCTCGCTTGCAGCAGTAAACAATAAAGGAAAGTGTGCCAGGCCAGGAGCAGCTTCCGCGGGGTTATGCTTGTGTCCGTATTGTGAAATAAGTAGAAAGTGGCAGTGACATCGCGCGATTTTCGGTTTTGGATCCTGGACGATGACAAATAATCAGTAAAGTCAAAGGAAAATATCAGAAATTTACAAAAAGAAAAAAAAAATAAGGAAATTACTTTTAAAACCAATAAAGAACAAGAAAGTAGGTACAAGTTGCAACAAAAAGTTTCGTATTTTTTATATTCCTAGCACCACGACTGCCACGTGCTGAAACACTGCATGTTTTTAGCCATTGGGGTTGTTGCATGTAATGTCTCTTATTTTATGCTTTGTGTTGGTTCTGTAATATGCAATTAAAATAATTTTACTATTATTACATTTTAACTAAACAAAAAACTAAGTAGTACAACAGATTAATTTTGTATTACGTAAATAAAATTGTATGATACAATTTACGAAGGTGTTTATTGATCAATTAAAATTTTCCTTAAGTAGCAGTATTTTGTATTGACAAGAACCATTTTCAAGAGATGGATTTGGTCATAGAAAATCTGATTAGGAATTTTATTTTTAGACCATCGAATACTTGGCTGATTGATCGAATACTTGGATTAATTTATCTCCTGTGTAGTTTATTCTAATATCAAAGAAAGTCGTGGGCGTGTCAGTGATAAGAATAGGGTTGTCACAAATCTTTCTAATTACATAACGCGTTTATTTACAGAAGCGAACAGTGGCACAACACAATGGTGCAATGAATCTCCCTGATTTATTTACACGTGGCAAGTGAGAATGTAGGGCTGGCACTGACTTATTGCTTTAAGAAACAGTTGAAAGAACGCTTATGGTTGTCAACAAATTGAATCTTTATATGTTGGATTTACATGTTAATGTTCCACCTTCAATACCATCTGTACCAGTCCTATATTGGTAGTACATGATCACACGTGATCAGTACTACCAGATCCCGATTCCCAATTCCCGATATTCCCAAACGCTATCCCCGGGTAGAACTAATTTATATTTGTCATGTGTCAACCGACCGATACATGTATGGTAAATAGATATTATCAAGTTACTCAACGGGTTGACTATAAATATTACGAATACATTTCAGAAGCCATCACCCCTGGCACCACGTGCGTTGGAGACGAGCCAGTCGATTCTAGTGATTGGTCCGGGGTCCCACCTGCGCGGGATTCTGTGGAGCAAGCCAAGGTGACACTCGATGTGTCGACAGAAAATATTGTCAGTTGTTGAACTCATATATGACGAGTGAGAAACAACTAATGTGTAAACAAAGTACCTCAATCTACTAAAATTGTTCTAGAAACCTTAAGTTCCATTAATACTAAAACTGTAAGATACCTATGCATTGAAATAAAAAAAATGTTAACAAATATGGCAGGTGAGGTTGTTTGTTTTTGTATATTTGAACAAGCCAATCTTTATAACTACAGTTGGATTGGGAAAATTATTTTGGTATTCACATCAAGATATTTTCACATGATTATTACAAGTATAAGAACCAGACAACATTTTATCCCGGTCGTACAATTCAATATTCTGAATTAGCTGACATTCAGAAAATTGAATTGTACGACCGGGATAAAATTTTGGATTTCGGTAATATCTGCAGTTTCTTTGTGACTTTACACGCAAAGAAACCCCTGGGAAAATACATCAAACAGTTAAATTGTATTCTTAGAAAATACAAGCTTTACAATATATGTATCTCTGAATAACCATAAACAATGTCATGGGAACGAGGCGTTTGCCCGTCCTGTCAATATTGTCCTTCAACAACTTTCTCTGTACTATAAAACATTAGAATTTTCCTCGAAATATGAGTCATTGTCCACGGGGACACATCGACCGCACACGATGGTTTCTCTGGAAATGTTCCAACTGAGCTTTCACAATAAACAATAATACCTTCCACTTGAATATCGTACTTTTCAAACGGGCAGGTAGCACGATCGCTCATTAAAAAGAAACCATTATTGCCCAACCCACAGAGCGCATTAAAAACATCGTTAACATAAATATACTTGTTTATATAACATACGAGAAGTATGTATAGCTATAAACACGAGTGTGTTAGTAAATATTCCACCGTGTTTGAAAAGAGAACAATGCGTTGGCCGTATGTTTACTGTCCGTCAAACTGCTTGACCCATATCCAGATTGGATGTATGTTTGTCCAAGATATTGGTCGCTTCATTATCAACTCGGATATCCGATGTGGCGTCTTCCTGTCCTTCGCTTGCCAAGTTTTTAGTTTATGGATCTCGCTTATTTTTCTTGAAACCGTCGAAATACAATTCCTCTCGTTAATAGGTTAAGGCCTTTTCAATTTATGTTCGTTACGTTTTATTGCATTATAAACAACACATTAATTTATTTCAGCCGTAAAATCATAAGATATACCTACCACTAATTACAATGAATTAATCTTACAGTGATTAGTGTCGTCTATACTATAATACAAAATTTTACATTTTATAACTTTAGTTTTTATATCAGAAAGATACCAACTACGTCTCATTTCGACTATAACACTTGTCTGTTGAATTCGTTTTGGTATTTTTTAACCATGTCATGTGATACTAGACGATGTCTCTTCTTTTTTTTTGTAGCAATCCTGAATCATTTGATTGTAACATTTTTTTTTCTTTTACTGTAATGTTACTGCATTCAGTTTTAATCGATTACGTTCATTAAGCAAATCAGTTGTCTCATTATGTGATTTGACGATTCTGCTCATTACATAACTGTATAGTGACCGCAGCAAGGTCAGTAAAATTATCCAGTTAGCTGCTATTATATTGCAATTAGCAAGCGTCACAATGCTGATCAAATAGATTTCAAAAATTTTATAATGTGTGGGTAATGTATTACATAACGATAATGATATTTCTCTTGACAGGTTTTCGACGCTAACAAGATAGAACAGATTGTTGCAGTGTGGGAAATAAAATAAAATGTAAAGGGTATAATAATCTTCATAATTTATTTTTCTCTTCATTCATTTTATCATACAATATGTATCCAGTATAAAACAATATTCTTTGTTAAATTCATAGAAATATATTATTTTAGTATAACTGTTTTATCTTTATCTTTTATAAACTTACAAATTATTGTTAACATTCTGACGAATCATTTTGTATAAAAATAATACAAACAGGGAAGAGTCGACCATGCGGGTAGCCATGACGAGAAGACGCGCACCGTCGGCTCTCTCACATATAACAATTTCAACTTGTTAATTGGTATTACATTACTTATAGTAACCTATAGAAGACAATGGTACAGAACATTTTACTGTAGCATATAATGGTAACAAAAACAATAAAAATACAGGCTTTAGTTTACAAAGCGTAGGCACTCGAGATTGCTATTTCATCCTAAATGTAAACATTATCACGCTCACTAATAAATACTTACGTACCTCATTCACTCATCGCCATGCACATACTGTCGCTCATTACGAAATGCCCTCCCATTCGTCCACAAATAATATTTAATCGGACGGCCTCGTGATACAAAAGTCGCGTCCTCTATAGTAAAGAGCACCGGGTCAGTTCTGAGAAAACATTTTATAATGTATCGGGAAAAAATACTTTGCGCAATACACTCGCTTTCTCTTTCACGCAAGCATAGCACACTCGTCTCGCACACGATCAAGATCAAGCTCTCTCACAAGCACATTGTCTTAAATCTAGCTAACAAAGACGTCCCATCTCATTACAAAAACACCGCCATTGTCGCAATTAATAAAAGTTAACCTTGTGCAACCAAAATGCTATTGGGAACGTCCGACAGGCGAACACACATGGCCGCCATTCCGCGAGGGCGGCGCAGGCGGAATTTTAATTAGCAGAACATCCGCTCGTGACTTCGTACGATGCGTTGTTGCCAGTTTTACATAGCGCTGTCTCTTTCATTTCTGCTGCTTTGTTTGGTTAATCTGACAGATATCTGTGCTCTGTTCAATGTTATCATGACCCCGATGAAATTGTCGTAAAAAAGAGTCTAAATGCAATGCTTGAGTTAAATTACAAAATGAACAATGTATAGGTACTGTAAGTGCGGCAACATAGCTAGAACGGGAAATTCGCCGTAGAACTGGCAACGTCGCGTCAACCTCGTTCAGTTTGCACACCAATGACGTTGCACGATTATCCTTTCTAGTTTCTACACTATTCTAAATGAGACAACGCAATACTGATAAAAGGAAAACAATAGTTTTGCAACTTACAATGGAAGCTAAAGCTTACGAAGTTGACTTGCGCTAAGTACATTCCTCCCTAAGTAGTTTCACAAACAACAAGCGTCCCGGAACAGTGCGACCGAGCGGAGGTTCTGCCACAGCGTTTCACTGGCAAACCATTCTATCAAACTTAACGATAAGTCCACAGCATTCTTAACGTAGCGACTTCAACACCTTACACACTAGTGTTTACTAACTATATATTACACAGTAAAATTAAGATCACAAATCGCTTTGTATGCTGCGTCCTAGCGGGCGCGACTAGCATGGAATGTGGTGGAGCGGCGGCGGCGGCGCGATCAGTAGTGCGACTCGATGAGGCAGCCACCTTTCGCATGCTCCAGCACCTGCTGCTTCAATCTATGCACGTGGTCTTTTAGTTTCACGACCATCTGCGCCAGTTCTGCGTTTTCACCCTTCAGGATCTTGACCTTCTCTTCCAGCTTGGAGATGCGTTCCAGCTTTCGCCGCCGGCATTTAGAGGCGGCTACTCGATTCCTCTGCCTCTTTCGTTCCAGCTTGATGCGCTCTTGTGTGTCCATGTCGATGGGCGAGAGCGGCGGCGAGCTAGCCGCGCTCGGCACAGTCTGCGGCTCGTCTTTGACTACGGGCGTGGGGTATCGCTCGAGCGGTCGGTCCAGGTCGGCGTACACTCGCCGACCAAGCGGCGTCGCCAGCTGAGGGTCATTATGATGCAGCTTATCTAAAGCCTCAACGAAAGGTCTCGCATACATTTCTTGTTCTTCCGTAGGTGCTAATGTTGGAAAAAGCGCCGCATTT
Organism: Plodia interpunctella; assembly: GCF_027563975.2. Taxonomy (NCBI): domain Eukaryota; kingdom Metazoa; phylum Arthropoda; class Insecta; order Lepidoptera; family Pyralidae; genus Plodia; species Plodia interpunctella. Next base: position 1,367,880 of record NC_071311.1, on the reverse strand, counting down.
GGGGTAGGTGTTGTGATCATTCCGTTTTGAATTATCATTTTCTCAAGCTCCGGTGAACCCAGTTTCAGCAGCTGGAGATCGGGCGATGAAAGCACGGGAGCGGCTATCCTTGACCGCTTCCCACCACGATTAAAATCCAAATCCAGGGTAAGGGACCGCTTCAGACTCTCCACCGGTCCGCTGAGGGGATACTGGTCTTCATAAAAAGTAGTCTCCATGCCGTGGCCGGAATGGCGAACCATGTGTTTGCACTGAACTCTTCTGTAACACTAAACTCACTGCGCGAACTTCAAAACTTTGTAACAATGTGGTGCACGTCCGACACCCTCGACGTTCTACTTGTTTCTAAACATTATTCAGTAACAACCACTGCTTTTATTCCATGACTCAGATAAGCTATTTTTAGCGATCGCGTTATTTGAACTCGCTGTGGTTGGTCAGGTATCACGCGATAACCATTCAAACCGCGTTGTGATTGGCTGGTTACCACGAAGCATAACGCGAGGCCTCGGCGGGCTGTTTACGACTTCGTGCGATTACCGAGAATCGACGGAACTGTTTCCAAATTCCTACGAATTGGATATTATTAGATGGTCAGAATAATATAATTTACAACAATCATATTTCAAAATACTTTTCATTTTCAGTTGTACAACTGCATAGTTCTACTAGAGGGAATATTACGAATTTATTCCCACTTTATTAAAACAGCTCTTAGTCTATATTTGGAATTAAATCAGTATTTTATGTACAAATAGTTAATACTGATAGGTAACTGACTGACTTTTAAAGAAGAAGTGCACTTTCATATAAAGTTATATAAAAACGTATGTAATTTATATAAATGTTAGACTTTATTTAGGAGAATAAAGAAAAATATGATGGATTATTTAATGTTAATGTAAATTTCAATGTAAAAATTAAAACTTGTGTACATTTTATTGAGGATATTTTTTAAAACACGATTGCACAAGTCTCGCAACCGATTTTGTTAATGAAACTATAACACATTAAAAATAATAATTTCTTAGTCAAATTGAGCTCTAAAAATAGTTTCATATTCATACCGATATAATGCGATAAGAGCCACATTCGTCAATTGACGACTTTGGAGAAAAAGCTGCGGTGAAGTTTGTTGCGCCGCTTCTTCACTTCCGCATTAGAAGTCGGCAGTAGACTTAGATTTAAATAAATATTTGATGTAGGTGATCAATAAGTGAAGTAAGTGTATATAATCCGAAGTTGTTAATGTGATTATTTATATGAAGATAGTTGGAAGGCTGGGAGACATTGTAAAGTAATTTACTGCTAATTTTAATAATAAATACACAAAAAAAAATGTTTGAATATTTGCCCTATTTAAAGGAAAAGCTCATAAAATTAAATTACGAAAATACACGAAAAAAAAAATTAAGGACAAAAATAAAATTAAAATACAATGGAAACGCGTACTGGGCGAGGCAGAGGCGGGGTAGCCGCGCTACAAGATATATGCGGGCCGCGTGACAAGGACAGAAGATGCGGAGAATCGCCGCGTGCGAGCGAGACGGGATTAACGCTCTACCAATGATAAAGTCCAGCAACTTAGTAGGAAAACAAATGCATCAAAATTTCGTTAATTTTTAAGGTCTTGCAAACTTGATTACGAACCACGACGCATTTCAAATTTATTATTTTATCAACATACGTTTATAAATACTGACTGTAAACAATTTAGTTAATTAAAAAAAAACACCAAATTTTCTGTACTAACCCTAAAGTCATCTTATGTTGTTCCGGTTTTATTCTACCCGTGTACAAAATTTCATCGAAATTCGTCAATAATTTTTAGCGTTGAAACTTGACATAATCTATCCACCATGACAAACCTTAACGCTCCCTTAGTAATTCGGAATTAAAAGGTCTAAGAACTAAGGACACTGTTTCAGGTAAAATTTTACCAGTGTAAAATATACTTACATACATCTTCCGCATTTTTTTGTATAATACTTACATAAAATGAATAACAACAATGGAAGGAAAGTAATTGCCAAAATTTTCTTGAATATTTTTCTTTACACTATCGTAAGACTTCCAAACAAAATGAGTTTGTAATGGAGAAGTGTCATTTGAACTCAAACGTATCAACAGTACAGTCAACAGCACATCAAATTGCACAAATCATTGCAAATTAGGTATTCATAGCACAAATTATTTTATAAAAATTAATTTTTTTCATGATCAGAGATCTTGTTGCATTCAATGCGTGACAAAAAAACCCATGTCCGTGTTGTAAACCGTTGAGGAGTTCCCTCGTTAGGAGCCGATGCTGAATGCACCATCATGTCATGCTTACCATAATAATGCACTGTCACGGAAACTGAAGCGACATGGAAAATTTAAACTATGTAGGACGAGTGAAAGTAGGTGAAATTTAACTTTAACAAGAAATTTAACAAGATTTTAGACAAGCATCTGATCAGGTGAAAGTAAATAATAAATTGTATAATACCTAAGACAAAATCGAAATTAAATCATTTATACAGAAATTAGGCCTTCACAGGCACTTTTTCACGTCATATTCTAAATTAAATGATATTTACCAAAGTTACAAACTACTGGCATTTCGGAACGACTAAGTAGTAAATACGTTTTTAGTAAGTAGGTAAGTAATAAGCACATTTGTTCGTTTTCACGTAAAACTCCCAATACTGTACATTCAAACATAACATTATTATGAATCTTTATCGCTGTCAGCCTTTGACAAACATTCTGGAAAGATATCATAAAATACTTCGTATTATCGAAAACAGCATGAGATTAATATTGATCCTTATCTTACGATATTGACAACATAGTATGTATTTAAGTAAATATACTATGGGAACGTACCTCTACCTACATTGATTGTGACCAAAGATAACTGTAGATTCTATTGATAGCTATAGGTATAATTTATCAGATGGTCTGCAGGGTATATCTATACCCATAAACCCTGTGTTAGACTTATTCACTCACTCAATCATCTTCGCGTGTTCGCGGTTGCATTCGGGGCTTTGACGCCGCGAAGCCCAGGATCGGCTCCCAGGGAGGGACGGTTTACAGCACGGACGTGTGTTTTTTTGTTTCATGCGTTAAATGTCACAACAATATCTCGCTGACGATGATAAAGCATTGTGGTAAAAATTACATTTATGTAAAAAACTTGTTAAAAGTGTTCCATATGAAACAAAAGATCGGAGTGTATATGAACCAAGTTGGTTGGCTGTCCCGTTATCATCATTAGGTAAAAACCTAGGTAAACATGGGTACTTAATATGCATTAATTAGGAAATGTGAAATGTTTTGAACATAAAATTAATTAGGTAATCTAATTAGGTCCTCATTGCTATATCATTAAAAAACAAGTGTTTTAGGGAATCTAACAACTTATGATCTTACCAAACTCCGTCGTTTGTATGAGAGTTTTATTTACCGCAATAAAAACCCATCAATGTAGGTAAGCCGTAACGCGAACTGTTTCGCGATATCAAAGCCGGCATATCAAACATGCACAATAACATAATCACAAACTTTATGTTTACATTATCATAGTATGAATGTCGAGTTGTGTATAGACGCGTTTGCAAATTAAATGTGACGTAGAACTAAATTTATATATCATGACGTAGAGTATGATTTTGCATGTATTAACATAATCGACAACAATATCTAAATTTAGTGGAAATCTGACTACGCAATCGCCTTTGTTTATTATGAATAAAAAAAAAAAAAAGAATGCAATTATATAAAATGCTGTCAGCCTATCGAGATAAAATTTACTTACCAGCCAGATACATAAAAGATTGGTAGGACTACTGGAAGGTATTAGGTAGTACTAGTAGGTATTAGGTATATAATGGTAGGACGAAATTGCAAGTCAAAATGTTGACCATATTACTAAATTGGACTAGAAAATAAGCTACTTAAAGTGGTATGTTTTACGTTTATTACCGCGGTAATCCACAACCAGAAAAACTATTGGAAAAATAAACTTTTTGTACACATGCTGCCATCTAGTTTCGGAACACATTAACTTTTTGTTCAATTAATTCATCTATTCGACGCAAGATGGGGGTAATTTTAGTTTTGCCTTCTCCTCACAAGATGGCACTATTATTTTAATTACAGAAAAAGAATTGTAAAACATAAAACTTTATTGATATCCTTATATTATTATAAAAAATAGATAAATTTGTAAACACCTTTTATTGTGCATGCAAACTAGTATATACTTCGATTAAATAGAATCGACAACGTGCTCTTAAAAATAATGTTACCAAATATATCGAAAATATTTTTCAATATTTCAAAAGTATAAAGAAACTTATAGAACGCCGGCTACATACTATCGCCGAATTCAGACAGATGCCGACGCAAATATGAATGAACATTGAATGTTAAATACCAGATTCAATCGGCGACAATATCCAGCCGGTTTAGTACGCTAGTTCTCCGCTTGGGCGCGCCGCCGTCGGCGGGCGACTTCCTCTTGCCATCTTCTACCCCACTCTCCTCTATGACTATGCCCTGGGTGGAAATATCCATCAGCAACTTGTTTATGCTGCTGCCCGCTTTGTTTAGCTCTTTGTCATCTGCAGACAAAAGCAGGGTGTAAGGCCTAGTGTTAAAGGCCTTTACATCAACTCCTCTACATCAAAGAATACTAAGTATAGAAACATTTGTTTGTTTCGTGTATATCTTCTGTAACTACCAATCAGACTAGTTTTCAGTTCCATTAATTAATGTTTTACACGAATAACAAACATCGATGTTTTTTTTTAAATATCTGTGTGGAAATTACGATAAATCGCGTTTCATAAAATCATCCAGTAAGGGAATTGAGTACTAATAAAACGGAAATAAAAAAATAAATTTTAATAAAAAGAAAAGACAATGATAAGATTCAAACGTCGTGCTTACATCTAATGGAATTTTCATTTCAGAAAAAAGAAACAAATGAAATCAAAGTAAACATTTTAGATTATTTAAAAATCCTACCTACCTATTTATACCGTATAATAACATGATTGTACAAGTTACATGTGTGCAAGTTACATGTGTGTAAGTGTGGTGCGATGTTAAGTGACTGTGATTTGTGTGTTATGGATTCTTTATGATTTCTTTGTTACTTTTTTTTTTATCTCGCATGTAATTATGAACTAAGGATTTGCCGCATGCGCGTCTTGTATAAAAGTGTACATATAGGACACTTAGTTGTAGTTCTCATACCAAGTGAATTTTGTAATTCTTTATGAAAAATAAATATCTTTAAACACATCTCTGTACAACAGTAATGTTGTAAAACTATTTAATAGATTGGTCGAGAGTATCAGTTCAACGTGTTAATCTATATTGTTTTTAAACACCACTGAAAAAAAAAATTCAATAAAATCTAGTTTAAAAAAAAATTAACGCTCCGCCGGTAACGCGCGCACATGACATATGCCTCGATTGTCTTTGTTTTCCTATAGATAACGTCCAAAAACACCAACTATAGTTAGATAATATAATAATTATGGAAGGAGAATCGAACCATTATCGGCTTTTTTCGCCAACTGTTTGAGTCGGAACTCCTCCTGCGCCTGTCTCTGCCTGCGCTTACGCTCCGCCCTCGCTTCCTCCTCGCTCAGCTCCGACCCCTCCTGCGTGGGAATTACGGGAATCATGCCTGTTTGTACTTTCGTTCATTCCGAAAACGCACGGGACCATAAACAAACGTATTTTTTCTCTTTAACTTTCAAATAATAACATCCATCTATCCATGAAGATTTAGTAATCAAAAGGTCCCAAGTTCAAATTGCCTTTTAGACTCATGATAAAAAAATGAAGCCGAAAATGAACAATGAAATGGGGTTGAAAATATAATTTAAAAAAATAACAAAATTTTTGAAAATATCTTGTCGTAATAAGTAAACATTTAAATTTAATTTTTTTTATTATAATAAAAACATAGGTATTGTTGTCCACACAATATCTAAATCCTACATAAATACCTATGTACAGTACAACGCAATTCCGTGTAAACATTGTGACGTCACCATCACCAATTCCTATTTTTACCTTATAAAAAAAACAAATGCGCTTTGAATGTAGAAAAATTTATATAAAATGGAAAAAACTCACTCTACTACAGGCAGCTATGCACCATATAAAATCATAACACTTATTTCATACAGATGTGTTGTATATATTTTCTACTTATTTTACGAGAGTACATTTAAGCTATTCGTGAAAAATTCGAAATGGCATATTTGAAAACAATCCGAGGTTATATTAGCACATATATTGAAGTGCTTTGTCTAAAAAATTTTAAAAAAAATGCATTTTAAATCCATCCGTGACAAAACTGCCTCACAAAATCTCGCTAACAATTCCAACCATTAACTTCAAATTGGACCCCCATTGTTGTTTGGATCCATCATGCACAAATATTGATTTAATTACTTATGAATATTCGGCGGCTATTGTAAGGTTGGCAAACACTAGCCTTTTCTCGTCAGGTCTGAATGACGACATAGCGAGTCACTAAACAAACTTTAAAGTTTTTAATTTTTGAACTTTTTTTAATTTTGTATCTGCTTAATTATACAAGTTTAAACTAATCAGATGATCGGAATTAGCATGGAAAGTCGAAAATGTAGGTTTTTATTTAACTTTTTTTTTTAATCTGTATGCCACCCTGTTTAAACTTTCAATTCGTGTGCAAGGACTTCACATTACAAAATCGGGGGTCCAAGCCATCGTAACAGCATCAACACACATACTACAGAGGTATAATCTAATCTAAAGTTAAACCACTTGATCGGCTTTTTCTCATGTGTGTCATTGCTAACACTTATGTTAGATTTCATTCAAGTCGCCTATAGGCACCTGACATTTACAACAACCGCCATCTTGTGACAGTATTCGCATCGCAAACACACGAGTGAACTAAACACATTTGATTGGGTATATTTCCTCATCAAAATTCGTTTCGTAGTGATCGATAAATAAGTTTTTTTTACAAAAATGTCATGTCATGTCAGCCTCACAAGTCACAAGGTACAGTCAACAGCACATCAAGATGCCCTGCATGAACCTCTATGGCGCAGTAATAATGGCGAGTTTGCAATTAATTTGGGTAGTTTAATGTGCATGTTGATGGAACTTCCTATGATTGGTACAGTTGTAGTCAATTTTAGATTAGACGAACCCCAACACACTTCACACCACCTACGAACAATCCTAGCCAACACTTACTTGTAATAGCAATAAATCGGAAAAATTCGATAAAAAATAGTGTGATTTGAGATTTCAAACGCCTCCAACACCCCTACACCATGGACCGACAGAAAAGGAAGTTGATTTAACTACTCAGTTCACGCGCGGCCTAAGGTTAACTGAAATAGTACAATACCCAAAAATTTAAACACTTTAATCTTTGAAAATTGCTGACACGATGTGAAAAAAAAATCTCATAGAAACATTTTCATAAATATTTCAACCGACCTTTTCTTGTCTGTCCATGCACCACATATAGTATGTAAATACTGTCGTCACTATCTAGCAAATGGAAATATAAGGCCCTAAAACTAGACATAAAAGTGGTAAAAACTCCTATGTGATACGGTTTTCCTAAGTGCAGAGCCGGATTACACGCAGAAGGCCTTGGCTAGGGCCACTGAGTAACCTGGACATTGGAGCAATTTTTTTATTAATAACTGAGGGTATAGCTGAATTTAGACTTATGGTCGACGACTTATGGTATTATGTTTGTATTGTTCGACCTTTCGATATCCCTGGCGCCCTTTAGTGACATGTCCAGATATATTTTCTGGATAATCCGGTACGGCTCAGTGCATGTCAGCATTTTGTGAAATGTAAAAATATGGCAAGTTTTCAAAACTTGAGACATGCACCTCTTTCTATGCAAAAAAAGAGATTATTCCTCTTGTTACATCATAAGTTCTGACACGTCAAAACCATATTTCTAGAAATTTCCTGCGATTAAACTAAAATATCACGCGTGTTTAAATCGCAAACTTTTTCTTTATCAGAACTTATGTTTTTTTTTTTAAGTTTACGCGAATTCTAAAAATCTACTTGAGCATTAAGATTTAGAGGTTGGGGGCTCTGGCTGCCCGCCGTTGCTAGGAGACGATGCCTTGTTAGAATTGTCCTCTGGGAACTGTTTCTCAACTTGTTCGGCCACCCATTTCTTCACTTTCTGCTCCGTCCAGAAGCCATCGTAGAAAATGGTCGGTTTGATCCAACAGCCTTGATTTTGGGGAGGAGGGGCGTATTGTATCGGTTCGCCTTCAGGGCCCGGGCGCACGCCGCAAGCGTTCTTACACTCCACCGAACCCGAACGACTGTTCACGACTAAATTTTTCGGAGGAATGTTGAAATTTAAGTTGACGTTACCATGATGACGGTCGAAGCTTTCGTACGTGAAGTGCCACGGGCCCGCGGAGTATTCGTAGTAGTTGGGGAAGACGTGGGGCGGAGCCACGTGCGGGGGCGCCAGCCGGGGCGGGTACAGCGGGCCGGGCGGCAGCGCGCCCATCACCGGCTGCAGGACGAAACTTACGTTGGAGTTGGGGCGGGGCGGCGGCGGCGCGGCCGCGCGCGGGGCGGGGACCCTGCCGGCGGGCGCGGGCGCCGGTATGGGGTGCGCCTTGGCCACGGGCGGAGGCCCGCTCACCGCCGCCGCGTTCTTGATCGCCGGCGGTCGGACGCAATTCGCTGGAGTCGTATTCTCCTCTTTCCTTATATTCTTTACCACAGAATTCTTCGGCTCGACTGGCACAGGCTTGTTTGGCAAGTTTTGGTTGTTTTCAGGTTCCGTTGTGTTGGGGATCGGGTTGGGGACGCTGGGCGCGTCCACCTTTTGCGTGTCTAACAACTCCATCAGTTCTGTAGCGACGCTGCCTCCGAAACTTAGAAGCGTTTCGCGTAGAGCGTTTGTAACGGCACACTGAAATAAACAAAATATAATCATCTTATTAATTGAATAACATAAAAATTATGTCACTGTCTGACCATATTAAAGTGAAAAAAATATATACACATTAGAGAAACCAAAGGTTACAAATGAAAATCTATTTTTCTACTAGTCCATATAAATTACAGTCTATGGATAACTGGCCAGTGACTGAAAAGATTATACAAATAGCAGTAATGTTAAGTAGACATACCTTTCTGGACTTATAGATAGCCATTCCTTTGTTGTTGGAAAGTGATGTGGCATAGCCAATATTCTCCCTCTGGATATCAAAGCTTTTCACTGTCACGGAGACAAAAGCCACCACACCAGCGGTGTACTTCCCGTTCCCAGCGGCGTCAACAAAATCTGGAAATTGTCATTTGGTTTGTGAAAACACAACATTATTACATGATCGATAAATCGGAATTTACATTTAAGAATATTTGTCTGAATGTTTTTGTGGTTGTATTTCTGGAAGTGTTAATTAAATTTGGTAAATCTTGATGTTTGGAACTTGAGATTAATAACAAATTTGTTCCTTATGTGTTAATCCAGGTTATATCCTACTATACCAAACTATGTACCAAAATAAATAAATATAGTATTAAGTAGATTAAACATTTATATGATTAGTAAATTACGGATATCAAATAAACTCCATCCAAACCCAACCCTTTAAAGTGATGTCAGTAGTGTATGACGGCACTCCATGTACCTTTCATTGTAGCAGACTTAAACATATTCACATACTTCAATAGCAACAATTATGTATGCTATTATGTTAAAATATATTCACATATGTCTGGCTGGTTACAAACCCAATTCCTGCTTGGTGACAGCCCAGTTCCAGTTGTTGAAGCCCCATTGGGAATGTCCAAAGTTGATGAGCTGTTGTCTCCGTTGCTCAGTTTCTTCTTCGAGAGGTGGGGGGCTCTCCACAGGGGTGACTATTGAGTCAGGCTGTAAATGAGAACATTTAAACAACTATATAGTTAAATAAGTCTATGTATTCAAATATTATAGGAACCAGTAATAAATCTGAATAAGCAATATAACCCAAAATAGTTTTAGCCAGTTATAGATAGAAAAGGTTATGACATCACATCCACATTCAGTTCATTCTGAACAAGGTTAGGAATTAAAAATAAAGATACGCCACGGACATCAATTATTTAGTAAAGGTAAGTTGCAAAGATAAGTAATTTATTATTATATATGATGTAGAACATGATGGAGACTTGGCGCATCTTCCGGTTGAGATATTTTTCCTAATTGAATTATAAGGCAGGGGTCCCTGCATGGTTTTCAAAAATAACTGATTATTTGTCAATTTTTACATATAATATTATTTATTTACAAACCATTTTGATGCTGCAATTTGCCACAGGGAAGCCGGACTTCCTCTGCATGATGTTTAGCCGCGTCCAACTTGTTGAATACAAATCAAGATCCCATGAATAGAATAATACTATAAGATGCCTATATTATGACTCTTATTGCTCTCTGTAACGTTATTACGGTGGACTCGTACAAAATATGCAATTAGCAAAGTAATTTTAACAAAACAACATTATTGACATTTTGCGCTTTGCGCGGAATAAGTGTTGCCATATCCGATCAAATCCTATTTTCAAAATTCGCTAAGCGGGCGCGAGACGAGCCACGGAAAAATATGGTAGCTAGAATTTTAAAAATGCCATTGAAAAACAGAAGACCATAATTGTATTATAAATGGGTAGCTTCAAAAAGTATCTTGCTATTAATATATTTTAAAATAAATCGTTTTCATTTTCAGAAATAATTTTCATCAGAAAAAAATAATGATTCTTTTGAAAAAAAAAACAATAACTAGAAGGGAACGTGAAAACATAGTGCCAATATCTAAGAAATAACTGTACACTTGTCAACTTCTTGTCAAAGTAGATTTGTAGGCGACGGCATCTCGGTACTTATTTTTTAGCAAATATTCGGCGAAATGGCAGAATCAGTCACAGAAATTCCTATAAATCTCGAAGAGAGTGTGAAAGAAACTTTAAAAAATGTCACGGATAAACCTCCAAGCAGTATCGAGGGCATCGCAATAGCATACTTGAGTTTAGTTATTATGGCCATATTACCGATATTTTTTGGGTCTTTTAGATCAGTGAAGTATCTCAAGGAGCAAAAGGTGAGCGAAGCATGATCTGAGCATAATATGAATAACTTCAGTGTATAGAATTCATGTTAAATATTAACATGATCGTAGGTACACGTTTCACCACCGTGGCATATTGTTCCTCGTTGTAAACTGAAAACATGCAAAATTAGTCTTTTTACACGTAATATACATTTTAATTTTACATAGAAATAAGAATAGCATACCACACAATATTAATTTACTGTATTACTTTTTGAATAGGCATAACTTGTAAGGACTTCTCATGGGTTCCAAACAGCGAAGAAAATTCAGGGTCAAGCTGACAGAAAATAGTTTCCTCTTATAATTTTTTATGCACCATTTAATAAATATCTAGAAAGTATTTAGAGAAATCTAAGAATGCCAGTTGTTAACCTTCAATAATTCAACAGTGAACCACATCACACATTTAACTGTTTTTGTGTACAAATAAAAATCAATTTGACTCTTATTAATCCTACAAAGATCCTAGATATATTATGTACAGACATACATAGACAGCTTACTTCTATTATGTATATAGTGGGATTAGTTCATATTTTTAATCTATTTACCTATCTCTATCATAATTATAAACTTTTTATCATGAATTAGATTTAGCGTGGGTCTCCATTGCTGTCCAAAGTTCAGATAACAAATCATTAGGTATGCATAAGGTATATGCTGTATCAGATAGAGATCCTAAACATTATATAGCCTATCTCATTCCAAACATAATCTTTGACTAAGACAAAAATTACGAAATTAAAATAAGACTTACAATGCTTTTATATTGATGTATTATCTTTAGCTGCAGTCAGTTAGTCTTTAATTTTTGAATAATAATTTAGCGAGATTTATGTTGCCATTAGACTACATTTTTAGAGAGTTTTGGAAGTTTAAAAGAGGTGTCCCTTAAATCCAATCAATCTATCCTCAGTTCACATGACCAAAGTCCATTTCAAAAATTGTCTCACATTATTTAAAATTATTTTAAAGGTATATATGAATAAGGCCATCACTATGACAGAAAACAGACAGTAGGGGAAGGAAAAGACAGTATGTGCTGACCCCATTTAAGCCCTCTATATACCATTAAGCTCCATTTAAGGCTCTATATATCCTCGCGAATTTTTTACCACCACTCTACTAGTTTCAATGTGTCACAAAATTGCAAGAAATAAACTGTGCAGTGAAATATCGCAGTGAGGACAGAGAGAACAAGAAAGTGAATAAAGTCATATCGGAATGCTGAAACCTATATCGAGCTGTGGACACTGCAGCTAAAAAGATGTTGACTATCAATAAAGCTTATCCTGTTTGTATTTTTTAGGAGTCAGGCCAAGCCACCGAGACAATGTCCAACAAGGATGCACTAATGTTCCCTCTCATCGCGTCGTGCGCGCTGTTTGCACTCTACATCTTCTTCCAGTTCTTCTCCAAGGAGTACATAAACCTCCTCCTCACTGGTTACTTCTTCTTCCTTGGGGTGTTGGCGCTCAGTCATCTGCTTAGGTAAGGTTCAGAACTCATGTGATGTTTATGCACAAACTAGTTCTTCCCAAACTGAAAATAATAGCCTTACACATGAATGTGAGGAGAAATGACTTTTCAGATTGAATCATGTGGTTCTGCCTTAGAATGAAGCCAAGAATTCACAGAGAAAGAGACACTAATGGAGCCATGCCACATTGCACAATCTTGCTCCATCAATTTGATGATTCGAAGTGAGACACAGCAAACCAATGACATTGCCGTGCGGTTGTCGTTGCGACACAATGGCGTAATGTGATTGGTTCGCTGTGTCTTGTTTCGAATCGATTCGAAATTTGATGTATAACGTGCGTCAGTGTTAAAACACCAAAAACAACGGGGCTGATAACGTGGTGCGTCGCAACGGACGACGCATTATACATATAATGAAAAATTGAACTAAATAATTAATTCTCCCACAGCCCAATAATCTCGTTCATGGTGCCAGCATCGGTCCCCAATGTGCCGTACCACATCCACTTCACGCGCGGCGAGCGGGACTCCAAGACTGACATCGTCAACTACAAGTTCACCTCCTATGACGTCATCTGCTTGTTGATCTCCCTCTGCTTAGGGGGGTGGTACCTCTTTAAAAAGGTTAAAAAAGATCTATTTTTACTTATTCGAAACGATGGAAAATTACTCCTTCGTCTACTTAATTTTAAATCGTAACTAAATATAAATGCGAAAGTAAGTTTGTTACCGCTTCACACTCTTATCTACTCAACTAATCTTTGAAATTTTGCATACATGTAATATGTAGCATGGCGAAGGACATAGGATACCTTTCATCCCAGAAAAGTATCTGTTCCCGTGGGAAATTTACGCGGGCGAAGCCGCGGGCAATAGCTAGTATATATATATGATGCACATTTGTTCGCTATCATCGTGCGTGTTACATACAAGCATGATGATAGCGCCTAAGTGTTATGTTTCAACTTTTCCCCCCAGCACTGGATCGCCAACAACCTGTTCGGCATCGCGTTCGCCATCAACGGCGTGGAGCTGCTGCATCTGAACAACGTGGTGACCGGCTGCATCCTGCTCTGCGGGCTCTTCCTGTACGACATCTTCTGGGTGTTCGGCACCAATGTCATGGTCACCGTCGCCAAGTCCTTCGAGGCGCCCATCAAACGTGAGTCGCTACTGGCTTGTTGACATTGCTCTGTTGTGGACTGGTCATTTTAGTTTCAAGCGGGAGTTGGGTGGTGGCGTATCTGAATGTAACAAGCTTATGAAACGAGAGGTATGTAGGTAGGGATCGTCGCAAAAAGAAATCCCTCGTTATTTGCAAAGTGTTATAAAATCGCTCGAGGACTAAGCTTATGAAGGGGTCACTATTCTTTAGGCTTAATTTTGTTCTTACACCTACATGAAGTATCGATTTTGCGCCGCCATACTACAGGCCATAATAATATAATGCTTTTTACAAAAGACGAAACTTTCTCAGATATTATTCATCTTTTGTACCAACGAAAAATGTGCCTCTAGCGTCTGATATATATTTTCATTTTAATGTTTTTATGTCGCACCTGAAAGATTAAAGATTTTGATACGGGCCGTTAATATGTTAATTCTGTTAATCACTTCCAGTGGTATTCCCCCAAGACCTCCTCATCAACGGACTGAACGCGAGCAACTTCGCGATGCTGGGGCTCGGCGACATCGTCGTCCCCGGCATATTCATAGCGCTCCTGCTCCGCTTCGACAAGTCGCTCAAGCGCGGCTCCGAGTTCTACTTCCGCGCGACATTCTCCGCGTACATCCTGGGGCTGCTGGCCACCATCCTGGTGATGCACGTGTTCAAGCACGCGCAGCCCGCGCTGCTGTACCTCGTGCCCGCGTGTCTGGCCACTCCGCTCAGTCTCGCGTTGATCAGGGGCGATATTAACGCGCTGTTCAAGTGAGTGTTGATTTAAAAAGTTCTCTCTTTGATCTGTGCGTTTTTCCGGTTCCTTCCGCAGCCGTGAACGTCGGAATTCATGGGTCGCTTTCCTATTATGATTAAATAATATATCTTTTATACTAAAATAAGTATACCTGATATAAAAAAGTATTTTTATTGTATTTGTGTGTTTTTCTCAGCTGTGTGTGTCAGCTGATACCAAGGAATGTTGTACCTAAACTACAAACATAGGTACAATTAACTCATATAAGGTATCCAAGTAGCAATCTAACTTTAAATCAATGAAATGTTGGTTTAAAATGTTGCTGCTCTGCTGCTTGCTGGGGTATGACACAAAATGTGAATGTGCGGCGTCGTGGGTCGGGTCGGGAGGTTCCCTCTATAGTGGTTGAGCTTCACGATGGCTGACTCAAGCGTCAACTCGTGAACGGGTGCCGCCGGGGGAACTGGTCAGCTCGAGCTTTTATTAAGTTTTTTTTTGTTTTGGTATTACATATTATGATTGTGATCAAATGCATTTGATCACAATCATAATATGTTTCAGTATACCTTTTGACCATGTACTTTATTGTGTACTTACATTGTTATATTACTGATAAAAAGTTATACATAAATTTATATTTAAAAAAATAGTAAGCCCGTCTGGCATAATAGGGACCAACACTGTTTGAATGAGTTTCTTTCGGCATTTCTTCTCAGGAGTGGTCATTCCGAAATGCTAGTAGTTTGTAGCTTTGGTAAACATCATTTAATTTAGAATATGACGTGAAAAAGTGCCTGTGAAGGCCTAATTTCTGGATAAATGATTTGATTTTGAACCTATTAACAGGTTCAAAATCAAATCATTTATCCAGAAATTAAAGTAGTCTCTTAAAAATGAGCCTAGCATCTCCGTAAAAACGTGTTTTGCATTTATAAATAACTAGCTGCGCCCCGCTCCCATGGGAATTTCGGGATAAAAAGTACCATGTATTATTCCAGGTTATATTCTACCCGTGTGCCAAATTTCATAACAGTCAGTCCAATGGATTTTGTGTGAAAGAATAACAAAATATACATATACAAACACATACATCCTCACAAACTTTCGCATTTATAATATTAGTAGGAAGGATTAGAATATGTCGTACAAATGAACGTAAATTATAAAATATCGTTTTATTTCCAGCTATGAAGACCAGCCAACGGTCCCGGAGGCCAACACAAGCAAGTCAAAGAAGACTGAGTAGGCGCCATGTCAGCAAAAACACAGCGTTAAGTACAGAACCTGATACGCCATTTTTACATTTTTTATCTGTCGCCCGATTGCGGTTCGTGCGACGATTTTTTTTTTTAATAGGAAAGTTTTAGCTATTAATTATGTATATACAAGAGCTTAGCTCTTGGACTATAAATTAGATACTTGTATAAATTGTTTTATATCGGGATTATTTTTTTATTTACTAAGAAATGATGATTTATGTAAACGGAACGCCTTTTTTATTACCCACTTATCTTCTTACCTGTATAACTGGATAACCTTACCCAGGAGTGTGTATACCTTTCAATCTCGTCCTCCATCGACGAAAAATTCATGGAAATCTGTTTAGTAAAATATTTTTTTCTTTCAATTCAAAGCCGTTCATCTTTTTAAATATATTGACTCTGTCGCCGTTGTGTTCTCAAAAGAATTGCGATCTCCATATAGGCACGAATAACGAACGCTATTTTTCAACCTAAACAACATAAAAGTAATATTATGAGGTTATTTCTCGAAAACTTACGTATATCGAATAATTTTTTTCTTGTGTTATGGCTTCATCGTTCGCCAAAAAGATGATTTTGCCAACGGATCATGACAATCTTAATCTAATGCTGTCCCTTTTCAAGACGAGACGTGTGAGTGGGACGAAATTAATGACATATTTGGACAGTTTGCTGTGTACAAACATGTAGTCGCACGAATCGCTGGGCTTTACCACGAGGAAGACGGGACCAGGTAATAAACCCGTTCTTGCATTTCTAAAATAAGCTGTGTTTACTCGGTAAACAAGTTGCCAATGGATTATAGTCCATATTCCATTCCAATAAGGTTTATTGTATTTACTTCCTCGTGTATCTTCCATTGGAAATTCAAGGGCGTATTCCCTATGTATATAACCTATATTTTTAGACATATCTGAAGTTGTCTATATTGCACAAATTTTAGTAAAAATATGAGCTAAATGACAAATTGAAAGATTTTAAAATGGCACAAAATTAAGGGATATTCCTTATGGATATTCCTTCCAAAAAGCTTCCCAGCATCTGTTATACAGACATATAGACAATTTTGGCAATGTCTAAACAATATATATATATAATGCGAATGCATAATTTATTAATAGGTTGTAGATTAATATTGATGTGTAAAATTATTGGCTCTGTTTTTTCTTAATCTATGTTGTTTATACTATGTTTTTTATACATTTTTTCTGTTCAAATCTCTATTTCTTACGTTAAGAATATATATAATGAAAATCGTTGTACACAATTTTGTTTTCTTAAAGGTATTAGTATAAGTTTATTTTTGTTACATCCAGGCAGTTACCACATGTCGCAGTTCACAAATGTTACATCAAATTAATGACATCAATTTTTGGTATCCTAATATGATATTTAAGATATAAATACAATAAATATTTTCACAATGCAAGCTTGATTTATTACTCTGATTTAACCATTTATAGTCAACAGCGTTTCAACATTAAGTTTCATTCATCAAATCATCGCAAACTGACCCCTATTACCACGGCATAAAGATGCATGCAACTTGACATGCGGTCGACTGTACTTGTCACTAGTTATCTATAAAGTTACCTATAAATCTCCTAACGAACGTTCAGTCACAATCGTGCCTCAAAATAATCGTTCCTACTGCATGTAAGTAAGAGCTATTGGAATTTTTTACATTTAGTTTTGTATATATATATACTATTTTTTTGACATTTTTCAATAATTTTATTGAAAATAGTAACAATTTTTTATTTGTGTAACTTTTGACATTTTTTAATAATGATGTGAATTCGTCCTCTTCATTTTGATTATATGTATGTATAAGACCTACATTTTTTAATTGACGTCTTTGGAGTCAAGGCCGCGGTGAAGTTTGTTGCGCAGCTTCTTCTTCACCTGCGCTTTGGAAATCGGCAGTAGTTGTCGGTCGGGTACTTAGTAATAGTAGTCGGGTTTAGTTGAGTAATATTTTTGACGTCAATAAGTCAGTGATCATCCTATTTTGAAAAAAGAATTTTGAATTTTGGAAACCTATTGAGATACGGTTTTTCATCCTATATTGAAAAAAGAATTTTGGATTTTGGAAACCTATTGAGATACGATTTTGACTTGCGTTAGTAAAATTGGTTCCAGATAATATCAGCCCAATACATTTTTTGAAAAAAAAAAAAAATTAATTCGTCGGCTTTTTCAGATTGCAAAAGCAGATGAATTAACATATTTTTTCTTTTTGTTGATATATGTAAATTCAGGTCAGCGTTCACCACTGAGGCTACTAAATCATACACTCGTCAATTTTGATAAAACTTTTTTCCATGCTCATTATGAGACAATATTCTATAAGTCCATGGTGCAATGTATGCAAGCTTATTCAATAACGGGGTATGGCGTGGCTAACGATGTCAAGCCAGGAGGTTGGCGCTGACCAAAAAATTTGAATTACTTAGCTGAATTCAAAAAATTGCGAGTTTTTTTTTTTTAGTTTTGTATCATTTAGCAAAATTTTGGTAAGGTTGACAACTTTAGCCGCCCGTATTTTGGTATTTTTTGTAAATGAATTATATATTTTTTTTACTATAAATGTGGATGAATTATATAGGGTATTTAGGATTGACATGTACGTTTGTATTTAACAGGGTAGCCTTTTTCGGTGAGGCCCTATATTTTCAACCAATTGGTAATTTAATACTGTAATAAAGACCTCGACGTATTCAAATATGTCTTTCATTCTGTTTTCACCCTTTTCAATTAGATATAAATATCTAGTAAATATGAAAATACACACGCGCGCGAAGCCGCGACAAAAGTACTTAAGTAATAGGAACTTTTAAATAAACAAACGATTTTTTGAAAATAATAATGAGATGAAAAAATTCATCGAGCGGGAATTGAAGCCGCGCCCCCGTGTCTATCCGGGACAATGCTCTTCCAGTGGTTCCAGAATTTTTTCTTTTTTTTTAATAAAAAGCATGTGCATGTACACAAATCCATTTAAATAAACGATTTTTTTAAATTTCATTTAAAGAACCTACAATATGGGTTTTCATGTGCTTAAAATAAGGGACCGGACAAGGTGAAAAAATTGATAAAAATATGCAATATTATGATAGAATACATAAACTCATCTTGCGACTTTTCAGCCTTAACATATACTTGCGTTAATTTATTAGAGATCAGACTTCATTAATTTCTTGCCAATGACGAATGAATGAATGAATTAGGTACAGTTAGATTAGTACCTATAGGGTGTTTAGACAAGTTCCAAATCATGTGATTTTTCTACGGCTATTTACTAACGCCGAACTCGGTCAAATGCTGATGCAAAAGCATGATTGTGTAGTTTGTGTCGCGCGCAGCGCGATTCGCCATGTAAAAATCGGTATGTATAAGCACTAGTAATGTCAATCTATGTTTTGATATGGCAACACCATACTTGTCTTTAACTAACTTTTATTTGTTTTTATACTCGATGGTAAGAAGGAGGCGAAAGACGACGTTTGCCGCGAACACGAAAAAAGGTGAGCAGAACTCGTGGTACAAGTTAGGAGCCAAGAGCTTCTAGGAGGTCTAAACCACATAGAAAACGCATCTGGTGAGTGTTTGTTTTGCCATAATACGTTGTCGACCTAAACATGCAATCACGGGATGGAAAGATGAGGAGACTGTTAAATAATGTAATTCTCTCTGTTGATATTAGTCCAATCTTGCAGTGCACTGCACATTTGGTAGTCAAGGACATTGGACAGGGAAGCCCGAAGCTCCCGTGTATTTGATGTGTCCGGGAGGAGGTAGAGGTCTCCAGGGGGCAAGGCCCACCGTCCGGCTAAGTGATTAGAGTGAATAATATGAATACGTCACCAGGGATAGACCCTGTCTAGACCGGAGCAAGTCGACCGTTGCCCAACTTGAGGTGCATAGCCATCAATGTAATGAGTATACTTCTGGCAGTAAAGATGGTTCAGTAACCACAGAGATATAAGAGATGGAAAGACACCAGGTAAAACCGCAACATGTAAGTACGTGGCATAGCCACAAGAAAGTGCCAAGTACTCATTTTACCTGTATACACATAAAATTTAACACGAATGGAATAAACTGGGTCGACTCATCTTTCCACTCTGATGATAAATGTATATTGATGTCGCCCATTATATGTGAGAATCCAGCACTAGGTATTTCGGCGGGACGACAGTTTCTATGAAATCTTTTATTTACCGCAGTGAAAACCCAGCAATGTATGCCGAATCCGTCAAAGTTCGACGAACTGTATTACGATTATGTATACATATAGCCGGCATTAAATCTTAACAAATACTTTTGTCCGGAAAACTATTTACTTATTTGCCTAGATAATATCCAAGGGACCGCGCCACATCTCTAATCTTTGCATGTTCCCAGTTTCGCTCGGGGATGTGACGCCTCGAAGCCCAGGGTCAGATTAAATATAACCTTCAAACTTAATAGATTCGGCTGTGATTTTAAAACCGGCCGTCTGTCTGACGTCAAACCTCAAAAGATTGACCACATAGTTGCCAGCCACTTATAGACAAAGATTAGATAAAAAAACTAAAATTCAAAATTTCAAAGTTGCCGCAGAGGTCTAAGTAAAAAAACTTAATTTAAACATTAAATATCAATCGTGGCGTTAACTTATTAGCATACAACTCGCGGTTTATACCACTGAGCTAGATTATTAATTTAATTTATAATACTAAACTAGAACGCTTACGTATAAGCAAAGCCGTTCCTGAACTTGGCTCTAAAATTTGTAGACATTTTTTATTGCATATGACAATAACAGTTTGCCAGAAAGGGCCATTTGTAGCCATCTACAAATTTCGTGCTCAATTTCAGAAACTTTAGGTATTGGCACGCGGACATTGTGGAAATGTGATCTTTATAACAAAGCAAATAGGTCTAGTTGTCAATGTCATTATTTTGACATTTGTTATTCGTAATCATTCCAGTTAGCTTAAAAGTTCCTTGCATATAGAATCACGCGCCATTGCTCACTCGCGTTCCGTCGTTGACAGACAACGTAGTGTCAGTGTTAAAACCTATAGAAAACAACGGAGCACGATTGAACAAAGGGTTAAGGCTCTAACGCCGCGATAGGGTTATTTCGTGGCACGGATTCTGTAATGGACGTTACGCGAACAACAGATATTATATTTGGCTATATTGTTAACTGGGCAAGTGTTTGTTGACGAAACCTAATCCGTTGCATTCTATGATGGCATAGTCGCCGCAGTCCTGCACGTCGAATTTTACCTGAAAAAAAAAGATATTTTTCGTACTGCTAGCAACAGACGATTTTTGTTGCTGTTTCTATTGGATGGATTTCTTTTAGATCCTTCACTAAAAGAACTCCATCCAACAGGAAGAGACGCAGGACGGTCTTCCTTTTCTATTGAATACGCGCATATTAAATTTTGTTTGATTCAGTACCTATAACAATCATCCTCACATTCAAACCATGAAACTGTTTTATAGTATCATGCCATCAGATAGGACTTAATCAAATTTTACAAGCGTTTATTTTTTTAAATTGCAATGTATTTAGATATCAGTGTTACTGTATATTCGGAATCTTGCAACTCAATTTTTTCAGTTTTCTCCCTATTTATACAAAATTATAATATCTACTTATAATTTTTATTTACTCTCCCCTATATTATACATACATACGTATGTATGTATAATATATTTATATACTCTTATATTTTAGGTTACACACTGAACCGTGTTTCATATATCATTATAACATATTATATACCGTGACAATCTCAACCTTGACATTGGCAAAATCATCGTTTTGGCGAACGATGGAGCCATGAAATTTAAAAAAAAACAATTTTGAAGCAGATATTGTTATGAATAATTTTGATGACAATGTATTACTGTGATATACTATACATGTCCAGATGGTGCACCAAGGACAGGCTCCAGATGACGGAATTCCTCAGCGGAATGGACGGTCATGAAATTTTGCTTGTGACTTTAGTTTCGATGGCAATGCACTATTATGATGTTGCAAGACCGGATGATTCTCCAGGATTGACTATCAACAAGGAAACTCCTCAACGGTTGAACAAATAAATATATTAGGACAAATGACACAGATTGAGTTAGCCCGAAAGTAAGTTCGAGACTTGTGTTATGGGGTACTAACTCAACTATACTATATTTTATAACAAATACATATATAGATAAAGATCCAAGACCGGGGCCAATCAGAAAAAGATCATTTTCCATCATGATTCCACCGGGGATGGAACCCGGGACCTCTCGGTTCAGAGACAAGCACTTTGCCACTGCGCCACCGAGGTCGTCAAATGGTGGAATGCAATAATACAATTTCTGACGATAATAAAACCTTGTATAAAAAAAAACTAGTTTTCATACTTAATGATTTCTTACCTTAGCAATATGTTCAGCCACATGTATCGCAGTTTTCGTATGTAACGTCACCTCCCCGCTCCTCACCGCCGACCTCCCCCCCGCGAGCGCCATGTACAGAATCATCTGGTCCTGCGCGTGGTCATCCACGCAGACTTGTTTCTTGTGCAGCGCCAACAGCTGGTCGGCCAGACGTCGGCCGCATTCAAACGGGTCTAGTTTAGGATTGCCTAGAGCGTCGCCGCCTATCACGCAGCCCGATGACAGATGTAAAGTTAGACTGAAAAGAAAATGTCGAATTTCAGAATTTCACGAGCGTTTTGCACTCAGCCGCGGGCTGTCATTAGTGTTTATTACATTCTACCATACGCAGTAATCAATTTAATTATCATACTTTATAAATAAGTAAAGTACCGCACCGGTAAAATGTTAATTTTATAAATGTTTAATCTTTTTTTGAAATGTCGGAGACTAATGAAACACTACACGCCGCGTTCAAACGCTCTGAACATTTTTATTTTTAACCCTAGACGCAAAAAGAATGGTGTTATAAGTTTGACCACTAAGTGTGTCTGCCTGTTTACGTGACACCGTAGCTCATCAACGGGTGAACCGATTTGGATGCGGTTTTTTTATAGCTAATTTTTATGCGGTGGTTCTTGGATATATTTGATCAAAATCGGTTCAGCCGTTCAAAAGCTGTAGGTAGCGAAATGAATATAGAAACTGTCTGTGTGTCACTGTCATACGTTGCTGGTTTTTCATTGCGTTACATTACATTGCTCTCATACAAATCACGCATTCGCGTCGTTTTCTATAGAGTTCGGCGATTGTGTAAAGCCAGTATAAAACTTCGCTATTATTTTGGTCGGGGAGCCAAAGTAAAAACAAAATTTATTGTTGTATTCTTACCTTACATCCTTATTCTAACATATTATAAAACAAAGCACCCTGCCGCGTCTGTCTGTTAGCGGTAAACTCAAGGTCTATTTCCATGCAGCACGGATTTCCATATCGTGTCTTAACCAATTATAGTATGATTCCTTACATAATTTATTATGTTTGTTGACCCCAAGCCTCAGGGCGTCACAGCCGAGAGAGATACTCACATGATGCCACTACAGTTATCGGGCGCGACGCTGGGATGCTCCTTGTAACAGTTGATGTCGACAACTGACGTTTCATCAGACAACACCCGCCTGGCGCCATCTCCCATCATGTGTGCCAACTGAGAAATGAGGTTGAGACTGAGAAAACTTTGTGGCGTGTGATTCTATAATAAGGCTTTTTCATATCCTCCCGTGGATATCGTAAGTGACGACTATGGAACACGTAAACTAGGCAGCTGATATGCAACAGGAGCATTTCCAAGGAGGGTTGGCCAGTTGTAAAATGGCCAGCCGAAACGCTGACCCCGGGCTTCGTGGTGTTACTGCCCCGAAAGAAACCGAGAATACGCGAAGATGAAAGAGACAAAACTAAAGGCTTCGTCACAAAGACCAAGAAAACTATATAGACGTCGGAGGCGAGTATAACCAAATGAGTGAGGTAAAGATGATTACAAAGTGGCAGATTAGGCCGGGCCAGATTTAATCATGTCCGTGCTGTAAACCGTTGAGGAGTTCCATCGTCGGGAGCCGATCTTAGGTGCACCATCAGGATGACCTGATAAGCATGAGCTTGTTATTATAATAATCAAAATGAATGTACCTTAATGGGCAGCACGCCGGCGACAAAAGCTGCCCCCGAGACCCTTTGCAGCGACCCCGGCTCAGTCATGGCGACCGCCTGTAGCTGCTTCACGGGCGATATCTCGGCGGTCACGTGGCCCCCGCCGCGGGGGAAGTACCTGTCGGAAACGACCACGTTTTTTACCCTTTATTTGGGTCAAAAGTCAAAATATAACTTTATTCTTTTTTTCACATTAATCTAATACTAAAGTACATATAATAAAACTGTAAATGGGCTATGTCTGTACATAGGACAATGATTTATGGAGGGTCTTTATGGGACTAATAGAAGCCAAGACAATCATTCAAGCTCACACTATATACTTGCCTTCAGTCACAACGGTGATTTAGAATCCCCAATATTATACATTCAGAGTTTTTGCAAATTAAACTAAACCTACCTTACTTTGTAATCATTCTGAACTGATATAATGGGGTTTTTAGTCTAACTTTACATGTATCATTGGGCTGGATGGTAGGCGGCGACGCTTTTTTAAAATATTAATGCTGTGAGTGAAGGCAAACACGTAGTGTGAACCTAAATTAACGTTAGTGATTTAGAATGCCCAATATTATACTACTTGTATGAATTTAAACATTTATTAGTGTCTCACCCCCTCTTATGTATGGTCAACTGCAGATCTGCTCCGAATTTGTGTAACAGAGGTTTGAAGATTCTGTCCATGTAGTCAATCTGCGGAGCCATATCGGCGTTGGTGCCACCAATCAAATCCAGTGTGACCGGTCCATCCGCCATCAGCGCTACTGGGAGAGCCACTTGAAGAAGCAGGCTTGTTGAACTACAGGTTATTGAAAGTGTTCACGATCTAATACAAATGAACAGTATATAATAAAATAAAGTCCTTTGTCACATCTGTCAACATGTTCCAGATAAACTCAAAAACGAATGCCTGGATTTTTATACAGTTTTCACCAATATATACTGTAATTCCTGATTAAGATTTAGGTGACAAAACTATTATGTTTTTACCTGGTCTGAAAGCCCAGAGGGTTCGCTAATACAGTATATATTGCAGGTATCAAGCCTTATGACATGATATTATTGTGACATTATTTACCTCTATAATGTTAGCACTACATTGTACATTGAACATATTTAAATACTGTTTGACATTATAAAATAAAATGTGTGGCCAAAAATTAACAAAAACCAATATTTATACTAGCACAACTACTATGTCATCAACAATTGGAAAATGTAATTTTAAAATCTAGTTTCGTAAATTTTAATGGACTCACCCAGCTGTCTTAGTGTTGGCCATATATTGCCCTCCAATGATCTTCCCTGGCCAGAACTCTATTTGTGTGGAACCAATGGACACTCCTTTCATTTTAGCTTGGCACATTTCACCAACTAATTTGATACCTGAAAAATTTCTATATTTCATAGTTTCTAAATATGCATATGATTTTTTTTTATTGTTGATATATAATTATTTCCTAAGTTGTTTTATTATAAGTATTGTGGCATTTTTCACACCTCATACTTTCTTGAGAGCTAAACAAATTTATTATTTAAAAAATATTTTAATTACCTATGTAATATTAGCTTTAAAGATAAAGAAGAATAAAAAGAGGCAGAGATTGGGTTTAAAACATGCATTTATAACCAAATCTGAAAAAGATACTTTAATGATTAAGTTATATAAAATCCTTACACAATTAAATATATTTTCAGGTACAATTTTCATGTTCCAAAGCTACCCCAGATTAATTATTTTTTATTTATTTTGGTTTCACATTGGTTCCAAAGTACAACATCAGTGCAATTGTTGCTTAAATACTATTATTATTGTACAACCTTCTAAGGTGGACACCACATGCACTAATTTAAGACAATGATGATAATGTTTATATAATAAGAAAGACGGTGGTATGGTCACATTATTCAGAAACAAAAGTTTAAAAAAAGTGCATAAAATCATATCACTTACCATTCAAATGCTGTGCCGCCAACCCGGGTTTTTTCCGCCCAGCTCTTATATGAGACACCCGGACAGGTCGCCGCAGAAGAGCGCTCAAAGATATTGCTATACGAAGAATTTGCCCACCCTAAAGTAAATTACAAGTTAATGACAGCGTTTTTAAATTGAAATAAAAGATATCAAGGAAGGAACAAGCATGCAATGGTTTCATAAACGTATAAAATCGTAATTATGTACGAGTTGTGAGTGAAAAACTTACTCCTTCTAATACACTGCCATCAATATCCATAATATCTGTCATTTTAAATGTCCGCACCACTCTGAAGCGACAAATATTTAGCAGAAAGTGAACTGTTAATTTAATTCTAATTTATCAGATTTTCCTGTTTTCTATTCGGCAAATTAAACATTTTTAGTTTTTATTTGCATGCAGGCAGACAGCTGACAACAGGACAGAAGGATACCTACCTTGAAGTTGATAGATATATGACGTCATTAGAAAAAAAATGTAGCTAAGGCATACTCGTTGGTTTGCATGCTTTCCAATTGCCATCATGGATTTAACAGGAATTTTTGGATTTCATAAAGAGTACCTACTTAAGGAGTACTGCGCATTTACCCCGCCAGAGTACAGCACTGTATGTTAGTTACACAAAAGCTTTGCCGCCTTTTGCTATGTCGATTAAAACGTTTATTTTAGAGTACTTTATTAGTCCTTTCATTATGTAAGCATTCGTTTGTGAAAATATACAACAATGTAGCATATTCGGGTGCCGAAATATTGGGAAAAATCGTTTTCCATAAGATAAAAAAACTTCGAAAACCATGGAATACGCATCACGCTGTAAAATTTACGAGCCAGTAAACGGTCGAACAGAGGCTCAGAACACTTCACACGTGAAGACTTATTAAAATATGAACTTCATACAGGTAAGGTCTTCAGTCAAAATCAAGTTTATATATCAGTTTATGACCACAGTTGACCAAATAATGCAGAACTTTGAAACTCACACTACGATTGCATAGAAGGTATTTTTGATCGTAAATCTGCAACAATGTTAAAATTTGGCGCTTTTTGCCTCTATTGGCAATGTTTGTGTACCTTAGTTGTACTAGTATTGCCATCTGCGCTGAGTCATGAGTCTGAGTCACGTCATGCTTGCAACTTCGTGCTGCATGACCTGTTATAAAAACGTTCTTCTTTGGGTTCAGCACACGAGCAGTGTGTTCTCTGACGTGGGTGACGCCCCGCGTGCTATGCCGGAGCGTTTTATATTCTTAATATTGGTATTTATGTCGTGAAATTAATCAGTGTCAATCTATTATTGTCCAATGGGTCAAATGGCATATATATATATATATATATATAACGAAAGACTTGGCTGTATGGGCTAGTACCCTTTGCCTCCTAAATTAAACGAGGAAATAAACAAAAAGGCAATGTTTGACATTGTCAGACGTCAGTCAAAGCAAAATACTTTTCGTGATCTTTCGCAAGCGAACAAACAGATCTTTCGTGTTAAAATTTCGCAAAGTATTAGAAAATTATTAGTTATGGTGTGCACTGTAATGTTTTGAGTACTTGTGGCAGTATAAATTATTGTTACAATGGAGGTAACAACCGGCGTTGAGGACGGATTCGTTAGGGAATGGGCACCTTGTTCGCA
This sequence comes from Plodia interpunctella, assembly GCF_027563975.2. NCBI lineage: Eukaryota > Metazoa > Arthropoda > Insecta > Lepidoptera > Pyralidae > Plodia > Plodia interpunctella. Next base: position 1,340,304 of record NC_071311.1, on the reverse strand, counting down.
CATATTAAATTTAATCCCTACTCGTATTCAAAATGGTTTATTTTCTAATGAACTATGTTTAACTTGCGTGGACGCTGTCAGCGAATATATTGCTCTAGGGACGAATGTAGGGCTGGTGTACTGGTACGACAGGAAAAAGGGAAACATACAACGTCTACGATGTGAGGTAAAGTACCACGCTTCATGGTAAACATCGGCCATATGTTTTGGTGGTCGCTTTCATTCACCTTGTAACACTTTCTCATCAGATATCATTTGAAGACTTTCGATTTCTGTATATTTCAAAATAAAATTTACATTTTTAGCTTTTAATTTTATCTAATGAATTCAGAAATTTTTTTTACCTACCTTACATTTATTTGTTATTAACAATTTAATTATAAACAAGTTTTAAAGGAATACAAGAAAGATAACTTGTATAAATTCTCAATGTTTACTTAACAATTTAATGTGTGTGATAAGTGATAACTGCCTCAGAAAAGTTATTTGTTTTAAAATGAATCTCCAATAAAGCTAATAACACTGTTATCTTCATGTTTGCCCTGAATCATGTTGTAAACACATTATACATAACTTTTTTGTTCTAAATTAAAATATAGCTGAGCATAATTTTGTCTAAGTATACTTGTTATTTTTTATTTTAATCAAAAATGTTTATGAGCCTTTAGTCACATGTTAATTTATTATAAGAAAAATAAAAAATATTCTACTTATTCCCAAAAAAAAAAATTGTTTTATAATAGATTATACGTTAATAATAGGGGCTGCCAGAACAAGAGACAATAAATATTTTATCCTATTATAAGTATACTTCTATAAGGAAAATTTTATGCTTTAATTTGAACTTTCAAACTTGAAAAAAATAAAATTAGCAGCACACAAAACAAGATCACAATAAAAAGCGAGAAATAAGTATTATATATGCCCAATTTACACCCAGTCACAAACCCATCTTTGGGTTAGTAAAATATAAGTCCCCATATATCTGCAGGCAACAACATCTCCCATCACATTTGTGAAGATCGTGAGCACGGTAGATTTCATGGTGGGAGCGGGCAATGCTGCCGGACAGGTCACCGTGTTTCAGATACCAAAGGAACATCCGGACAATCTGCCTGACAACTTTAAACCCAAAGTCGAGCCTAAAGTTGAGAGGTGAATATATAACTTATCTCATTCTCTCTTTGGGGCATGTTCCTGGTTTCTTCCTCAGCTGTTGAGCGATGGAGGCCAGGGTCTGCTTTCCTACTTTTTCTTCTCTATTTTGCATGGTCGTCTGCATCCCTGCTTGTCAGGCCATTGGCACACATATATATTGTTAGTCAACTCATACTCAAACTTAGACCATAAGATCTGTTCATTACAAATCTATAGTATAATAAAAGAAAAAGCGTTTTTTACTAATCAATGCCCAGCCTAAACCATAGAAGCTATATAATACGCGAAATTTGGGCAGTAGCTTTAGGTTATTACATAGTACTCAGATAAGAAAGGAATTTTCAAAATTCAACCCCAAAATGTTTTAAATGAGGGTGAAAACAAAAAATGAATCCCATTCAAAATTTCAGACAGCTCAGCTGTAAACACCATTGAATTCACATTGAATTCACGTTGTTACTTTTGATGGTTCGAATCCTGAACTTCAATTATTTTGAATTGAATCTGATTATCTATAGGACGATTTCTGTGAAAGTTTTATTATGGTTTTACCTGAACGAAGCTAGGACGGGCTGCTAAAATATATGGATTAGCTCACACTCAACTTGTGTGATCTAATCCACATATTTTATAATTTGTAGAACTAGGGACGAAAAGGTTTTGACATTTTAAAAATTTGAAATGCCATGGTGTTTTATCTTTTACACAAAGATATACGATCGTGCATGTACTTATACATATTTCAAATAATCCATTTAATTATTTAGTTTCTGAGTTGAATTAATAACAAATAAGCAAACAAAATAAATGTTATTTGTTGGTCGACTCATCCTGTGGTCTACATTTGGTGTGGCCTTAGTAAGAAATCAATTTGTAAGAAATATATTCTATAAAACAATTTAATATATATAATTTGTATATTTGTGTGTTTGTATGATTGAATGTGCTAATCTCTATGCTGCAGATTGATTTGACAAAATATTTTATGTAAAAATTAACAAAAGACACTTTTTTTTTCTTTCTCTTTGATATCACTATCATTCTACCTACTGCCCATTAAAAAGGCCATGTTTTCATATCCTGATCCTGTTGATAGACTGCTGTACAGGATATAAAGATCAGAGGTCACAAGGTTATTATGATAAAAAGTGTATGATATATAACGAGAATATATATATTAGGATGTAGCCCACAGAAGATGGATCTAATTTATAGCAGGCTAATATAATATTACTAGCGGCCCGTCCCGGCTTCGTTCGAGTAAACAATAAATTATAGACTTACCTCTTGAATCACACACATTCATAAAAAATGTTATATTTTCAAGATCTAAGCATACATAGGGGCAGACAGCGGGAAGCGACTTTGTTTTATACTATGTAGTGATGTATGGCAATAAAGGGGCCCGTTTCGCGGCTTGCGGATAATATATATAATCTTGGCATTATAGGACCTGTTACACAGCTTACGGATAATGTGATAACCTTATCAAATAGATACTATTAAAATTGTGTATCCCAATCCTATGAAATGGTAGATTTTAATAAATTTTGGTAGATTTATTTAGCAGTTAGGGATTATTATCAAGGATCTAATCTCTGGTATGATTTGAAATCGGGCAGGGAAGCTGTTGTGTTCAACTTCTTTCATTTCAATAATAACTTTGGTAAATGGTGACAGGTACACAATCGGGGACCTTCACAAGAGCAAAATAACAGCCATAGAGTGGTCGAAGAACGGGATGCGGCTTTTCTCCGGAGACAAGAATGGGGTGATCATAATGACAGAAATTGATTTCTACATGGTGAGGTTTTGTTTTTGCGTGTGTTTATGTCTCTCTGTCACTCTCAGAAATGATCGACGACGATGTATAATGTACCACAGTTCTAAATCTTTTTTTTTTAATAGTAAACTGGGCAAACTAGCATGCGGTTTGCCCGATGGTAAGCAAACACCGCAGCCCATGGTCACCGACGACCCGATACGGGTCACCGGTGCGTTGCCGACTTTTTGACAAACCTATAGACTCTTGAAAGATTTTTGCTCATAATCAATGTAAAACTGAGCAACTTGCCCGCAGCACCTGTGCAAATCAGTGGAGATAGTGAACGAGGAACACGAGATAGTGCAGATGAGCTACTACCAGAACACGCTGCTGGTGTCCAGCTTGTACCGGACCATCGTCTGCGAGCAGAGGGACGCCAAGTGGCACGTCTCGCAGCTTGGCAAGAAGGAGCGCAAGAGGTATTGTTTTGTATTTTTGTATAAAAAATTGTAATTTTTTTTTTCTAAATTTAAAAATTAAAATTTTAATTGTTTGAATGCCAAGAGCGCGATGGGCAGATAATTTTTATTTCTAAATTTGAAAATTAAAAAAAAAAAGTATTGGAGCCAGTAGCGAAATTAGCAAATGATATCATCAAAGTCGCACGTCGTACGTGGATTAGATTAGCGTTTGCTTTAGAAGGTTGTTACACAAATTACAAAAGATATAAGTGAAATAAAAACATGTATTATTTGAAAGTGAGTGGGAAAAGGAGTAGGGGGAGACGGAGAAAGAAGTAGAAATGGTGGGAGTGAATTCGACAGAATGTGGCAAAGAGAAATGTAACAGATTGACAGGGAAAAGTGGAGGTTGACCCACACAATAAGTCAAGGGTAGGCGGGTGATCCTTACATTATTATAAAACAAAGTCCTCTGTCGCGTCAGTCAGTTCTCTATAAACTCAAAAACTACTGCACAGATTTTAATGCGGTTTTTACCAACAGATAGTGTGGTTCCTGGGGATGGTTAAGGTGTATAATTTATTATGTTTTTACCCGAGCGAAGCCGGGACGGGCTGCTAGTAAAGTATAAAGTATAGTAGGTAGTAGTACAAGAATCGCTCTCACGTATTTGTGTGTGTTCACGATTAAATTCGGTGCTGTGACACCTCAAATTCCACGGTTAGCTTAAAAAAAATTGTCATTTAAATTGTCATTTACGGGTGGTCCGCAAAGCGTTTCGACCGCTGCGGTCGCGCTGTCATTACAATTTTGCAAATTTTAACAAAGACAAGAATGAGTTTTACTATATGACTGTACATTAAATACTCTGTACTGTAGTAATGTTAATTTTATGAATAATTAATTTTAAAAAAGGTTTCCTTCCTCAAGAAAATTGACGGATTGTAATAACCGCGCAGCCGCTGCTGTCGAAACGCTCTGCGAACCACCGTACATGCAATGTACCTACCTTAGATGTAAATTGGTAGGAAAGTGTTATTGTTTGATTAATTGGAAAGCCAACATGGGTTGTATTGTAGCCTGTGCGCGCTGGGCGCGGTGTTCGTGTACTCGTACGCGCGCGGCGACGCCTGCGCCGCGCACGCGGTCGCCGCGCGCGCGGGGCTGCGTGTGTGGCGCGCGCGCAGGGGCGGCGACGTGCTGCACACGCTGCTCTTCAAGGTTACTATCATACTCCGATAACAACTCCAAAATCTAAGTTAATATATGTTTAATACTCCGATAACAGCTCCTTCGAAATCTAATCATTTTTTTCAGAAATTAGACCCTCACAGGTCCCAGGTTCGATTTCCAGTCGTGTAACATAAGTTTGTATACCAATCTGACTCATATATAGAAGTTTTCATAGACTAATTGCTTCCCGTGAAGGAGAACATCTTGAGGAAACCTGCACTCTGGTTGACAGTTTAAGTTCACTAGTGTGTGTGTGCGATTACTTGCCACTACACGATAGTCGCAAAAGTCACATCAGATGCCTTTAGGCGACTTGATTAAAATCTGACACCAGTTTTTTTTATATGTTTATTTAAATCCATACATATTAATATTATATGCCATTCAATTCAAAGCATCAATTGTAATTCAGTTTTCTTAGCTAACTATAGGTATACACTAGTTTCATATAAATAAGTACAATATGAAACCTATCAATTAACACACTCGAAAAAAAAGATTAAGCATAAAAAAAAAATCTATTTAAAACTAGTAATAACTTTTCAGGAAGCGATATCGAACCCGCTGACGGTGGCGGAGCTCCTCAACCCGTCACTTCGCAAACATTCGCACTCGCAGGCCGAGTATAACTTCGGTCCTTTGCACCCCTTCCGGGAACACTTCCTGGTGTCACACAACGAACACTTCTTGTACATTTTGGACCCGAGATCGGCCACCGCTATCGCCGTGGTCGATGATTTGCGCAAGTACGTATGAAATTATTTACGGACTAGTTGTTATCCGGGGCTTCGCTCCCGTGGGAATTTTGAAATAAAATATAGCCTATAGCAATCTTGGATAATGTACCTTTCGGTTCGGTAGTTTCGGAGATTAACCGCCTCAAATATACAAACTCACTAACGCTTACCTCTTTATGATAATAGTATAGATTTGTACTTTTTAAACCGTGGTTTAAACTGGTCCGATGTTTGTCTATAATGAAAATTTTCTCCTACTGTGGGAACTCCTGCACGGATATGTTTTGGCACAAGATCTCTGTGACGGCAATATTTGTGGCAAAAATTTGGTGAATTTTTTTTTTCCGATTAAAACATAAATAATTGACGAAATTTATATGAAACTAACTGTGCCGCGGGCTTCGTTCTCGTGGGAAATTCGGGATAAAATGTACTCTATGTGTAAATTAATAGTTTGTTACCTCTTCACGCTCTATCTACTGAAGATCTACTATCTTCTTGAAATTTTGCATACATGTAGTTTGAAGTATGGAGAAGGACATAGGATAGGACCTTTCATCCCGGAAAAATAACTGTTACCGTGAAAAAATTACGCGGGTAAAGCCGCGTGCAACGACTATTTCATTATATTAGTATAAACAATCAAAAATTATTAATAAAACAGATCTCATTACATACATGTAGCAGAGGCTCGCCAAGTAATTTATAGAAACCAAAATTAAAAAAATAAAATCAAAATATCTTTATTATTGAATATAGGTATGTCAGCATGTTACAATTAATCAGTCTCACTATGCCCTGTCCTCAACGTCAAAGTTGTTATAGTGTGGACGTATTTCCCAGGATATTGTCGGTGTCGGTGGGCCGCGACGAGATCTGGGTGCTGGAGGGCCCGCGCTCGCTCGTGAGACTAGCGCCCGCACCCGACCCCGCCGCAGGTCTGTTCCGGACGTAGCCCGGCCCCACTGCTCCGTTGCGGCCGCGCACCGCGTTACTGTTCCGTTGTTTTCCCATAGGTTTTCACGTTGACATATGTCAGCTGCAAATGTCCATTCGTTCCCAAGGAATAAGATTGAAAAGTATGTATGGATAGTAGAATCTCCATACAATTTGCGTTGTCCCTTTGAAGGAGCAATGGGGTCGCGCTCGTAGTGTAAGGTCCATGTCTAAGGTTCATTTGAACTTTGTGGGTTTTTTAAATGTCAACTATAGTGACAGACCTTATGCGACCGTGGCGTCAACTAGTGAGTGAATAGATGGTGACCGTAGTTGATGTATGCCTGTGACCTTTAGAAATCACGCCTGGAGTGTTGAGCAAATAAATAACTAAAGCGAACCGATTTCCATACATAAATTGGAATATTTTGTAGGATAAATCTGTCACTTTTGACAAAGACGTGTAAGTCCAATCCATATAGGGTAAACCGACAGTCATTGGACAAATAACGATCATTATTTACAAGTCTTGAAATATTTGTAATAACATTATATATTTCTTTATGAATTTTAGGTGATATTAAAATTAGAAGACATGCACTAACGTGTAAATATACAAAAATACATATATATTAAGGCTGATTTCATTTTATAAGAGATTTAAAAAAAAGTAGCTGATACCATAGTCATTGGACATTTTTTTAAATTATTGGACAAGGACTATATAGTTATTGGACAGATTATAAAAATCTTTTTTATCTTCAAAATGTCTTGTATTCGTCTAACGGGAAGTCTATAAAAAAACACAGTGTTCTAAAACATGTTTTATTCAGTAACATAAACTATGTGTTACAAAAATAATACCTTTGTTAGTTATCATCTATACCTAATTCTAATTAGTCTCAATAATTGGAGATCTTCAAATAATGCAAGGTACTTTCTTACTTAATATCAAATCAAAGAAAAATAATAAAATATCCTAAAGTTAACAAATTATATGCTTCTAAAATTTATTATTATTTTGGTCTTGATATATTTTAAATATCGACAAAGCTTCTTCATCTTCAGATGAACTATTATTTTCCTCTAAATCTACGTTCTCTTCTATGCGAATAGTGTCATCATCTTCATCTTCTTCTTTATAACAATTATGACAAATAAAAAGGTCAATCAGAATGTCTTCCGGTACATGCTGCTTATGCTTATCAGGAATACACTTCACATGAAAAATACAGGAACACATGTCACAGCTTAAGCGGTTAGTGATTTTAGTCACTTTTAAACATATTTTACACGCATTTGTATTTGAAGTTTTGGGTTTTACCTGGTTGTTTAAGTTTTCCTTTTTCTTCATCTCTTTTTTTTGTTTTTTCTCCTGTCTTTCACATTTTCTTTGGTCTTTTATCTTCAAAAGTGACTCTTTTTTTTCTTTTTGTTCTTTAAACATGGCTCTATATTTTTCTGATGTAATAGCGAATGGGAATCGAACAGTATTTCTTTTACCTTTTCTTTCTGGGGTCTTAGGCATAGTCAAAAACGGTGCAAAATTGCTATTTGAAATTATTTTAAATGCTGGGCTTTTATCTTTTGGGCATGATGCATTTCTAACTATTATGGCTTCTGAAAGAGGGAGGGTTATAGAACTGTGTTTTGATGGTGTCACATATACAGGCATCTTTGAATGGTCTTCTATTACTGTTTCTGTAGCTCCCTCTGTATCGTTATTATCAAAAACTACTGGATAACTATCCAAAGTACCTATATTTGAGGTATTGTTGCAGGGTGTATTTGTTTCAATAGACTTACTATCGAAGCCTGTCTCTATTTGTGGTGGTAAGATATTTTCACTATAAGTGTGAGAAAAATCTATAGAATAGGATTCCACTTGAGGGATAATTGGAACTTTGGATTGTGATTCTTCGTGGGAATTGTCATTGCTCACTATTGATCCGTTTTCAGTCGATCGGATTGCGCCGGTATTTGGTTCAATATAAGACGACGTGCTTAGGACATTCGGGTTATTTTCAACATTGCATTGTGGATTTATAAATGCTTCATAAATACGACATAGTAACTGAAAATTTTCACCGGTAATGTCACAATTAAAAGTTGAATTAGCCAATTCTGCCAGTTTTGTCGGTCCTACTATCTGACTAAATTGTAAAAAAGTAAGATTATTTTGCTGGATTTCACAATTATTGATTTCAACCTGTTTGTTTTTATCACTTCCTAAACACTTAGTATAATCGATTGCATCGGGATTAAATGGCATCAAACCACAAGCTCTAAATCCGTTTATTAACGTTTCAGCTTTTATCGATTTGTTCAAAGCATCTTCAAGAATACCAGCAAAATTTATCTTTGTTATTGTCTCTCCCGGATTATTTATTAACCATGTTCTTGCCGCGTCTTTCCATGCAGCCTTGACGGGTCTAAACACAGAAACATCTGCGGGTTGTAATATTCGTGTGGCGTTAGGATATAAAGCTATTAACTCAATTCCCAGCTCCTTACACAATTTACTAACTTCATATGTGAGATGGGTTTTATGTCCATCTAGAAAATAAATAACAGGTAGTTTTATGCCTCGTCTTTGTAAATATGGATAAAAAACATTGGCAATATATTCAAAAAACAATTCCGACGTCATCCATCCATTATCGCTTCGTCCAACGCCCCAACCAGTAGGTATCCCTTCTGCTACTTTTTGGGGAATTCTTTGGTATTTATATACTACCATAGGTGGGCAAGTTTCCCCGGAGGCTGAGAACGTAAACATGACTGTTATACATTCCTTAGAATTATTCGAGTCAATGTTGTAAACATTTTTCGTCCCTTTAATAGCCAAGACTTTACCAGTTTTTGGACAAAGCTGAAAACCGCTTTCGTCACCATTGAAAATCCGAGAAGCTTCATTTAGAATGTCAAAAAGGCCTACTTCTGTTAAATATTGGCGTATTTCTTCAAACCACTTTCGGATGTCTTTCTCAGAAACACAGGCACTTGACTGAGTGACACCTTCACTGGTGCGGGGAACAATATCAGGGTGTCTTTTTAAAAATGCTTTTACCCATCCATCCCCTGGATAGTTGTCCTTAAATGGATTTGGTCGGGGGTTTTCTATAAGGAATTTGTGTACGCTTCGTTGAAGGTCTTCTATTTTCAATGGAAACCCTTTCCGCATCAACCGTTTAATCCACAATTCTAAAATAGACTCCTCGTTTTCCGTTAAAACAGGTCGTGGGCCAAAAGATGTTTTGTGATCCGGATTTTTTAATTTATAGTGAAGAGTAGACTTTGGCACACCGTATTTTCTGGCTATTTCACGTATCTTTGGTTTATTAGATTCTTCTAACTCCTGGAGTGCTAAATTCAAATTATTTGTATCGTAGTTTTTCTTTTTACCTTTAGGCATCTTAGTTTTCAAGATTTATCTGCAACAACAATTATTGGACATATATTATGACAGTCATGGGACAGCCGTCCAATAACTGACAGAAACCTCCGACAAAGCTAAAAATGCAGACACGACCTTATCAACCTTAAAGCCAACATATAGAAGTATCAAAATTGTTTAAACTTTTTATTACAAATAATCATAGTTATTGGACAGTGTCCAATATTAGATTATTGTATAAAAAAATATATAGTCATTGGACAGTGCAAAATAACCTCAAATAAGCACACCTTTTTATTTAAAATGATGGAAATAAACAGTTTAAGTAATAATCTTACCGCTTTACAAATAGCTAGAAACAGGAATTCTTCGGGCACGGTAATATATCTATCAAAACAAACTTTAAACCTTATATTTTTCTTAATTTTTACGCACAATTACCACCTGCCACGATGTCCGACCGGAAATGATTTTTTTGTCTTTTTACTGCTGCCATCTGTGATAGTCGCTAAGAACTATCACAATAACAAAGGTCATGAGTCCATAATGCAATTGACAGATGGCGTGTTTAATCAAACATAATCTTAATATTAATGTGTAAAATGTAAATGTCCAATAACTGTACGTTGTCCAACGATTGTCGGTTTACCCTACAAATAAAAAACGATCAAAATTTGAGAGACATGTTTCCCGAAATTCGACATAAAATGTGATAAGGAAATACAAAAAGAAAACATATTTTAATGCAAATTCCTGCTTATATAATTTTAGTGTTTATATCAAAACTGTGCGTGAGCGTGTCACGCTAATTTTCTATGTTCGCACAACACTCCAGGCGTAATTCCTGCAGTGAGCGTGTTATGATAGGTTCTCATAGGTTCAAATGTAAAAACATTTTTCAATTTGATACCTTCTATATTACGTTCTATTTACGTTTTACAATTGAACAACAATTCGATTTTTGAATTTACCAACAAAATGGTTGTGTCGATAAATGTACGTACCATGTCGAAGCTGCCATGTAAGCAACGGTAACCACTTTCTATATGGCTGCCAGTTTGCGTAAGTAATAATTACAATCCTCGTGTAAAGAAAGTTACAAAAAAGAAACAACTTAGAAAAACATATTTCGAAAAGTATTTTGTCACGAATTTATACATATCATTCCTATTCCGTCCCCATTTTTGACATTTTTGCATGTTGATGTTGTTATAGTGGTGTCATGATACGCACTTTGTTATTCTTAAAAAATGTGCCTTGATGGCCCTTTTTGTATAATTAATTTTAGAAAATTATATTTTTATGAATTAATTATATTTTTTATAGTTAATTTGAGAATATCGGGAATTCTTTATTTTCCCAGATATAAGTTAATAAGGTAAAAAAAACTTAAATTTTTAATTTGTCATGTGCTTCTTACTGTTAACATTTTTTCAGTTCTCATTTTCGCATTGTATTTTTTTCTTTCACTAAAAAAACTGCAATGCGCTTTGACCTCCTAATGAAGTACTTATTTTCTTTATGTCAATTACTTTATAATTACGTGTAACTTTAAGATCTATGTCACATATCATGTTTTTATTAGCGCTAATGTATAAATCTCCGAGGTGCCTATTACTTTAAATTAATTAGACACAATAGGAACTTATAGCTGTTATTAGAAGGTACAGGGTATGGGTAGTTTTAACATTATACTAACGTGCAAGGAACTCTAGCCAAACGAAAATATACCTAATATACACTATACTAAATATACTTTATTAAAATTTTAATCAACTAGGTATTATGTATGTCATAAGAGTTACTAAAATCTTTAAATCGAAATAGGTGCCATTGATTATGTAATTTTATAATTTTGAAAGTCATTCGTTTATTTTGTGGAAACAAATGTCAATCTGACGAGTGTTCGAATTATGTTTTTTAAAATATAATTCGAACGCGTTTTTTTTTTTTAATTGTCTTAGTGAAATGCAAACGCACGGTTGTAATACTTGAAATTATTTGGTTAGTGTCGTATTGTTTAGTTTTAGTTGTACACGCATGCGCAAAAGGATTTGGTGCATGTTTTTCAGAATTCATGCAGATACAACACACACATATAGGTAATGTGACTTCTTAGTCAATTTTTTTTTTTTTTCATTAATTTTTAAATGTAATTCCTTTTTGTAACATTTTACCTTTAGTTTTTATGTTTTCAAAATGTACATATTGAAAGTACTGAAATGTATTAATTGCGACATTCCAACTGTTAAAACACTTATGTTGTAAATAATTTTAAAACTCGACTTAGAATTGGAGAAATTTGCAAATAAATAATCTTTGTCTTTGAAGCAAATGTAAAAAAAAAATGTGAATAATCCAATCTCCAGTGGGCTTATTATTTTGTTATTTTAATGTCATAAAACTCTAAGTCCACCGTGTAGTCTCGAACGTAAGTGGAAATACACGACGTTTCTTCAAAAAATAACTAACAATTATTTCGTGCAAAGTTAATCTTCTGTATAATTATTGCAAATGTACCTAAGTGCCTTAACTAATACCAAATTAGGACCAATGTTGTATAGTTAGAAAGTAGTATGTTTGTTGTAAGAAAACTTTAGTTTTTCAGTATACGATAAAATTTGCAACACTGTTCATAATATTCCCTTCCACACGATACAATCTGATCGTCCGTCCACACGTACACAATTTAATCGCCAATTTCAGTATTCGATTGAGCAATCCCAAATCGGGAGATACCGGCCACCCGATGACCTTGAATTTCTTATTTCCGTCCACACGACCCAATCTGATTGTCACGTACTAATTCGTCTATAGTACGAAGTATAGCTACCTTTCCACGCGCAAGAAATAGGGTGGCCATTAAATGAAAGAGGTAGCAATATATGTATTGTCCTCCAGTATTATGGTGCAAAACTATTAGTATTTTCTTCTAGAACTGATTTTAAATTTTACCGATGTTTGTTATAGATATCGTGACAATATTTAATGGAAATGTATGTAATAATGAATGGTGAATTTTTTATCATCAGAATTATTGTTGTGACTTCGCATTTAATGTTATTTTACGCGCAACGAATGTATTTATGAACTTTGACGACCTCGGTGGCGCAGTGGTAAAGTGCTTGCCTCTGAACCGAGAGGTCCCGGGTTCGATCCCCGGTCGGGTCATGATGGAAAATTATCTTTTTCTGATTGGCCCGGGTCTTGGATGTTTATCTATATATATGTATTTGTTATAAAATATAGTATCGTTGAATTAGTATCCCATAACACAAGTCTAGAACTTACTTTGGGGGCTAGCTCAATCTGTGATTTGTCCTAATATATTTATTTATTATTTATATTTATTGCATGAAACATCATAGTATTACTAAAAAATTATGCGTGATTTCACATTATGACCATAGTTGTGGACGAGTCCAACTTTGCGCTTACAGTGAATCTCGAATGTCTGCTGTACACTATCGGTGAACTCGCACAGGGCTTGATGCGAAAGAACGTGCGTTGCGTAATTTGTACGTGAATTTTTTACCACAAGAAAACGAGCAATGTACGTCGAAACCGCGAAAGTTCCGCGAACTATTTACCGCTAGTGTGGTATAAAGATTAGAAAGAACTGTCAAAATTGGTTGATAAATAATCAGTGTTGCCAGAACAGCACCTTCATTTATTTATTTTTTATTACGTTGTGTATTTAATCTAAAAGTCTACGCAGTTTTTTTACCGTACATTATGCCTCTAATGCATTTGGGCCTTTAAGTATTAAGTCCCTGTCTACGAAATAATCCCTTATTCACGTGGACGGGTGAATTTCACGACTGTTTGAACGCGGCGTTTAGCGTTTCATTAGCGTCGCATATTTTTTTGAATAAAGAATCTTTTTTTTTTAAATTAAGCATTTATAAAATTAACATTGTACCAGTACTTTACTTATTTATAAAGTATGATAATTAAATTGATTACTGTGTATGGTACAATGTAAAAAACACTAATATAGCCCGCGGCGGCGTTCAAAACGCTCGTGAAATTCACCCAGACTTTTTTATTATTATTTTTATTTTCATTTGTATAGTTACCACATTGTATTGTCTATAGAGTGGCCATTGTACTTATATGTAAATATACTTTTGCAGTTATCTTTGTATTTTTATTTTTGTTTCTTTCCACCTACGCTTTGTGCTTGGTATATTTATGTATACTAGCAATGGCTCCTAACTTTGCTTGCTTATGTGTTATGTCGTAGAAGTTTTTCAGTGATTTCAGTTAAATTGCTAGAAAATATTTTTTTAAATTTATGCTGTTATAAATCTGTGTTATGTGATTCAAAGAAATAAACAACAATGTAGTGAAGTTGTATACTGAGAGGCAACGCGCTGGTACGGCCACGTCTTGCGTAGACAGGCAAATTACGTAGGGAACAAATATCAGGCTATGCCGCTCCCGCTCGGCCCTGGCCAAGAAATGCTGGCTTGATGTCGTCAAGGACGGTATGCGTGCCAATCTCTCACAACTAGGGATGCCGACGACCGTGCGAAGGGGAGACTCAAAAGAAGGCAAGCGGACCCTGGGCTCCGACGCTCAACGGCTGAGGAAGGAACCGGGATTACGCTCAGATAAGAGAGAGTACACTAAGAGGCAAAAGTTTTTGTTTTTGAGCTGATAATCATTTTAGTATAATGGACTATCAACCAATTCTGTAATGACATCAATTGCTGCTGTAGATACGATGGCAAAATTTAAAATATTAGATTTTAAATGTTAATAACAGATTGGTAGTAGCACGATAAACAACAAATACAGAAAAGATGCCTTTGAACCCAGGATGTTTAACAATCTTAAATTTACCCCTTGCCAAATGGGACAAAATTCAGCGCACATAGTTTATATGATATTTACAGAGATCAATACTATGTAAATACTTTTAATTTTTCATCGTATCGATCCTTCTAATGCAATAATTATAATTAAAAATAAACTTTACTAATAAAAATTTTGATTGTCAAGAGATTTTTTTTATTAAGGAATATCACGCCACGCAATATCAGTGCCATGCAGCACTAGCATTTGGTGTAAACAGCGTTTTGTTTTTGCTCTATAGCAGATCTATAGCGTGACATTAACTCGTGCACCGTGGCAACGAGTGGTTTGTTTATCCAAATTGCTGGTGCTACTGCAAGGAACTTAGCTAACTGGAATGATTACGAATAACAAATGTCAAAACAATGACATTGAAAACTAGATCTATTTGCTTTGTTATAAAGATCACATTTCCACAATGAAGCGGACAATACCTAAAGTTCCTGAAATTGGGCACGAAATTGCCATCCCTTTCTGGCAAATTGTTATTGTCATATGCAAGAAAAAAATGTCTACAGATTTTAGAGCCAAGTTTAGGAAAGGCTTTGCTTATTCGTAAGCTTTCTAGTTTAGTATTATAAATTCTTTGTACTGCTGCTATCTGCGTTTAGTTTCACATAATATTGTATCAATATACAATATTATGTAAAGTTAAAAACAGAAATATCAAATTTTATTCAATAGAATATCAAAACTGCTTTTAACCAAATGCAGTTTAGATTCTATTGAATAAAATTTGATTTCTCTGTAGGTAAGGTTAAAAATCTCGATCGAATGAACACATGAGCATTTCGTCACATAAATACTTCTTCCACAGACGAGCCCGTCAACCTCATGACAAAATCCCTCACCACTTCTATCCAGCAAGCGGTGAACACCATGCGGGACCTCACTCTCGACCAAACTGTCCCGTACATCACCAGTGTACTCGAACAACCAATTTCAATATTCACCACGAGCGAGGTCGACAGTATATCCAAAGCCGAGGAGTGCTTCGAGCTACCGCCTATAAAACATCTCCCGTCTGACATATCGGGAAATGTCTTAGAGTCTATCATAAATGAGTTCAAAGATGTGTCGAGCGACGACGAAATTAGGAAAGCGAAATCGGAGGAATTGCAAAAGAAATTGAAGTTATACAATAGTATAATGGAGAAGAAGTGCGATGAGGAGTTGATACATAGCAGTAGGAGGAGTCGGAGGAGGGACGGAGGGTCGGGGGGGAGCACCCCGCGGCTGTCCACACCGGTGAGGAAGGTCGACGTCAGTTACACGAGCCCTTGCCTTATGAACGTGAGCGTTTATGGGTAAGTTTATCTTATATTTGTTATTCGTGAAACTAGTTGCGCCTCGCTGCTTCAATCTCATGAGGATCGGGTATAAAAATACTATTATCTGTTTTCTAAGAACTTTGCGGAATAGATTAACAAACATATACTACATCTGTATTTCCATCTTTACAAACATCGTGTTTATATTAATAGTATAAGAAAAACTACCATATCCCATTAAAAAGTGTAGTACCTATATGTTAATCACATTTCAAAAAAGTGTAAGGTTTGAATTGTTATTCGTACCTTACACTTGGTGGACACTTCGTGCCTGAATAGATCAATAGAAATACTATTATGCTATAAAATATAATTTTATATTTAAAAAAACATTACTTGTCTTTAAAAAATCTATTTATGTTGTTTCAGGAATGTGCCTAATGACGAACTTCTAGAACAAGAAATAGAGGAAAAGGAGAAAATGCTAGCTAAAATGCTGAACTTAGAATCCTTGAGCATTCCCACAATGGCCATAGACACGCATCGAGAAGACACAGATGAAAAACCTATCACCATCCTGTCAAAATATCCAAATACAGAAACCATAGAGAAAAATGTTTTAGAAAGTTCTAAAGACGTTGATATTAAAATTGAAAATTCAAAATTAGCTAAAAAAGAAACGATTAAACCGAATAAGGACTCGAATCTTTTCAATTTGGTTCCTAATGTCGTACAGCTGCCTAACACATGGAATTTAGATAATATTGAATTGAAATTAGAAACGCAAATTAACACAAAAAGTGTTGTATCGCCGGATGACAAATTGGAAGATGATTGGGAGATCATCTGATGTAACAAGAAAACAACGTGAACTACCGTTGTTTTCCGATAGATGGCGCTTGTATATAACGTCACGTTTTGTGTGAAAAATATAAATGGCCTACGGCTTATGCACATAGTTTCGACCTCGGTAATAAGACGAGATTTTTTTTGTAGGTTCTTATGCCGTCGCTATATTTTAAAATTGAATGAGGGACCACTCCCTGGGTGACAGGCAAGAATCATCACATTTAGATATTATGATCTTTATTACTTAATAACTAAAAGGTTGAACTTAGCTTGGCAATCGTGATGTATTCAATAGTTATTTGGAAGTATATAACATAGTTCCAAAGAGATACATATCGGTTTAAAAAAAGCAATAGAGTTTGGAACAGTCTTATTCATAAACAATGTAATCTCGCTTTTGAATCGCTGAACGAATAATTACTTTTTTGACTTTCAACCCACATTTACTTATTTTGACATTTATTTTGAACTTAGAACCGCCATTTTATATTAAGTTCTAAGTCCTTCGCAGCTAGTTCAGAGCCGCTAATCTTATTTATTTTGGTTCTATTAGAGTGATGATGGAGTGATGGTATATAGTTTTTATAAAATTGACTATTTGATATTTTAAAGTCAAAACTACCTGAAGAGGAAAAGTCCCACAGCCGACACCAACAACGCGGCCGTATGCCGCGAGACTTATTTCTTGATGCGAAGTGCAATGTATTTATTTACTATTTGATTCTTTGATATATATGTGATTAGATAATCTCACACTCGAAATTTCGACAAAAAAAAATCGTATTTTTATTGATAAATCGTAGATAGCTTCGTAAGAGAGAAGAACAATGCATTTATGTGTATGATACGAGTAGATACTAATATTGTTCATTTAATTTGTGGTAACTACAGGATTCTCTTTATTATTTTACCTAGGTATGTAGTGTATATTCTTATGGTTTACTTATGAAAGAATCTTTATATACTTACGTTAACTTTTTCTTTTTATTCAAATCTTTTGTTTTTTCACCTTTAGATTCTATTATCATTAGAATAGATACTTTATAAATAATAGTAGACAATGCTATGAATTTAAAAATAGAATAATGCAGTTTATTAAAGCAATCACAATTAAAAAGTCAATAAACAAGCATTTTTTCTAACTTCGACATATGTATTTTGTGATCTCTATTTTAAAATTCGACCATATGGCATGATTTTACGCGCTGTATGTCTAATCTAAACAGACACGTTTTCATTGCTTGCTCTATGTAGAATAGTTTTAACCGATTACACGAATTCTAAATTGTTTTTCTTCTACCTGTCTCTCTCTTCTTTTAAGAAGGAATTAAGTTTGGTTTCGCTCTCATATTTGGTTTTAGATATTATTTTATATAAAAAAAATACACATACGCTAATATTAAAATGTAAGCTGTAAATTACGCATTTGTGTATTGTATTTATGCGGGATTTGATTTGATAAATCGTGCAGTATTCGTTTTAAGAATGTTGAACGTTATCAAGAATTTAAGTTGGCCGAATTAAATATCATTTATTATACGAAATACGTAAGTCAAAAGTGCGAAAAGCAGCTCATCTAGTCATTTACAATATTATTGGATATAATCTGATGTTTAATTTTTTTTTAAAATGTAATTACAGTGTACTGTATAAAAAGTTCATTTCTATGCCATAAAGTAGGTTAAGCGAGTGATATCCTTGGTGTTGCTGGCGTTTGTAGGCTGTGGTGACCACTTACCATCAGGTGGACCGCATGCCTGTTTTTCTGCTTGGTAGTATATAAAATAAAAACAATTACAAAACATTATTACTGTATATGTGCACTGTTAATTCACTTATCAAAATGTTTAAAGGGTCGGTTTTGATAAGCTTTTTAACTAATTATTAAAAAAAATAATGACATGAAAAAATTCTGGAGAAAATAATTTCCAAAATTTTTCCATACATATTATTATTATTGTCAAAATTAGAAAATGTCGTTTTGGATGCTTAAAGTGTGAATTGTATAAGTGGTGGTCGTATCTTGTTTTACCTGAAATTATGACAAGATCTTGATTGTAAACATATGTTCAATCCTCAATTGCAATTTTGTTGTGATATTTTGTGCCGTTTTATTTTATATTGAGAATAAAAACACGCTTGTAAAAATTGCTTTGTAGTTTGTTTTCAACTTAAATCAATCCGTAAGGTTCACGTAGTTTAGATTGTTTGTTGATTAGTTAGTCCCATCTTACTGTAGGTTCATAATTAAAAATAAAACTTGATGATACAGTACACATACAAACTTTATTTGGATAAAACATGCCACAAATCGAAAATAAATAAACTAAAACAAAACTTAAAAATGTATCCTTTTAGTTTATACAGTTTTGAAAATAATACGCCCATGCGTTTCAATTACATGAATAAAACGTTTTTTGTTGCCGAAACCATTTAAAAAAAACTAAAAAGTCCAAATTGATTAATGTTGCAACTAGCAACACACGCTTATAACTAACTAAGTGTTTTGTAATACTGTGCTTTCACTCTCTTACTTACACGAGTAGAGCATATTAGTTCATCCGAGTCTGATCTGAATCAGCGACCGAACAGGTAAAACAGTTTTGAATAACTAAAATTCAATAAAAAAAATACAAATGGGCGTACTAAAACAAAAAAATGTCTAAATCAACACAAAATAACAAAATGATTAAACTCGGAAAGGCTACAGAAAAACTTTATATAAATTGACACACGCAAATGGACATCGTACAAGATCGAACACAGCATGATATTATGTTTAAGTACTATACTAAGTTTTGTCAGGCGGTGTGCATGCATAACCGAGATATAAGTTATAAGCTAAGCTGGTTTTATGTCAAACTCGCTGAATTTTGCACAAAACTGTAGTTTTAAAGAAAAGTAGCATCTGACATTTTTCAAAATATTGTCTTTGTATATAACAGAGACAAAGAAAAATTTAGACAAGGGGTTAGCGTAGCCACATGAGATAAAATATTCAATACGCCTACCGGCAATTTATTAATCATGCGGTAGGCTGCCCTTGTAAAAACTGGCACACGATGAAAGACAAAATATATTATAGCGTTCTGTCCCGTTTCTCGTATATTCCTAATACATGTTTCTTATCATACAAATTCAGACTTAGCAAAAAACAGGATTTCAAATACGTATATAATATACCTTATATAATATAACTCGATTTTGAAAAATGTCTCATGCGCCTTATATATCTTCTAATACTAAAGATATTTTCATAAAAACATTTTGAGTTATTGTAATTTCACATGACTTTAACAATATATTAAAGCGTAATACTGAGAATAGTGACATATTGAAATATAATTTGAACTAATGATATTTTAAACATTAGTTCCGTCATTGTCTGAAACGCAAATTGCTTTTGAATATTCAGTATATCTCATGCCTTAACATATTCACGGACACACGACTGCTATAGCAGTAATAACAAACTTTTTTGTCTCGTCGAGAGTCAGCGAATCATGGCAATTGAATCAATCTGATCATGGTAAAATACAACGTTTTATTTGTCATCAAACACTGCTCCAAACACATGCTAACTTTCAAGAGACAATAAATTATATAGACTTAAAATTCCTCCACTCTTTGCCACACTTTGGCAACCCAAATTGTCGAATGTCGACACAACGCATTCCATATAAGTGGACAACATCAACAGAAGCTAAGCCCATACCAATATATAACAAATAATTTATATATCACAACACATTAGCGCAAATCAAGCCGTATACAGTGAAATAAGCCAATAAATTTACTTTTCTCCGCATCTTTTCCTTAATACTGCTAAGGTCCGTTTCTGAGTCAGACTGAAAATCGGGCAATGACCTTTTGAAATTGTTTTGATTTTTAAAACATTTTCATTTATCTCTAGTGCTTTTCTTTTAAGTTATTTGAATTACATAAACAGCTATATAATTTATTAAGATTATTATAACTGTTTTCTAAACTCTTCTATTAGAGAGAGAAAAAAGAGTTCGAAGCATCCATTATTCCGTGTGACTCAGAAACAGAGTTTACAAAAGTAAACGTTACCAAAATACACTAGTCTTGCCCTCAGTCTTCCCTTTGATATAGTGACCCTACAAGTTATTCTAAATACAATTCAGTACTAATCATCAATCACTATACCTTACATAAAACAAATGTTGTAAACAGTGGCCGTAAAGATAATATTCGTATGTCCGATTCAATTATCTCATTCGATTAAAAGTGTAAAAAATCTTTGTCAAAATCACATAAATTTTTAAGGTTTAAAACAAAGATATTCTCGAAACTCGTCAATACTTTCCATTTGTGTTACTTTTATAAAAAAATACGCTGATAGTTGGCCATATCAGTATAGTGATTGAGCATTTGGCCCTTCAATAGAAGGGGACAGTCTGTGCCGAACACGCTGGCAGTCATCTTATCCTACAATTCCTACTAGACTTCTTCTCTAACAATATTTGGCTACGTCCACCACTTTTCATATCAAAATTCACATCCAAACGTGGTGTCTTTAACTTACATTGTATAATGTAATTTTATCTGACTCGAGCAACTGTCAATATTCTTATTCATAAATATATAGAAACTCTCGTGGAATTGTTTTTAACATACATATTTTGTTTTGTTATATCAATGACATATAATCATAGATTTAGTAAGTAGTACCTACTAATTCCATGCAAATAATATATACAGACAAGAACACATTTCAGGCCCTATCTAGCCGCACACTAACGCCACTGTTATATTGTTATCAATTTCTTTTATTTTTTTAGAGAAAAATAAAAAAAATATTTTGTCAAATTACGCCACACTGTGTAAAGAATTGTGGTAGTGTCGCTAGTGTGCGAATAAATAGCGTCTTAATCAACATAGTTTGCAAACTTTTATGAATAACACATTAACAATCACGTGCATAAGAATCTACAAAGAATAAAATTCAAAATGGCGCCGCAAGCATTTTTATTGCAATTATCTTTATTCGTATCGTAAAGCAGCGCGCGCGATTCCAATTCGAATTTAATCTTCTCATGCGTTATTTTCAATCGTTCTTTGGCTACTTTTTATTACAAACCATGACTATAGTCATCGTGGAAATAACTGAAATTCGGCGGAATTTCCACTAGAAATGTGATCGAATAACATTCAACTTTCAAAATTACATCCTCGTACACCTCTGGTGAAAAACACAACCTTATATTGCGTCACACGAAATAATACTTTCAGAATACATTGAATCATAGAAATATCCATCATACTAACCGTTTGGTAACGTCTCATTCTCTTCCTTATAAATTATAGCCTATTTAGGTTGAAATATGTATTGTCCTTATATCATCAATTCTTCCCGCTGTCTGTCTGTCCCTATGTAAGCTTAGATCATATGAAGTGATTCAAGAGGCAGTTTAGGAAGAGTCAGTTCAAGAGGAAGGTTTAGACACATCATTTATTATATTTTTACAAGAGCGAAGCCAGGACGGGCTGCTAGCTTTACAATATTTGACGTGAGAGACCGGGACAAAATATATTTTAAACAAAATAGAATGTAACTTTTAGAACTTGCAGAAAACGATAAATAAGCGCGTTAGATAAACTAATTTCTTTGCGAGTCGGTATTCTACCACAGGAGTAGACAATTGGAACAGCACATGTGTGCGTGTCCACTAGCCGCTTGTCGCGTACGCGCCGCAACTGGACAAAACCGGTTTACAAGCACTCGGCCAGTAGACAAGCTCAGGGCTGCGTAACGGCTGTGACAATGTTACCCGATCCTCACAGTAAACATTACAAAAATTTTGAATTGTTTTTAATAAAGTGTAAATCGATAGAAAAAAAATATAAATCGTTAGATTGGAAATGTAATAAATGTTTTGTTTAATTTATTTAAATCTCAACATCAACCCTACTAAAATAGGTACAAATTTCGAAAACTAAGCCTCTGTTCCGATTCCTTACTCCTGTGATTTTACCGTGTATCTCGGGACTTATATAATATCCTGTCGTTTAAATATATTCTAGTGAATGAATGAACGAATAAATTCATTCAGTTATAAGTGAATAGTTCAATCAACTTGAAAAAAAAAAAAGTATGCATATTAATAATATTGTACAATAACGGTTTATAATCATAATTCTGTAAATGATTGGCTGGCTTATACATTTTTATCAAAAATATAAACATCTGTTTTATGGGTCATCGAAAATATTGATTAGTTTTTTTTATTAAAATCCGTCTATTTTAGGCCAGGAAAGGAACAACAATAGGAATATTTCAAAGATCAAACGTTTTTGTGTTTTTGTTTTGTAAAACTTACAATAAAATTAAGTAATTAAGCTATGGGAAAGTGTGATTGATATAGAAACCTTCCCATAAAAGAATATTTATTAAGGATGGGATAGAAACACACCCCATAGACAAGAGATTATTTTGAGCACGATATTATGCTTATTTTCTTAATCTGTCATGTCTTTCGTCGATATATTTTATTATCGATTTTGTTCTTAACTCACAATAAAAATTCGTATAAACTTTGTTCTGTCACATTGACCTTTCCAACATGAATTCTCCGTTCATTTGTCTTCAAGCCCATTCTATTTAAACTAAGTGTTGGCCGCGACTCCTTTCGCAAAAAGAAAAAAAAACTTTTACAATCTCACACCTGCAACGAACACATCAGTTTTTTAATGTAATTTTAAAAACCAGTGCGAAATTTTAGATGCTCTTAAATTACAAAATGTTAGATAACACTTGCCGTCTCTTTTCTTTAACAAATCGACTTAAAAGAGTAACAAAGACAACAAGTGTTATGGTTACACAAAACATTTGACAAATTGCAAGCTACGTCACTTACTAATAACTTTGGATTAACACAGAATTTTTAACATAAGACTTACCAAAGTATCACAGAAAGCTTCAGACGCCGGCGATGTTCCTGGGCGACATGACCATGTAGTGGTCGGGGGGCGCCAGCGCGGGGCACATGGGGAGGTAGTCCTCCTCCGGCGCGGGGCGGAGGAGGAGGCGGAGCAGCTCGTGCGGCAGCAGGGAGGGCGGCAGAGCCTCCTCCGCGTCCAGCTCCTCCTCGTCTTCCAGGCACTCCACGGACTTCGAGCATCTGCCGGAGAAATGTGAATTTGATAAACATATACGGACAAATCACACAGATTGAGCTAGCCCCTATTATTTTATAACAAATACATATATAGATAAACATCCAAGACCCGGGCCAATCTGGAAAAAATCATTTCCCATCATAAGCCGACCGGGGATCGAACCCGGGAGCTCTCGGTTCAGAGGCAAGCACTTTACCACTGCGCCACCACTGGTCTTCACTTAAGATTCTTCACCCACAATAAAAAAATAAAATAATATCATACCTATTAGGAGCGACATGTTCGCTCTCGTCCAAGAATTCGCAACTCTTGGTCTCGCCCTTGGTGAGGCCCCCGCTAATCTTCAGGTTCTTCATCCGGCGGCCCACCTTGAAGCTCTTGAAGATGTCCCGCGTGGGGGTGAACTCGAAGCGCTTCTTCTTCGGCTCCACGCCCTTGTTCTCCTTGGATGTTTCCGATTTGGGCGAGCTGATTAGGCGGGAGTCGCTTTTCAGTCTTTTCCTGTACAGATTTAATTAACATTAAGATAATATTGAGGAATTTAAGAGAAGAGAAGAGATAACATTAATGAATGATTTCCAATATTTCCTCTTTCCATAATCCGTTCCGTATAAATGGTAAATTTAATGTAAGATATGGCAAATTTGACGTTTAGATTTGTGCTTTGCGCGTTCGGGGACATCGATGACGTCATCATGATTTTTTTAAATTGTTCCTTGCTGTTACTGTTTGTGTGGTAACGCACATACATTCACAATAGTATTAAACAGAGTTATAATTTATATTTCACTTATATGTTTTGTTATACATTTAGATTTATATTTAGAGATTTCTGAATAAATGATTTGAATTTGAAATTGAATTTGAATTTTGAATTTAGATATAACTTTATATCCAAATATAAATGTATAACAAAACATAACTGTAAGAGAACATAACCTACAAAGTACTAGAGGGTATTGTGGCAAAAAATCCTAGATTACGAAGTGGCACCTCTGGTGTTAAAGCCGGTGACCATTCACATCAGGTGGGCTGCATGTGTTTGCTTGTGTGATAAAAAAAAACTTTTCTTTTTCACGTAGATTGTCGAGTGCCTGTGAAGTGTTTGATTTCTATCCTGTGAGTGTGAGTTGTTCAAATAAATCATTCATTCATCCTGAAAAGTATTACCTGAACACGCTGAACGGCTGCCGCTTGGGCAGCGTGCTGTCGGAGGAGACGCTGCAGCAGCGCGGGAGGGAGCCCAGGGAGCCGTGGCGGCCGGGGGAGGGGCAGGGGCAGGCGGAGGGGGAGGGGGAGGGCGAGGGCGAGGGCGCCGGGGGGGAAATCACGCGGGAGCTCCACGACTCGCCCAGTTTTGACCTGTCCAGGTACAAAAAAATAAGATATGTCATGTATCTTTTCTACGTTTCATATTGAAGTTTATCTATGCATTGTTATATGAATTCATATTTCAAGAAAACGAATTTAGAATCTCTGGATAGCGGTAATTATTATTTCATTTTATGCATAGCATGTTCTTTATTTATTTTTGAACTAGCTGCGTTCCGGTGCTTCACTCCCGTGGGAATTTTGGGATAAAAGTACCATGTGCGCCATTCCAGGCTATATTCTACTCGTGTACCAAATTTCGTAACAATCCGTTCAGTTTAATCTGCGTGAAAGTGTAGCAGACATACACACATACACCCTCACAAACTTTCGCATTCTACGATGCGAAAGTTTGTATACGTTGCTTTTGTACAAGTTTGTATGTATCGTGATACTTTTTATCCTGAAATCGCCACGGGAGCGAAGCCGGGGCGCAATTAGCTTATAATATTGGTAATCCAGTCTGAAAAATGTACAAGCTTTATATTTTGATCTGAATAATAATTAGTGTATATGCAAGGCGAGGCTCACCGCGGCGGCAGCGGCGGCGGCCGACGCGCGCGCCGCGCGCTCGCGTACACGCACTCCGACACTGACTCGTACGCGGGCTCCTCCGACACCAACCACTCTAGTCCCAAACCTATAATTACATTACATTACATTACATTTCCACGTGTCGTGTCGTGTAAGAACCACGCCTTATTGCTCAGTCGTTTCGACGTCCGTCGACGAACAACGGAAATATGGGATAGTTGACAAGTGAATTGTAAACAAATATGTGTAAACTAGACAGCACAAGTGTATTTAGTATCATGTTAATTCATAGACTGTAACGATGCAGCTGGAGCATTATACATTATATAAAAAATTGGTTGGAAAGTACGTTTTAATTATATACGAGTACAAAGTTATAAATAGAAATTTAACCATTATAAAAAAAAACTAAAATTTTGTAACAACTTTTATTAAGAAGTCATCAACATAAACGTAATATTTAATGTAGCTGTCGAACAAACCAAGCTTTCTTTGCGAATATTTTTGTGATTGCACTTGTTCGTATCATTTAATATGGAGCGTTTCGACAAGTCCAAAAATATTTAATTTTATCTTTGACAATATTATCATTATCATAGTATTTTTTCAATTGTGTTTCTATTAATATAAGGACCTTCGAATGATAATCGAAACAAAAATTTGTAACCTATTGCGGGGTTGCAACGGAGCGCGACTGAACAATGGGGCATGTCTCTCAGTCAATGATTAAAAAACCTGCGGCGCTTGGAGCGAAATAACATCATTGAATGTGCGAATTCCTCCTAATATTATATTACAAAAGTCAATCATTGAAAATGGCTATAAACTGTAAATTCTTAGCAATCCGTCACTATTTAATCTCAATTTCACCAAGAGTTTTTCTTCTAGTTTCGCAAATCTTGGCTCTGTCTTCCCCGTAAAAGATGTAAATGTGATACTATATTTGAATAATAATATAACTAGCGGCCCGTCCCGGCTTCGCTCGGGTAAAATCATAATAAATTATACACCTAAACCTTCCTCAGAAATCCCACTATATATTGGTGAAAACCGCATGAAAATCGGTGCAGTAGTTTTTGTGTTTATCGCAAACAGACAGACACACTCGATGGAGGACTTTGTTTTATAATATATGTATAATGATAAGACCAAAACACATTACCTATTCCTATTGGACGGCTCATGGGACAGTACTGTGTGTCCAAGTCAGGGGTCACCGCCGGAGTTTCAACGGTAGTTGCAGCAGGAGTGGCAGCGGGGGTGACGGCGGGGGTGACGGCGGGGGTGACAGCGGGTGTGGGGGGCGCGGGGGGCCGCGGCACGTCCAGGATCTCCTCGTAGATGCCGGACGCGATAGACAGCAACGAACGACGGTCTGACATGCTGTAAATACATACATATATAAATATCGTAGACAGATTTAGATTTTAATAGAGATAAAAATCAAGATTTTTTAAAATAATTTTATATTTTTAAGTTAGATATGTCAAATACACGTAAATAGTTCTGTTTAAAAAAATATATACAAATTGTTTTGTTCATTTAAAAAATCGTTTTTTATTGCATCTTTCACAGAATTCCAAATCAAAAAATTATTAGAATGTAAAAAACTTAAACTAAAATAAATTAAAAAAAAACTATTATTTAGATATTTCCAAAATCATGATGATATCCACAACCCTGGTCGTAGACACAGAGAATTATTCTTTTTGTCATCTTTTTCATTTGATTAACCAAACTGAGTGGACCAGTTCTCCTGGCAGCAGCCGTTCACGAGTTGACGCATACCTTTCGTCGGCGCCGAGCGCGCGCGCGCGTGCGCTGTGCGACAGCTGCCCCGCTGGGATGCGCTTGGATTCCTTCAATGTAATACAATAAATACTCTTTATTGGAACAAAAGTGAAAAGTACTCACAAGAAAATAATTTTATAAAATATTGATATAATAATTTTGAAAATATTGATTTTCAAAATGTGTTAAAAGGCATGTGTGACATGTATAAGAAAAGCATTTAAAAAAGAGAATACTAACCGAATCC
Organism: Plodia interpunctella; assembly: GCF_027563975.2. NCBI lineage: Eukaryota > Metazoa > Arthropoda > Insecta > Lepidoptera > Pyralidae > Plodia > Plodia interpunctella. The sequence continues at coordinate 1,312,551 of NC_071311.1, read as the reverse complement.
GCTACTTCGTTTGAGTAGAATTTGAATAAAATAGCAAATAAAGTTTACGGAAACTAAACAATCTCTGTAAATATCACAAGTTTACTAATATCATTTAAATTAAATGGATTTGTTATACATTACACATACATTAATTTTTTTTTACACACGTGCTTATTGGTTTTTGTATTGCTACTTGTTGACGGGAAGGTGAGCGCTATTGGCAGACAACGAGTTCTTTTTAAAATATCATTCTACCAGATTCTACTTTGTGTCTATTTGACTTGCATGTCAGCTATGAATACCTCGATTGAAAAATCGTCTTCTGAACCCGACTTACATGTTACACCGCCGAATTTTGTTGTTAGTCGTAAAAAGAGGGCTAGAACGGATGACTATATAACTGTACCTGAATTTACCTCCTGTAAGGATGACATCATGAAGTCAATGACAGCACTTTTTGCTGCTTCCGATAAGAAGATGAACGAAATGTTAGTGAGTATTAAGGATGTTCAGGGTACTAACCGCGGCATTTTGGACTCAGTTTCCCTATTAGCGGAGCAAAATGAACAGTTAAGAAAAGAAATTGAATCACTAAAACTTCAGGGTAGAGAGGATAGGGAATATATTGCTATACTTGAAAACAAAATTGAGGACCTTCAAATGTCAAATCGTAAACAGAACTTGGAATTGAAAAATGTTCCTCGAAAAGAAAATGAATCGAAGGAGGACTTGGTAGAAATGGTTATCAACTTATCAAAAACTATTGGATGTGAAGTTTCAAAAAAAGACATAAGTGATATTTACAGAGTACGTGGTAAGAAAGATGCTCCCAAGAACTTACCAATTGTGATCGAAACAACGTCAACTTTTGTGAAGACCGACATTATGAGGATGGCGAAAAACTTTAATATAAGAAATAAAACGAAACTCACCGCTAAGCATTTGGGTTTCCGAAAAGATGAGGAAGTCCCTATCTTTATTTCCGAAAATCTGACGAGTAAAGGATCGCGATTACACTTTTTGGCGCGGGACCTAGTGAAGAGTAAAAACTATAAATTCTGTTGGACAGCGTATGGTAAAGTCTACGTCAGAAGAACTGAAAACTCTCCTATCATCATCATAAAGTCGGAAGCTCAATGTCAGGATCTTATGAATGCCACGTGACTAGTACTTATTTTTATTCTATGCTTATTTTGTTCTATTTTTATAATATTTAAATACACTTTTGATTCTGTTTTTAAAAGTAACATGCACACCCACACATACAACATACACACTTGCAACTCTGGTAAATACTATGTAGCACTTGCCACCACTAAAAATACGTCTCAATTACAATTTTTTGAATTTGCTTTGAAATTGATATTTTTTTCTGAGAACAGTCGCTTGAAAATAAAACTGATCTTGGTTAAGTATGGGCTTATTTCATATACTTTTTGTTATGGATAATCGGCTTAATACTATTTCAGATTTGGACAGTCTTGAATTTCCACCTGCTATAAATTGTAACGTCGAAGAATTTCACAATCACTTTCAAATTAAACGTAATGATTTCACTATTATCTCTCAAAATATCCGTAGTGTTTATAGTAATCTCGATGACTTTATCACTAATCTAACTCCTCTTAAATTTACACCAGACGTCATTATTCTCACAGAGTGCAGATTACAACGTGAAGTACCGATTCCAAAGGTAAATAATTATTCTGGAGAACATACTACTGCTTACATTAATCAAAACGACGGTGTAGTTGCATATACAAAAGACTCACTAAAAATGAAAGTCAGAGAAGTGAACTTACAGGACGCATCTTGTTTGCAAATCGACTATCAAAATCATATTGTCCTTGGAGTTTATAGATCTCCGTCAGTTATCAACGCTACACCATTTATTGATTCACTTAGCTCGCATTTGGAAACTATAAAATGTAACAAAACTATTGTTGTAACTGGTGATATAAACATAGATCTAATAGAACAGGTAAATGAACCTGCTTACAAGCGAAATAATAGACATAATTACCTAAATATGCTTGCTTCTTTTGGTATAACTATGGGTCACAATTTGCCTACTAGACTTGAAGGTTGTCTCGATCACTTCATGATTAAATTAAATAACAATAGTAGTACAACAGCGCAAATTGCGGTCCTAAACACCTCTATAACTGATCATGTAATGATCGCTTTGGCTTTGTCACATATAAAAACGAATACGGTAGCTCCTACAGTTAGAAAGGTTATTGACTATAATGAAGCCCTACAAAGCCTAAAAAAGAAAGACCTTTCCAAACTCTTACTTTGTACTAATCCTAATTTGCTATTGAATCAACTTATTAAATCAATCTCTGACTCATTATTAGAAAATACAAAAACATCCCATATCCCTAAAAGTAAACGTATTCTTAAGCCCTGGATAACACCAGGTGTGCTTCGCTGCATAAGAAATAGGAACAAAATGCAACTAAAAGTTCGAAAAAATCCCAATGACGTAACACTAGCAATCATCTTCAGACGCTACAGAAATTTTTGCAACCAACTAATAAAAAAACTTAAAAGGACATACGAGAGAAACTTATTACATTCATCCGCTAAAAATCCTAAAAACCTATGGAAAAATATAGCTGAGATTACTAATCATAAACAAAACAAATCAGACAACACACATTTACTCAGCATAAAACAAGGACCTAAGGAATCAGTCGACTATATTAATAAACATTTCGCTAATATTGGAAAAGAATTGGCTTCTAGAATATCTCAAACGTCCAATAGCACAGTAGACAGAGGATCGGTTTTAACACACTTTAGTCAACCTAACTCGTTTGTGTTGATGGATACAGATACAGAGGAGGTTGAAAGTATTCTCATGAGTCTAAAATCCTCGAGTGCTCCTGGGTGGGACTCCATACCTACTCACTTTTTGAAACTAGCAAAAAATGAGATAGTACCAGTCTTGACACACATTATTAATCAGTGCTTTGCGGTTGGAGTTTTTCCTGATTCTCTCAAAAAAGCTATCGTAACTCCAGTGTTCAAGAGTGGCGACAGAGACAGTATTAGTAACTATAGGCCAATTTCAGTTTTAAGCGTATTTTCTAAAATCATTGAAAAAATTATGAATAAGCGACTTGTTAGCTATCTTAATAAATACAATATTATATCTGAACGGCAATTTGGATTTAGACAAAATAAATCGACCGAAGATGCCATTTTAACCTTGTCAACGACTTTAGTAGAACAATTAGATAAAGGCAACAAATGCCTTACGGCATTTTTAGACTTGAAAAACGCATTTGATACTGTCTCTGTCCCCATACTTTTACAAAAACTGGAACAAATTGGCATTAGAGGAATCCCTCTAAAACTATTTACAGATTATCTAACTAAACGAAGCCAATGTGTTAAAGTTGGGTTGCACATTAGTGAATCCTCCAGTATTGACTTTGGAGTTCCACAGGGGAGTGTACTTGGACCCACGCTTTTCCTAATCTATATCAACGACTTACTCAACCTTCAATTGACAAATGCCAACATTATTTCATACGCCGATGACACCGCAATCATCTTTTCTGGCAAAACATGGCAATCGGTATCTGTCGATACTCATAAAGGTCTGACAAATGTTGACACATGGCTGAAACAAAACTTATTAACTCTAAATTCTCTTAAAACTAAGTACATGTGTTACACTATTAACAAATCTACTCAACCCCCGCAAGACTTTAGTATAAGCATTCATCACCCTAACTGCACTGATTCCAACATTTTCTCTTGTACGTGTCCTAAAATAGAAAAAACATCTTCTATCAAATATCTCGGTGTGATGTTGGATCAACATCTGACTTGGCATTCACATATAGAAACAACCGCAGGTAGACTACGTAGACTAATTTGGATATTTGTTAAGCTTCGCCATGTTGCATCCAAAAGTCTTCTCAATACGATTTACATAGCTCTTGCTCAATCGGTACTTACATACTGTATTACCGTTTGGGGAGGTGCCACTAAAACAAAATTCTTAGACGTTGAAATAGCCCAAAGGGCCCTGTTAAAGGTGGCTTACTTTAAACCTAAAATGCATCCTACCACAAAACTATACTTGGATTGTAACCTACTGACTGTGCGTAAACTTTACATCCTTCATTCAATTCTAAAACTTCACAAAACACTGACTCCCAATCCATCATATCTATTAAAACGAAGAAAAGTGGCCATAGTGACTACTGGTACGGGCGTCAGGACAGTGTTTGCAAGTAGACAGTATAACAATGAATCAAAACGTATATATAATTTAGTCAATAAAGAAATAGACTTTTATTTGTTACCTAAATTTACTTGTAAGAAACTGATAACTGCTTGGTTGAAGGAAAAGGACTACGAGGAGATCGAAAAATTATTTGAACGTGTTGTGTAATAGGTTTTTGTTAATCTTACTTCCTCTCCTTCTTCTTTGCATGTTCGACTTTCTTTAACTTATTTTTGTCAAAACATTTATTTCGTTAATAGGTACTTTACTATTACTGGCTATGGAAGAGCGTGACCTCCTGATACAGGTGTTTTTCACTTAATAGGAGGTCACAATAACATGTAATTGATGTACCAATTTTGTTAAAGAAATAAACATTTTTCATTTTTTTTTTCATTAACTTTTTTTTTTAAATAATAATGAAAAGAAAAAATTCCCGCTCGATTCCAGAATTTTTTCATCTCATTATTATCTTCCAAAATACTAACCATTGTCATTTTATAGTATAGTACCTTAGACATGACTAGATCTATATCATCTAGAGACACTTCGGACGGTCCGCTGTACCAGCTGGAGCTGCGACGGACCTCACCTACAATAAAAAATTATGTTGGAACAAGCTTTAAAAAGTCAACCATTTATGATTATGACGAACAAAAAATTTGACTTTTATAAGAATTTATTTTTTCACTAGCCGCGCCCCGGGGCTTCGCTCCCGTGGGAATTTCAGGATAAAAAGTACCCTATGTGTAATTCCAGGTTATATTATACCCATGTACCGATTTCATAACAATTGGTACAGCAGATTTTGCGTGAAAGAGTAACAAACGTACATACATATATTCTCACAAACTTTCGCTTTTATAATATTAGTAGGATATAGTTTCACGTGTTCCTTGATGTGATTACAGACAGAGGGAGAACGACATACAGTCTAAACGATACATATTATAAACAAATCTTGTAAAAAAAAAAAAAACTTTGCACCCATTTGTCCTGAAATCTGTGTAGTTTTCATAACAATCCATTATTATGATAAGCATGCGGACTACAGCACTCAGCTCACTCGTCAGTACAACACACGAGAACTCACCGGTGCTTTGGAGATGTCTCCGCAGGTCTCCGTCGCTCCTGCTCAGACTGCCGCCAGTCCGCGGCACGTCGGCCAGCCACTTTCTCGCCGCCGCCGCCAGGTCTCCGGCCAGCGGACTAGAGAACTTCAGCTCGCCGCGACCGCTCGGAAATTCACTGAAATATCACCATTTCAAAATTCAAATCTATTATTCAGAAATCAGACCTTCACAGGCACAATTTTTATATTATATAGTAATTTCTCACAAGCTACAAATTACTTTCAACTTAATTATGAATTTTCTGGCAGTGGTAAATTTTTATTCAGACATTCAGTTAAAATTTATTAATTTGCTGGTGTAATTCAAACTTACCTTATTTATTTCAGTCAGACAGTACAATTTCTTGGTATTGTGTTTGTGTAAGGTGAAAAGCCAATGGAATGACAAGCTGTGAAGCACATTCTACATGCATATATGTGGAATTATTTGTGGCGTTCCACGGAAACACACGTAGCGTAAATCGTGGCGGAATTGAACTAAAGATGACGAAAAATACGAATTAGAATCATAGTAATAAATAAATTTGACCAGTCTTAGAATACGCGATAAAAGAATAACTGGAATTTTACTTCGAACTTTACTTTTTAAGAACTGAAATTCACGCGTTTCAAGCCGCGAGCAAAAGCTAGTTTATTTATATACTATAAACTAATATGTACTGTAGCAAATATTAATATTTAATTTATAATAACCTGATCCTGCTTCTATTAATTTTTATTAAGTACTTGAAAAAACATATAGGTTTTAAATATAACAAATGAACATATAAACAAATACAAGTTACTACAACAACCAATGTAATCCTAATATTATAAATGCGAAAGTAAGTTTATTTGTTACCTCTTCACACAATCTACTCAACCAATCTTCTTGAAATTTTGCATAGGTAAATATAGCTTCTAGAAGGACATAGGGTACTTTTCATCCTAGAAAAATATATGTTCCCGTGGAAAATTTACGCGGGCGGAGCCGCGGGCAACAACTAGTTAGCAAATATTTATTAAAACATACCATTGGTGATTCCCCATAGCCACTCGGCCACTATTAGCACTCATGTTAATTGAGGAGAGAATTCAAAATAATGGTTTCCCTGAACTAATTACTATTAGCTGAGCATAAACAAACATACAAACACACGTCTATGCGGTTTTCCCGGTGTAAGAAATAAGAATGTATAAATGGATAAAATTTTCCCGATTGTTGTTGACAATGAAAAAATACAATTCATAAAAAAATTATATGAGTAGCATTTTTACTTGTCCCTGAAAATAATATGTGGCATTGTGCTCATTCAATATTGATTAATTAAGCGACTTAATTACAGTTAGCCAGCAAAAAATGTACTTACTAGCGCCAAAAACAACTGCAAACAAAACTACAGAAATAGTACCAATCATTTCGTGTTCTAATAACTAAAACCTTAGACCAACTGCTGCCCGTTACATTTATGTCTGCCAGTCTAGGATTCTGAAACTACCATAACCTTTTGTAGACCCACTGGTTAAGGTTTTATCTATACAAGACCAATAATTGAATTTGATAAATAGTTTCAAATTGAAATTCAAAATTCAAAATCCTTTAGGCGTTTTTAATAAATTCTGACACCAGTGTTAGCAATTAACACACTGGAAAAGATGAACTGACATATTTTTTTGTGATTTATAAAAAAATATGCCAGTAACTATCAATTCGTATTAAAAACCAATAATTTGTATCATCTTTTCCAGTGTGTTAATTGCCAAACATAAACTGAAACCGGAGCGGGAAAAAAAAAAAGTTATCGGAGCGGGAAAAAAAAAAAGTTATCGTATCGTAACTAAATTTTTTCGTGCTCTGGGTACTTTGCACTGCTGTTGTACCTATGTAGCAACAAGCAAGCAATATTCGTCAAGGCAAATTGAGATTTACAACTCAAGTTGAGTACCCCATTTAGCGTGATGCCATAAGATACATTATGTGAATATGGTGGTACCTTCAATGTAACTAAAAAGGCTGACAACAGTGTTAAATGTATGTGAAACTACAATATATAAGATGGCAGACTTAAATGTGACTTTGTCTCTAAAAATGTTAGCCATTCCTCTACAACTCATAAAGAAAAATCTAAAAACACACAAACCTATCAACAATGACAACACAGGTTCGGTTTCTGTCAGCATTCTCACTGACCAGTAGCACGTCACTGATATGTTTCCAGTCTATCATGGAGGCCAGCTTCGGCCCTCGAGACACAAGGAGCCCAGCGGCTGACAGTGTCAAGTTGCTGTCAGAACTTAGCCCGCACTTGCGGGACAAATCAGTTGTGACAATGGTCACAGAATAAGTGTCTTTTAGAGAGCTTTCGGAGCCTGAAAATATGATTTGATGAGAAAGCATGATATGGAGAGAAACTTTGATTATTTAGCCCCTAATCACATGTTCGAGGGTTTGACATTATATAAGAATAAACTTAATTGCTAAGAATGACCAGATTCATGAATTTAACAAGAATGAAACATGTGAAAATTGGCAACAATAATCCTCTCAAATATAAACAATCAGCCAATGAGACAAGTTAGTATGCATGTGGATGAAAATTTAAAACACATATGCATGGACAATGATGGTTTGACAAATATATGTAAGACTGCTGCTATGAAGATTACAGTAAACACTGCTGTTTCTATATTATGAATTGAACATATGTAAACACACATGAACATATGTGAACAATTTAGCCTGATATAAACCCATCAGTTATAAAAAGCTGCCTATTATTTAATATAAATGAAATTAAAAGATCATGAAACAGGTTCTTTGCAAAATCATTAAAATTCAAGCTATTATATCATTGGTTCCAACACAAATAGCAATGAAACCATGTCTGATCATGCATGGCACAATTACGAATTGAAATTATGTGGATTTGCATTGAATGCAGGGACGTCAGCGATGAACATTTGTGCCATGGACAAGTAAATAGAGCATTGTCTGGTTCACAGCCGTATATGGATTATGCATAATAATTTGACAGTGTTAAAATCAAAGTTACTTTTTTATATGTGTTTAAAATTTGAATTTCAACATATCATAATAAATATGTTTTGAATCACAGAATTTTTATGTCCCACTGCTGGGCAATGATCTCCACCCACCACCTTCCAAATATCTCTATCAAATTGAGAGCAATCTCCGGCCAGTTCTTCTCTATACTATTTACTTAATATATTATTATAATATACCTAACATTAAGAAAGTTTTTAAAAGTACATAACAAATATCTAGAAAGTTTGAAAAGTTTGAAACGACTACAACAAACAACAAAAAATACTAATTATTAACTAACACTTAATTGTGTAAATTGATGCTATAATCCTAATTATTTACTAACATCAAAATGCAATAACTATATGAAAAACAACAATTTACAATGAAATAGACTTGCAGCGGGACATTCAATATGAAATGAGTCAATTAATGAACACTTATTGAACTCTATTGAACCATCTGACACATTAGTGACCTTTGAACAACCGATACAAAAGATGGATTATTGTGGGTAGTTTAATTCTACTTACCCAGTAATTTGGTACTGGCTAGTAGGCTTCTGATTTTTTCCATCCATATGTTAGCGTCGTTGAGGGACTGAGCTGCGAGTAGTATGCGGGGTTTACGCGGATCGTCGTCAGAAAACACAGCGAAGGCGTGGGGACGAGTGCGAGACTTCGCCCTCCGCACTACGCAGCCCAACGGTAATTCCACACTCCCAGCCGGAGCGCCCGCCTCGCTACAGTACACAGCCAGAGATCCTCCCCCCGAACATGTAGGACTTGGTCGCAAAATACACCATTGTCGCTTCCAGGACTGTAAATAATAAACAAATCAATGCCATTAAAAAAATGTTGTGACTCCGGATATCAAAACAATCAACGTAAATAATGGCCTACCTTGAAAGGATTCAATCCCAGGTTCGATCTGAACGGATACTTCACTTCCAAGTACCCCGACATATTAATTATTTCAGTTTTCACAATATAAACTGCATGGTATTAAACAATTATAACACATGGAGCACATGCAGCAGGTGCAAAATTGAATTTGTTTACTAAAATAACCATAGACATTTTTTTGTTTAGTATAAAAAAAATCTATAGACAAGCAACAAATAGGGATTCGCTGAGCTGTAGCTTGGATTTAAAAATCGATAAAGTTTTTAAATATCACTGTAATGTTTTTTTGGATCAACATTTTTTCTATCTCTATACGACTTGCTCCCCCTTATGTCCCAAGACCTGTAAATAAGCAATTTCCATTAACATTATTTTTCTACCCATTTATAATTATATTGGCAAAATTTATACAAAATATCACTTATACCAATATAATATAATATATTAACAATAATATCTACTTATAATTTTTATTTACACTCCCTTATATCCGTATGTATGTATAATATACTAACCTGTGTGTGTAATGTTTCATGTATCTTTATAATATATTATATTCCGTGTCAATCTCAACCTTGACGTCCGGAAAATCATCTTCTAGGGAAGGATGGAGCCATGAATTAAAAAAAACGGATTGAATAAAGATTCCGTTTTTTTTTAAAATATTGATTTACTTACAAAAATGATGAACATAACTCGTAATTAAATACAGGTACTTGAATGGACATAAAAACAACAAATAGGTATGTATGTACTGTTTCGTGTTTGTAATAAAATGGTAAATTGGCTGCATAACTTGTACATCTATATCTAAAAAAAGTCAAATTCAAACATCGATTTTCGATTTTCTCTGCCGTCATCTGTCATTAACAAGAGATTTGTTGGTTGTCATTTGCATTGTTAGTCATTATCTACCATTGTAATTTCGTATTAATAAAATCGAAAGGGAAAGAAAATGTTATCATAAATTCAGAATATACATGGAATATTTATTTCTATCGGTTTTTACAAGTAAGGATAATTTCATTCAGCTCTACAAATAGATAATCTATAAATAAAATGGCAAACCTAATATATTCAACTTTCATTGCGACATTTCTACTTAGCACCGCTTTGTGTGCTAACAATCCTGTTGAGGAAGAGCTTGGTAATGGCAGATATGCGATTGAAGGTAGAGTATATCCTGCTGAAGACCAAGAATCACAAAACTGGCAAGTAGATACACGCATACACGTTAATGGAGGAGAGTACATAGGCTTTGTTCGTGACGATGGTACATTCGTAATACACAATGTGCCTTCAGGCTCTTACATCGTAGAAGTTATACACCCAGACTATATGTATGAGCCTATACGAGTCGAGATCAATTCTAAAGGAAAGTTTAGAGCTAGAAAAGTGAATTTTGTTCAGACATCACAAGTCATACAAGTGCCATATCCTCTCAGAATGAAGGTGTCATCGAAGTTGAGATATTTCCAAGCTCGCGAACAGTGGCGTGTGACAGACTTCCTGTTCAACCCCATGGTCATAATGATGGTGCTGCCGCTGCTGCTCATCATGATCTTGCCGAAGATGATGAATGACCCGGAGACTAAAGAAGACTTGAAGCAAATCAGCAACCTGACCAAGATGTCGGAAATGCCCGAGATGTCAGAGATGTTCACCAATCTGTTCAGTGGTGGTGCATCAAAAGCATCCACTTCCAAAGCAAAACAAGTTAAGAAAAGACAGTAATAGGCATCATATTGTAAATACCTACATATTTATGTTAAAATATTGTAAGAGTAGATGTTTTGTTAATAAAAAATATATATAAATATTTGTTTTGTAATTTTACACCCAAGAGGCTAAGCTATACTTTTTTAACTAACCTAATTCTACACAATATTTAACAAAAATTTGTCTGTACTCTTCTATGAAAATACTATGCTTCTAGAAACTATAGAAAAAGTTGTCAGTAGTCAATGTAGGTACCATTGCTAAGTGTTGACACATGTATCAGTAATTAACCATCTAGGTATTATGGTAATACCATTACATTGGATTTGAGCTTGTGCTGGTTTTATCAATAAGATGGTTGGACAGGAAGAATGATACACTGATTTATTTCCAAAGAATTTTATTTTGAAATAAATCTATGAAGAGTCAATAATGATATTTCTACTCTCCTACACGTATGCTACACTTGTTGTAACAACTTAGAATATTACACACATACATATACAAAAGTAAAAAAAAATCAGTCATTGGTAAATTTTGGACGGAAACTACTTTAAGTAACATGTTACATATTTTTGTTAAGTATTATCTGCTCACAGTTAAAATATTTTCATTTTATCTAAGTGGCAATTTTTGGACGGGCATTTTTGTACATGATTGTTTCATTCTTTCTTAGAGCAAGAATGTAATATATTTAAAGATATGATTTAAAAAATATAGCTTCTAATATCTGAAATTAAGATGTAAATAAAGAAAGAAAAAATATTAAAGCAATCTTTACAAGAAATATGCAATCCTTATGCATCTAATACATAAAAATAATATAGATTCTTTTTTATAAAAAATATTCCAATAACTTCATGATATTTTTAGAATATTGTCTTTATCTAATAAGGCATTTTGATTACATTTTGCTCTTCATTTGTATAAATTTACGAAATTAATCATCAAATTGTTACACTTAAGAGTAATAATTATTTTACCATTAAATATATACAAGTAAAATGGTAAAAAAATCTTGCAAAAGGCTGCCACGAAATTTACAAAGTGATATGGTGTGAATTGATATCAGTATACATACATATTGGGATATGTACATCCACTCGCCTTATGAATGAAAATAGCGATTCTACTTCCACTGTGTTTGATATTTTCTCTGAGAAATCCTTATATATATAGATGGTAGTAAACCATCAGGTAAATAAGCAGACAAGAGGGACTAGCGACCATTACCTGCTATTACAGCAACCACACCCGAATGTTAAAATAAAACAACAGTTAATATCTATTAGTTTGATGCTTCAGATGGAAAGATATGGATGGATATTTTTGCCAGTTAGTGAAAAATAACAGTCGCCCGGTCACCAAATGTACATCGTTGCAAGTAGTCGTAAATATTAATACATTACAGGATATATTTATAGATACAAATATTACATATTACAAATACAGTTGAAAAACTTGATAAAAGCACCGGAAAGTAAATGGTGCATCAAAATCCAGTGTCCAATAAGCAGTGCCGTAACTAGCGTCTCGTACGTCTGAGCCTTTACAATAACGCCCCTTAATTTTAAACGGCTTAATAAACAATTAGCGGATCCTGGGCTCCGATGCTCAACGGCTGAGTTAATAACCGGAACAACGCTCGGATTAGAGAGATTGACAATTTTGTTATGAAAATTAGTAATATTGCTTCGTAGTTACTTTGCAGTTTAGATAACTAGAACAGGAAATATTTTTTCACTAAATAACTACATAACTGTAAAGTTAAATGAGTTGTAAAAACATTTATGAAAAATAACTAGTCACAAATTGACTTTCCATCGTGTGAGTTTACCGTAGATAACTATAGTTAGACATAAAATAGGTATTTTTTGTGTTCTCGGTCTGACCATTCCTGCGCCGTGTCCCTGGGCACCGTTCGCTCGCCCCTATTTACGGCACTGCCAATAAGTATATAGCTTATAATTCTACAGAAATGTACAATATACTGAACACGCCCTAAATACTAAAGAGATATTATATTTGGTCGCAGCCTGACAGTCGAGTGAGAAAGCGGACACTGAGCTTAGACGATTATACGTTAATATAGGACATTTTGTGATTAGACTATATACTTTGTGAAATCGTGTAACTGAGAAATTAAAGTGAGAATTTCAAGATAGAAGGCGAAGTTTTTGTAATAGAAATCATTACATTATTTTCATGGAGTATTTTCAAGACATCAATAATTACTTTCTTTGAATATATCCTTGGCTTACGACCAAACATATAAGTGCTAATCTAACTAATATGGAATGGAGAAGAAAACTTAATGAAAAAGGAGATTTTTTTTCATAAATTGCCTAAGCAATCTCTATTAATATTTTAAGAAAATACTATATGGTAAAATATTAACGTAGCAGTCGATAGGTAGACATAGAAAACTGTTTCAATTTTATAAATCTTGCACAACCAGATTAGTAAGAATTGGTAAAAAAATCATACTAATGACTAAACGGTGGTTAGTAACAACAAAACGTACACACATAATCACATATTCTTTGATTCACTTTTATATGCGGCAAATTTCTAACTACCTAATTCAGATCTAAAGTTTAAATGGTGGATATCCAAACGGTTTTAATGTGTAGTGCCTACACATACAAAATAAAGTTTAATAACTTTTAATAAAAATCACTTGGCTCAATCTGGTCTGGCTTAACAATTTACCCTCTCAATAATAATAAAAAGTTACAGCATAATAATCAACTACATCATGCTAAAGTATTATATTTTGTCTCGTTCTGTCAATTTCAATTGTAAAGCGCGACAGTGAAACAACATACTTTAGCAAGTACGCTACAACTTTTTTATATATAAGACGATTAAATTTTTAATGGCTTTATAAGAACGTTTTAAAATGAGATATATCAATTTGAGATTCACTATTCAAATACAAGAGAGCCATTGAACTATAAAAACAATACTCATTTTTTCTACGCAGTAAATCCAGAATCATCCAGAAGAAAACCTTTCCTTACACAACACTACGTTACCACTTCGACATCGATCGTAGGTCGGTAATATCGCACGAGAGATACCATGACGGCTATCAGTAGTGCGGGGAACGCGACGGTGGATTTAAAAGCAGCGTTGTATATCGCGCAGTACGGGCATTGCGAGGAGCCGCATACTTCGCAAATGTTTAGCAGGTATGTCGGCAGGGCGTCGAAGATTGTTTCATTGTAGCGCTCTGTTAAAATGATAAGACTTAAATCAACATCATATATTGAAAGCAAGTGTTGAAAAAAAAATTGAAAAAGAAATAGAAAAATACAAACACGAGAGATAGAACATTTTCATACAACTTCCCGGCTCATATCATACAAAGTTTGTATCGTAAGTCTGAAAGCTAAATTGATTGGAAATAAATTTAAGAAACAATAACGGCAAGCCCTTCTGATAGGGTGATATCATAGGGACCAACGCTGTTCAAATGAGTTTCTTTCGGAATTTCTTCTCGACAGTGGTCGTTCCGAAATGCCAGTAGCTTTATGAGAAAATTATATAATATAAAATCTGAGGTGAAAAAGTGGCCGTGAAGGTTTAATTTCTGAATAAATAATATGATATGATTTGATTAAATACATAGATATATTAGCCTTCTTTAATCTATTATATATTTATTCAATGTTCTATAACAACACTTGTCTGTATGTTTATATATTTCTTCTATATTTTTTTATTTTAATATTTTATTTTTTTGTCTAATTATTTAATTCTGTTAAGTTTACTGCACCCTCTTAGTTTACTTGTGTCTCTTTCCATCCAAAGGTTGGCTGGAAGAAATTGCATTAGCGATAAGTCCGCCTTTGCAATCATTATGTTTGAATATCTTGTTGTAACTGTACTCCTTTGTGAATGGTGCAATAAAGAGTTTATCTATCTATCTATAATTATTATATAGCGTCCTCACCCGGCGCGTAGTAGTCGTAGACGCGGACAGGCAGGTAGCGCGACATGTTGGCGACCGGGAACCAGCGCTCGATCGTGAAGTTCACGCACGTCTGCTCGGCGCTCAGCTGACAACAAATATCGCTTATATATTAAACATACTATGTAATATTAACTTATGTAGTACTGGCATTAATTAATTTAGAGTCAGCATTCTTATTTTTTCTTTTTAATTGATCTACGAGTGCTGGATATGTCTTCAAAGATAATAACAACAAAGAGATGCCGACGACCGTGCGAAGTTGAGAAGATTTTGTGTGGGTTTATCTTACTCCAGAAACTCAGTTCATGTATTTTCATATCATATAATTCACGACGTTTTCGACGTTCAACGGCCGAGGAAGCAAATGGAAATACGTTCAGACGAGAAAGAGAGAAGTTAAAACGGCTCACGTAATCGAAGTAGAAGAGTATCTTGGCGGGCAGGTACTTGGCCCGCTGCAGCGTGGGCACGCGGCGCGACAGCACGTAGGCGTCCAGCCGCTGCTGCTGCACCATGTAGCCCGTGGGGATTGCGATGTCCATCACCGCCAGGCCCGAGCGCGGGGACTCCTCCACTAGCGTCCAGCTGGGGAGACAACATTGGATTTTTAATACTAGTTGTTCGCCGCGAACTTAAGACCTCCTGAACACAATACATTTTTACAAAATTGTGAATATTTCAAAAACCACTGTACCGATTTTGATGGGCCACGAACTTAAAAATTCTATTATACATATTCTACTAATATATAATACTTTTTAATTTTCATCAAAATGGCAAAATGGAACAACGGTTCGAAAGTTATCGCGTTACAAACAAACAAACAAACAAACAAACAAACAAACAAACAAACAAACAAACAAACAAACAAACAAACTGACCCATGTAGAATGTTAGACATCGCTCGCGATTTTGTTTTCAATAAATAATCAATGGATAACAAAATGAAATGTCATTGCATATTTTATAATCTGTCAACAGTGTGTCGCAATCGAGTGACCTGGCGCAGCTCTGGAACTCGATGTGTGACTGATTGCGGCCGTAGTAGCGCAGCGGCTGAGCCAGCAGAGAGAAGGCGGGCAGCGGAGGCTGAGTCTGGAAGCGCGCGATGTCCACGTTGTACTGGACCGACAGCTGCAGGATGGCGTAGCCCGCGCCCCGCGCTTCCACCTTCACCGTGCCCCACGCTTCGGGGATCTGAACAGACGTTACGATGAATTCAATCAAAACTTTCCTTTTTCCTTGAAAAATGCACAAATAGGCAACGAGAAAAAAATTTTGTCTCTTCGCAGAATCTCGCAAATTGTAGAAGTGTAAATAAGTGACAAAATCACATCAACGACCAAAGTATTTCACGAGATATAATAATGCACATTTTTCGGGCGATTTGGAACAGGGAATATTAGACCAAGCTCGGCGCAGATGGCGCTACTGGTACAACTTTGATAAACAAACATTGCCAATGTAGGCAAAGAGCGCCAATTTTCAATATTGTTGCAGATTTACAATCAAAAATACCTTTTACGCAATCGTGGTGCGAGTTTAAAAGAGTGTGTTCTGAAAGTTATTCATAGCTTTCAGAACACAAAGTGTTAATAAATACAAGACGTATTTGCTAAAAGATTCAAGTTCATTGCAATTTAGCAAATTCGTCTTGCTTGTCGTGTTTTACAAACACGATACTTTTATTATAATTCCTTGATTATTGAACACTATCGATATCACATTTGCTGACAAAAATATATGAGAGTGCAGGTACCCATGCAGACGAGCTTTATACCAATGTCTACCTCTGATTCATATTATACTTTTAGTATACTTTTTTTAAAATAAATATATTTATTTGATCTGAAACATTGTTGGTGCACTAAATAAAAGTTGAACGAAATGAATCTGCTAACAAGTTTCGTAATAGTTTTTGTATACTCACATCGATACTCTGGACTGTGGCCATGTTGTTGTTCTCCAAATGCAGCACCCTGGAAGCCCCCTTCAAAGCCACAGCGTCTATGGTAACCGTCAGAGTGCTGACGTCACGCAGACGCTTCCTATTGGTGTACTCGATTAGTGCACGGGTTGCTATGTATGTGTCCTGGGAGGAATAATTATAAAAAATCATTATTAATTTTAGTCAATTATTAGCTGATTGAAACTACTTTTTTTCCTTGTATTTTTTTTAATGTAAGAATAAACATATAATTACATTTTTGTGATCACCTTTCTAAACCTACCAAGAATAATGTTTGTCAAAATTTCATATATATTTGTTCGATAGCTACTATAAATATTACGTTTATGTTGATAACTTCTTAATAAAAGTTGTCACAAAATTTTAGTTTTTTATGATGGTCGAATTTGTTTTTATAATTTCATACTTCTGAAAATGAAATTTCCAACCAACTTTAAATCTTCTCATAAAGATCCAGCTGCATTGTTCATGAATTATCATAATGCTCCTAAATTTATCTATTTTATCTAGATCATACATATTTTTTACAATGCTCTGATCTTGTGAACACTACCCTATAAAAGCGCAGCAATGTATAATCCGTGTGTAAGTACAGTGTGAAATACTTAGACTGAGCGGTACCTGAGTGGACTCCCAGCCGCCGTCCCTGAGCCTCTGCGAGTTGAGCCACATGACGACCGCCTCGTTGTTGTCCTGGTGGTCCATGCAGGCCAGCAAGGCGTACGCGGTAGCCGCTATGTTGTTGGAGTCGTACTTGTACGGCAGCCGCGGCAGCAGGAACGGCTTCTGGTTCTCAGTCTTGTATGGAGGCTGCGGCACTGGCTCCTTGCCCCAGTATTCTAGGCCACCTGACAAATATATTAACATTTGAAAATGTAATAATAGAAAAAAAAAAACAGCGAGAACGCTGGCGTGTTTGGCTTTTGTTTTGACGGGTTCGGAGTGCTAATCCCGAATACCATATCGACATTAGAAATATTTTATGTTTTAATTGATTAGCCAGGGAATAAATTAACCGACTTGGTCATTAAATGGCTCTAAACTTTTTGAAAAACTAAGTTGCAAACTTTTTTTTTACATATTTTTAATTTGTCATCTTATCCCCGACTAGTAATGTTAAAATCAAGAAAACAGTAAAATACCTTCAGATCTCTGTTTCTGCTTCAACAGTCTGTAGGCGTGTTCGGAGCTAGGCGCCTTGGAGAAGGTGAGGGCGTAGGCCACCACCGCGAGAGGGTAGGGCTCCCCGAAGTCGAACAACATTTGCAAATTGCGCTCCAGGTAGCCGATGGCGCGTTGTTGGGCGATCGCCACGTGGGCGCTTAGACCCTAGGAACGACGCAAACGATCCATCGTACAGTGGAATTTGCTCACCAATTAATGTGAAATAAATCATGATTAATGCGAAAGTCTGTCTGTCCGCTGATGTTGATGAAATTTGGTATACATGTAGTTAAAAACACCCGTTCAAACATAGTCTACTTTAATTTTTTACAAAAATCACCCCCAAAACACTGTAGTTGGGTGAAAGTTTGTATGAAATTCATGTTGAAAAGACGAACGACTTGACGAGTCGACTTAATTGGTCCTAGAAAAACACACAACAACATCTATTTGGGAATCTATTTGGCCTTAAAAATTTAGTAGAATTTTGCTCAGTAGGTCATATCTCTAGCGACTATATCAGCTGCCTTACCTCTCTTAGGTCAATGTCCTTGAGATTCTTGACCGTTTCAAGCGTGATTACCACTTGTGCGGTCAACGTGATATTGCGGGTCATCACGGCATAGCCATTCACCTGAAATTACAATACAAATAAAATAAAAAGAATTTATTGATGAATGTACGTCATACAAATAAATGAAGAATGTACGTCATACAAACAAGATAAAATGACTATATATTTAAGCAAATATTTATCATCACATACGAGGCGAGATTTACGCACGACGCGAAGTAATATCGATTTACTAATTTTAAAACGTACACAGCTTGACCATAATAAAGAGTTGACAAAAAATCAGGCCGCTAACTTCTTCGTAGCTGTCACATTTTGACGCAAAATGCTGAAGTACGGCAACAATTTTATATGGAATTTTTTTTGTTCCACTTGAACTAATTCGTACCCTTTACGGTCGATCTGTAAATGTATATTAACAAACAGATTCACGTCGGAAGCCCCTGACAAAAACACCAGGCCGCTAACAACAATTTTGTATGGAAAGTTTAGTGGTTCCACTTGAATTAGTACTGTTTACGGTCGAGCTGTAATGTAAATGTATAATAACAAAAAGACAGACTATGGAGGCGCCCATGGCGAGGCTGTCGCGGTAGAGCGCATGCGCGCGCGGCACAGACAGCGTGTCGTTGGCGCTGCGGTCCGGGGACCACTGCGGCTCGTAGAAGGCGCCCTGCGGCGTCTGGTGCTGCAGCACCCACGACACCGCCTGCGATATCACCTGTCCGCAACCACATCCACGTGATCCAACATTCATACAAACAAATAATCGAAAAATGTGTCTACGGTTTTTTCCATCGCCCCATCGATGTGACTTTCGATGGAATTACAGAAAATAAGGGAAAAAATAGCAATAAGCAAATAACATAAGTACATACAAATTGGTATTAAAAGAAATATTTTATAGATTACTAACTTTTGCCCACAACTTCGTATGTGAGTGAAAATCCGTTTCCCCTGGGAATTTCAGGAAATTCCTTCTAGTACTTTGCCCTAGGAACCTACACACCAAATTTCAGCTTTCTACACCCAGTAGTTTCGGCTGTGCGTTGTCTGTTCTCAGTAACGCAAAAGTTTTATATATATAGATTTGTTTTGGAGCGATGGTGACCTATGACCCCAAAGTTACCAGATTCGAATACAAATTGTGTCACATGAATTAGTATAATCTGATTCATGTATAGTAGTTTTTGTCTGTCATCAATTCCAGTGAAGGAAATCATCGTGAGAAAACTTGGGCACTGGTTGACTTGTTAGTTTACTAATGAGTATGTCACTAGATGGCTGTATTCAATCGGGATTAGACCTAAACTAAAACACTTTTAATATTTTTTTAACTAAGTATATCTGTTTGTTTATTGCTTGAAACTTTTTTACAAAACAAGTTTAAAACGCCCAATAAGTTTTAAACTTTACGTTTATACTTTATTATGGTATTATTGAATCCATAGAAATAAATTTCAAAAATAACTCACATTGGGGTCGATATAAATGAAGTTCTCCCACTCGTTGAAGGACGCGTCTTGCAGGATCTTCGCGCAGAATGACGTCAGCCACACGCTCGATGCTGATTGGTTCCTGTGATTTTTTTTAATAACTACTTAATATCGTACATTGACAAATCACATAGGTTGAGTGAGCTGCAAAAATATATGAAAATTCCTTTCGAAAACGTTTGTCATTTTTCTAATATATACGGGCTGGTGTTGTTGCGAAACTGAGCCCTGCACCTAAAGTAATAAGGTTCCTTATGTCCCTGTCTGCACATAATCTTTCGAGAATGTTCGATTCTAAAATTTACTTTATAAAAATTAGTATACTTCTAAAGGTGAGAAGTTTTGATCGGGCTTCATAAAGGACAATAAATGTCGTTGGTAAAAAATTCAATGTTCCGTAGCACTGGTTGATAGGACGCATGTAGCATGTGTGTTGCGATCGAAACTGAATCTTGTATACATAGGCATAAGCTACTTTATTGTTTGCAGGTGACCTTTCGAGAATGTTTAATTCTAAAATTTTCTAATGCCAGCTCCACACTGTCGCCGAACTCGGACACATGCCGACGCGAATGCGTGAACATTGCGAAGTTTGTACAATCAACAGCACATCGAGTTGCATGAACTTTTATGGCGCGGTAATAGCGGCGAGTTTGTAATGAATTTGCGTAGGTTGTTGTGGCGCTGACTATACGAGTGCTTTGCGACTCGAATGACAGCGTAGAGCCGGCATAATAAAAGATATGTATTTACCAGTCGCTTCTAAAGGTACTGAAGCTCCCATCGGGCTTCATAAAGGACAGTTGTCGTTGGTACAAAATGTTCATGTGGTAGAACGCTTCCTTTTCCAATGTTCTGTTGCGTTGGTTGATGAGACGCATGTAGAGAGTATGGTACATGTTCAGGGCAAAACTGAACATGTTTTGTTCCGCTGAGTCCTGTAGGAGAAACATATTAGGAGATAATGAAAATGATAATAAATAATTTATATCGCACGTTGACTGTAAGAGATCCCTACATAGGATAAGTCAGCCGTTGTATGTATCATATATAGTTCCGAGTATTTATTTTCCCAACAATAAATATATCCATAGTTTGCAACGACCATTTACTATCAGATGGGGCGAATGTCTTTTTGGAAGTATATTAAAAGAATTTGATATAAACGTGACTTTTGAGTTTCGAAACTCTTGGCTATGTTTTGTTCGTTTTATTGTCTACTTTTTTTTAAACAAAAGATTTAGTAATATGCATGAAATATAATCTTGTAATGTATGTGAATGAGAAATTAACCAATAAAAGGTTATTTTTATTTATTATTTATTGTCTACTCCATAAGAGATAAACAAATAAAAACCCAAAAAATCTTATGTAATTAGTATTATATTTTTATTGTACAAATTGTGTATTATTGTACAAATCTTAACTAATATTATAAATGGGAAAGTGTGTTTGTTTGTTACCTCGATCTTCACGCTCTATATCTACTAAACCAATCTTCTTGAAATTTTTCATAGACGTAGTTTATAGCATGGAGGGACATAGGGTATTAATAATAATCAACCTTGACTTGCATTTCTATATTATTATCATACTAGCTTTTACCCGCGGCTTTGCTCGCGTTAATTTTTCAGGATGAAATGTACATTAGAACAGTACATTATATTAGAAAAGTACATTTCATCCCGAAATATTAATTAATTAAAAATGTTTGCATATGCAAAATTTCAAGAAGATTGGTCGAGTAGATAGAGCGTGAAGAGTTAACAAATATACTTTCGCATTTATAATACTACCTGCGCCCCGGGGCATCGCTTCCATGGGAATTTCGGGATAAAAAGTACCCAATGTGTTATTCCAGGTTATTTTCTACGTGTCGACCAAATTACATAACAATCGGTTCAGTAGATAATGCGCGCAGAGGTAACATACATCAGTTAGGACTCAAATTCAAATCATTCAGAAATTTGACCTTACAGGCACTAAATAAATAATAGTAAATTTTTATATTTATAGTTATTTCTCACAAGTTACAAACTACTGGTATTTCGGAACGACCACTGCTGAGAAGAAATGCCGAAAGAAACTCATTAGAACAGTGTTGGTCACCATAGGCAGATCCAGCAGACTGGAGGCGTTGACGGGCATGGTGGGGAACAGCGGCCCCACCACGTCGCCCACCACGGACACGCGCGCGCGGTTGGAGCCCAGCACGTAGTAGCGGTCCACCTCGTACGGGATCAGCGGCGTCTCCGTCACGTTCACGTGCATGTACTGGAACACGTACGCGCGGCTGGACAGGTCCAGCAGCACCGACTGGTGTCGGTGCTGCGGGAGACCGTCCGCCTGCAAATAAACAATATATATATAAACAAAGTCAACAAATTATAACAATGATACGCTATGATGTCACGATCTTTGGAGTCAAAATGACAATATACTTTAATGAGGATTAAAAAATTATAATAACCACGCAAGCCTCTCGAAGTACCGTAAATTTTTAAAAGGCGGTATATAATAATAAAATAAAAATCCTAATATAGAAGATGATAGATAAATTATTTATTTGCTTGTTCTGCTGTAATACACAATTTACATAATAATATACTTAATGAGAATTAAAAAAAAATACATGATAATTAAAAGTTAATCTTTTAAAGTGTAATTTAATAATTGTGTTAAGACATTTATGAGTACTACAAATACGCATAACATTTGTCGGCTATGACGCGTCACAATCTCGTAAACTATGCGCCTAATATTAAGATTGATATTTATCTAAAAAAAAAAAACAAAATAACTCGGATAAATTAGATAGGTGTACGGTCAATAGCACATCAACCTACCCAAATTCATTGCAAACTCCATAGAGATACATGTTGACAAATTCGTACCTCGACAGTGATCTTCTTGATGGCGCGGTGTTTCCCCTGCAGCGTGGCAGCGTGCAGCCGCACGCGGATGTCGCCCAGGCGGGTGCTGACCACCGGCACGTGCACGGTGGCCGCGTCACCGGCCGCGATGTACACGAAGAACTGCTGCTCACCGAACGATGTGCGCGGGTTGTACGACACCACCTGGCGGTTATACACACGTTCAACGCCGCGTCGGACCATGTTGGCCGACACTTCATTTTCTCCACTCCACCAGACATTCCACTCCACATCCAACATTAGTGTTAGGCACTTTTAACTGTTCCAATATTAAGAGTTTTTTATTTAGTACTTGAGACGTCAATGAAAGATGGCGGTTACTGACTAACTGGTTTATTCAATAATGAACGTACAAATATAAATATACCCATATAATTCATAAGTACATAAATATATTTTATTTATTGTTTATTTTACCCGTTTCATGGCACGCAGTGCGCGGGCAGACACTTTGGGTTCAGGGAGAGTGGAACATTCTGAATCGACCGGCTCTGAATTAACTTCGCTGGGTTTTATAGTTATATCGGGTACCTTAGTCCCGTCCTCACTACTCCCTACGTCCGCTGCGTCTTCAAACTCGTCCGCATAGTCCTCTACTGTTTTCTCTTCCTCCCGCGAAGGGTTAATATTAGTCTGGGTCAGTGAAAAACGAGACTTATCTTTAACAGGCAATAACTGATCGTGATGTCTACGCCATTCTAACCCTTTGTCTAAACCTACTTTATATGAAACTGGTCCTGTCTTCGCTGTAACCGTACCCTGCTCCCATTTATTTCCTTTTGCCGAATAGTTTCGGACTAGGACAGGCTCACCAACATTTATTTCTCTGGTATTACCTTTCGCATTGGTGACCTGACGCTGCTGAGCAGCTCGCACGACAGTTGCTAGGTCCGGATGAAGCGCGTCCAAGCGGTTACGTAACCGTCTCCCCAACATAAGTACCGCAGGCGAGACGCCTGTAGTTGCATGCTCGCAGTTGCGATAAGAAAACAAAAATACACTTAAGGCCTTTTCAACACTTTATCCTGTATGTACTGCCCTTTTGATTGCTTTCTTAATCGTTTTACCGCGTTTTCCGCGGCCCCATTACCTTGCGGTCGGTAAGGCGCCGATGCCTTATACAATTTTGTAAACAAAAGTTTTTAAATTCCTCAGAGAAAAATGGTGGGCCGTTATCAGTCACGAGTAGTGCAGGTAGACCAAACCTGGCGAATATAGACCTAAAAGCAGAAATTGTTGACAGTGCATCCGTTCGCGTCATTGTTATTACTTCGATCCACTTCGAGTGTGCATCGACAATTATAAGGTACCGTTTATCAGCATATTCTCCAAAATCAGCGTGTATCCGCTGCCACGGTACCAATGGACACTCCCACGGATGCAAAGCCGCGTGAGGGGGTGCGTCGCGGACCGCCCGACATGCTTCACATGTACGACAAACAGTTTCTAAATCAGAATCCAACCCAGGCCAATAAACATAATTACGTGACAAATTCTTCATTTTATTGATACCTAAATGGCCTTCATGTATTTCCTCTAATACCATTTTACGCAGTTTTGGTGGAATAATAATTCTATATTTGTAAATAAGACAGTCTAATTCAGTTACAATATCTTTTTTTCGTTCAAAATAAGATTTTTCTTCCTCACAACTCGCTTTTAACGGCCAACCGAACTTAACATACCCCAATATCTTACTTAACAATGCATCTCCTTTTGTGTGTTTACTAACATCTCTGAAATCAACCGGTACATTGTCTATAACTATATTCATATAACCTAGCGGCCGCGTAGTGCAGCGGCGCTCGCTAGACAAAGGCAAACGAGACAGCGCATCTGCCGGTCCGTTCTCACTCGATCTTACAAATTCAACTTTAAAATCATATGCAGCTAACCGAACCGCCCAGCGCTGTAAGCGACTCGCAGCTGTTTGGGGTATGCCCTGTTTGGGCCCTAATATGTGGCTTAAGGGTTGATGATCGGTGCGCAACGTCCTACCAAATAAATAATGGTGATGTCGCGTTACCTCAAAGAATATTGCAAGCGCTTTCTTGTCTAACTGACTGTAATTCTTTTCCGCATCGTTGAGCGTGCGCGAGGCGCAGCCGACCGGCCGCTCGCCCTGCGGTGTGCTGTGCGCCAGCACGGCGCCCACCCCGTACGCGCTGCTGTCCACCGATAGCACGAGCGGCCGCCCCTCTTCATAGTGTGCTAGTACTCTGTCACTGGTTAATGGCTTTTTTTGCTTCCTTAAACGCGTGCTCACACTCCGGTGACCAATTCCACGTACTTCCTTTTTTTAAAAGCTTATGCAAGGAATGTATCATCAAACTCAGGTTAGGGATAAATTTACCATAATAATTTAAAATACCGAGGAAGCTTTTTAACTGCGTGACGTCCATTGGTCGCGGGGCGCGAGCAATCGCGTCCAGTTTCATCGGGTCAGGATGTAAGCCTTTTTTATCAATTATAAATTCAAAATATTTTACACTCTCTTTT
Organism: Plodia interpunctella; assembly: GCF_027563975.2. NCBI lineage: Eukaryota > Metazoa > Arthropoda > Insecta > Lepidoptera > Pyralidae > Plodia > Plodia interpunctella. The sequence continues at coordinate 1,286,928 of NC_071311.1, read as the reverse complement.
AAGAATGTACACTTTTCCATTTTAACTGTTAATCCCATGACCTTTAACCTTTCTAAGACTAATCTTAAATTACATAGGTGCAATGCTCTAGTCGCCCCGGTGACAGCGATGTCATCCAAAAATACAACGGTATTCGACACCCCTCTCAGGGTTTCTTCCATCAATTTTTGAAATTTTTCTGGGATACAGGATAAGCCATATGGAGTACGACGATATGCGAACGTGCCGAGATGGGTTGTAATCGCAGTAAAAGGCTGGGAATCTTCTGTTAACATTGTCTGTGCGTAAGCATGTGTTAAATCTATTTTGCTAAATTCCTCACCCCCACTGAGGGTCGCAAACAATTCTTCAATGCGAGGAAGTGGATAAAATTCGCGTTTTAACTTCGGATTAATGGTTACCTTGTAATCCCCACAGATTCGAATATCGCCGTTCTCCTTGACCACAGGTACAATCGGAGTGCAATATTCCGAATTTTCCACCCGAAAGATGGTGCCTTTGGCCTCGAGCCACTCGAGCTCGGCCTGGACGCGCGCGCGCAACGCCAGCGGCACCGGCCGCGCGCGTACGTACACCGGCGACTTATCACTTAATTCTAATTTAATTGTTTTTGTACAAGTTCCTAATTTACTTGTGAACACTTCTGGAAACTCTGTAGCCAATCGGTTCCCGATCGAGTCTTCTCGTATCTTATTAAAACTAATTTGTTTAATATTTAAAGCGCGAATCCATTCTCTGCCCAAAAATGGTCGACTCCCATTCTTAATCACATAAAGTGTTAAAGTATTAGCTGTTACGTGCCCGAGAGTAACGTTCACAGTAATCGACCCGAGCGATTCAATCGGTGAACCGGCATAACTACGCAATACAATGTTTTGGACAGTGATGGGTTTATGTGTAAAATATTGTTTATAAAAACTTTCACTGATTGCAGATATGCGACTGCCCGTATCTATCTCACTCTCCACTGGAAAACCGTCAATGTTCACTTTAATATAAAATGGTTTGGTACCTGTAGTCAGTTCGATGTTGAAGATCATCCGATACTTCCTCCATTTCACTCACAAAATTTTGCCGACCTATTGACCGATCACCACGCACTTTGCACATTATTTTCAAATGCCCTCTTTTATTGCACCGATCACAGTTGTAATTAGCAAACCTACACCGGTGCCGCCAGCACCTGAAGCCTCCTGTACAGCCACAGATGTGGCTCCGCTCACTTCCGCGTGCTTCTCTGCAGCCTCCAGCGCGAGAGCCAGTTCCACCGCCTTTTTATAATTGATATTTTCCTCAGCGAAAATTCTAGATCGCATAGTCTCATTCATCAAGCCTGATACGAACTGGTCGCGAAGGTTTTCCTCTAAATTATTCCCAAAATTACACGTAGTGGCTAGATGTTTAAGATTCTGTCTCAAACGAAACACGTGGCGTTCGGCGATCTCGGAGCGTTGTGGTTCCAAATGTTGCGTTACGAGGTTGACTAATGCGTCGAATGTCTTGGTCTCAGGATGTGCGGGCGAAGATAAATCGCACATAAGCGAGTATGTAGCTTCGCCGACGACCGTTATCAATAGGGGCACATGCAACTCGGCTTTGATTTCGTTCAGCACAATATATTGTCGCACTCTGCGTATGTACGCCGGCCACTTTTGTGAGTTCAAATCGAAAGGCTCTAATTTCCCTATCGGCATTTTGCTTAATATCGCGACACACCGCACACAAATTACCTAAATGCACGCACCGAAACTCGTCGCCAGTGAGACGTCAATGAAAGATGGCGGTTACTGACTAACTGGTTTATTCAATAATGAACGTACAAATATAAATATACCCTACAGTACTGATATGTAAACAAAACTATTATTGAAGGAAAGGTGAAAGGACGAAGAAGTCCAGGGAGACTGAGGAAGACTTATGCGAGAAAGAGAAGGCAGACGTTGTGTCGTATCGAGACCTTGAAAACAAAGCCGACAAGAGCATAGCAATAAAAAAAAACTTTTTTTTTTCTTCGAAGGAGAGAGGTGTAAGAATTAATTCTCTTTGCTTAAAGTTTATTTTTGTTGATGACATGACAGAACTTCATGTCAGTGAATGAACAATGATAGGTGTTATTTTCCTTTTATTAAAATAAATATTCCCTCTTATTATTATTAGATTTGGATTAAAATATGAGAAATCATAGGTTTAAATGTTGTTTCTCTACAAGGTAAGTTTTTAGTTATAAGGTTTGAAATAAAGATTGTAATTGTAAAACATATCTAAAATAATAAAGTTTCTCTTTCAGGGCAACGCAATTTACTTTTATTTCTTCCTCTTCTAAGTAACACATTATATAAATATTAGGACAAATCACACAGAAGCTAGCCCCAAAGTTAGTTCGAGACTTGTGTTATGGGATACTAACTCAACTATACCATATTTTATAACAAATACATGTATAAATAAACATCCAAGACAAAGATCATTTTCCATCATGACCCGACCGGGGATCGAACCCGGGACCTCTCGGTTCAGAGGCAAGCACTTTACCACTGCGCCACCGAGGCCGACAATAAGAAATAAAAGAAAGCTCGAGAAGAGATGAAAACAATCGTAAAGCGGTATACATTCCTTTCGGGTTCGACGATTCAAGAGTTTAGAAAGCTTTAGAAATTGCTTCAGAAAAATATGACCAGTAAGAATAAAGCAATAAAACTCACTTCTTACCATAAACGAACTGGTAATGAGGTGAGGCCTTCAACACTGGTACACTTTCAATAGCTTGCGGATGATAATTTAATATTTATTTTATTTATTAATATGACCACTCTGACGCCTATTTGTTAGCCTTTTATAGTGCTACGACCTACGACATTACGTCTACGAGCTACGAGATTAACGTCGTAGCGACTCACACATCGACTACGCTGTAGCAAGCCTCTAACAATTTATACATTATAGTAACTAGGCCCGTCCCGGCTTCGCTCGGGTAAAAACATAAGTTATACACCTAAACTTTCCTCACGAGCCACACTATCTATTGGTGAAAACCGCATGAAAACCCGTGCAGTAGTGAGTTTATCGCGAACAGACAGACAGACGCGTCAGAGGACTTTGTTTTGTAATTTGTAAGGATAAAAAAACTGTAGCTCCTAAAACTAAGAAAAAGAATGGCCTTTTTTTACTACCTAAGCAACTGGTTTTTTCGTGTCATATAAATCTTAAAACAATGGCAATAAGACTCACAATGCCGTTCTCCTCCACGTGAATGAACTTGTATTCGGGCGAAGCCTCCAATACCACTACAGCTTCGATGGCCTGCGGCTGGTAGTTGAACACGACCACTCTGATGCCGATCTGTTCCCCTTGGCGACAGCGGTCCGGGCCTTCCACTTTTATGAAGAACGGTAACACGCCCACGTACTGAAACAATAAATATTTTTTGTTAATTAATTAATTTATTGGTGCACACAACAGTTTACAACTAATACATTCTTACGGTAAAAAAAAATCAACAGTGTACAATAGCTGGTCATGATGGAAAATGATCTTTTTCAGATTGGCCCGGGTCTTGGATGTTTATCTATATATGTATTTGTTATAAAATATAGTATCGTTGAGTCAGTATCCCGTAACACAAGTCTCGAACTTACTCTGGGGCTGGCTCAATCTGTGTGATTTGTCCTAATATATTTATTATTAATATTATTAAGACCAAAAGTGGGTACAAACAGCATGATAAAGATTATTATTCCAACAAGAAAACATTAGTATGACAGTAAATATGCACAGGGAACTTACTATCATCTCTTAACGCGATCCACTTTACGATCTAAACTGAACTGCATTGCAAATTCGTACCATCTACTATTAGTATGAACGCGATTCATTTCAGATTCCTAAATTGAACTGAGTTGCATTGGAATCGTTCCGTAAATGTTGATGGTAGGCGTACAGGACGGCTTTAAAAATACAATTAGTTTGTAGGTTTTTGAGAAACGCTATATAATTTAAAATTTGTCGTTCACAAAGAAATAAACATAAATTAATTAATCAATTATTGTTTATTATGCACGTCACACGCCATTTTTAACTAAATTATAGTTTCCATAATCCATTGTAGGCCCTCAAAGTTTATAGGTAATGTACAGTTTATTAAGTAAATGTTTGTTGTACACAACTGTTTGTTGGCAGAATAAAAAAAAAAGAATTAAGAATGAACAAATTGTGGAGTCGAGCAGTCGAGCGGGAACCGAACCCACGAGCGCGGCTGGCTGTGCGGCAGTGCGGCTGTGTGGCTGTGTGGCTGTGCGGCTGTGTGGCTGTGTGGCTGTGCAATACTCACGCGTATGGGAGTGTGCAGCATGCCCACCCCCAGCGTCGGGGACATGCTGAACGCTGACACGGTCCACTGCGCCGGCACCTGCAATTATATATTTATTATATACATACATACATACATACAAACAAACAAACAAACAAACAAACAAACAAACAAACAAACAAACACAATATATCACAAAGAACATGTCAGTTATCTTAAATAATTTAATATGAGTTTTATTTATTACTTGGATAAAACCATAATAAATTAATTTTTATCTGCGAAATTTCTTACAAACTTTTACCCCCCCATTATAGTAATTTAAGGGTTGATTTATGGAAAAAAGTAGCCTACGTTTGAACTCCAACGGTTTTTGCAGAGCGAGTACCTGCGGCACGTCGACCGTGAAGACGTAGCGGCCGTGCGGGCCGACGTTGACGTCGCGCCAGAGCCACGCGTTGTCGTACTGCCGCTGCACGCGGTTGAAGCGGAACTTACGGAAGTGGCTCAGCTCGAATGTGCTGTCGTGCTCACCTGTAAACGTAAGTTTTTATTTATTTATTTACTAGCTTACGCCCGCGTTAATTTACTGGGATTAAAGGTACCCTATGTTTTATCCATACTTAAAACTACTGTATGCAAAATTTGAAGAAAATTGGTTGACTACTCAATAGAACTAAATAGAACGTGAAGAGACAAACAAACTTACTTTCGCATTTATAATATTAGTTAGGATTTCTAGATAAATAATATTGATAAGTCTTATATAATATGAAACCTATCAATTCTATTACTGTGATGGTTATTACTAAATTGCATTAAACTTTATTAAACTAGAAATAACTATAAATATAAAGATTGACGAGAAAAAGTGCTTGTGAAGGTCTAATTTCTGAATAAATGATTTGATTTGATAGTTTAAATTTGTATCTGTTCAGTTTTAATATTGGGTAAAATAATAAAAACTAAAAAGATACAAATGCACGTCGATGACGTCAGCTCGTTGCTGTCTACGACTTTTGTAGCACTCGTAGACGTCGTAGCACACGTCGTAGCCGATGTAAACGTCGTAGCACAAGATATACTCACAGTTAGCTTCATCCGTGCGGTCGATACAATCAGCGTTGCCGTCACATCTCTGCTCGTGAGTGTAGCACGCGCCACCTTCCAAACATTCTAGGAAGCCAGCAGTGGCATTACAATTACTTGGCCGACGACTGACTTCCACATCGGAGAATACCACTAGGCCCGCGTATCTGTTGACATAGAAATATATACAGTTAAAAAAATTTTAGGGGAGAAGAAATCAATCCAAGCACTCCAAAGAAGAACATGAAGAAAATCAGTCAAATTAAAGATATGCCGTATCAAGAAATAGAAGAATATGCAGAAATTCTATTTATGTGCTAAATAGAATTTCTGCATATACGTGTGTGACCTAGCGTGTTGCGTGTGCCAATGTTCCGTTCGCCATGAACGAAATATTACATGCATTGGCATTCAATTCACTTCATGCGCACATATTTCTCTCGTAGGTCGTAGCACGAGAAAATAATGAAAGGACTAATTTAAGGCGCTATTTGCTACCATCGCATTTATATTCATTCCTTTTATTTGATAAATAAATGTGCCATAACGGTATTTTCGTGCGGACTTCAGAAATTCACAGAAGCTCGCTTATGGACGTATAGAAAATATTTTATATTTATATATTATTAAATTATTTATATATTATTAAATCATATGTTTATTAAGAGCTTACAAGTTATAGCTTCGTTTAGGAAACTGTGAGGATGTTATAAAATATATATATTTATAAAATAAAATAAATAAACTCACTCAAAAGTCCTATTCGCGTCAATGCCGTAAGTAGACGATGGGAAGTAGACAAGCTCGTCCGCGTCGCCCAAGTGTGAGCGCCACGTGTACGCAAACGTTCCGTTCGTGGCTTCGTCGAAATACGACATCTTAGATATCACCTGGGGATATACATTAGATTCAGATCTGTGCTCTTGAATCAGACTTCAAAGTAGCTTATTAATTTTCACTAAAATAACATCATGCCGTATTAATTCAAAGTGAAAAAGTAGGAAAGCGAACCCAGTGCGGCAAAACGCTCAGATGAGAGAGAGAGAGAGAGAGAGAGAGTGATATTAATCTAAACGAAATATGTAAGACGAATTATAATGAGTTATTACATCCTTCCTCAGGAATCACACTAACTATTGATAATTCTCGTTAAAATCTGTGCAGTAGCTTTGTGAATTTATAGCAAACAGACATACGCAGAGGACTTTGTTTTATAATATGTAAGGATGCTCCATTAAATCCGACTCTTGTAGTTTTTACATATATTTTTTGCAATAAAGTTTACATAAATAAATAGATTTATTATTTTTTTTTGCAGGTCGTACGATTGTACGACCTGCAATGAGATGGGCGGACGATGTAATGAAAGTCGCAGGTCGTACATGGATGAGAGAGGCACAGGACAAAGGAGGGAGGCGCCCGCGATGAGGCGTATGTCCAGCTGTGGGCGGGCTATAAAGGGCTGAAATTATGAAATAAACAATATTGTACCTTAGCGTAAGTGAGTTCGTTTCCAGCCTGCATGGTATAGAACGCGTTGTCGATACCCGAAAGTCCCACGTAAGCTCCCGGTTCACCGTAGATGGAGACCTCCACTCGTTCGCCCGTACGATGCTTACGGTTGTTGATGAACACTGTGAACTGGAATATAAAAGGAAAATATACTATATTATTTAGAAAAGTACGGAAAGAAAATATTGATGATTGATTGAGAAGTTCTTGGACTATAACTATGGATTGAAAATCGAGATTATTACCGCTGGAACTGTCTTAATAGGGTAGTTACCATCAAGTCAAATCAGATAGTTTTTCCATGTGTCAAAAATATTTTTTTTTTGTTTCGTTTATCCGTGTGGAAAGGCAAGGGATCTTAGCCCATACAGCCGTCCTCCGTAGTATCTATTTACTTAATAAACATATATGGTGGGGCTTGTATGACAGTGGGGACAAGTGACATCACAAATCGTGAAATCAAAAATAGTTTTAAATATATTTTAATTAGAACTATAAAAGACTAAACTTTATTATAACTTCTAAATTAATCTGACATTTGATTATCTTGTTTCAATGCATGCATTTATACAGAATCAAACTCGCTCACAATACACTTACTTAGTTCGGCAGTTTTTGTGTGAGAATGATCAGACAGTGTACGAACATTGAAACACATTTGTGTAGTGTGTGTGTAATATTCAATGCATTGCAAATAGCATTTACAATACTTCATTAGTAAACTCGGCCCCAGGGCTTCAAGACGTCACAGACTATAATGTGCAAAAATTTGAGAAAGATACACAGTTTTATGGATTTGTATGGAGAAACAGTCTTAACTACTCACATTGTTTCTAGATATCCCGTTGACAGGGAAGGTCAGTGAGTCCGCCAACACGTGACCTCTGCGCTCGGTACACCACACCACTATTGTAGACACAGGCGCCATTTCCGCTGAAACCGTCACTGCGAACGTGCGAACTCCTTCCTGTAGATTAAAAATTACAATATTAACATACCCAAATAATATTATACATAAAATAATAATAATAATAATAAATTCTTTATAATAAATTGTTTATTTACTTAGAGGATTTGTACAACAATTTTAACAGATACAATAGTGTTTCCTTGTTATAAGTAGATAGTACAAATTACTTTATAAACCCTAAATTCCAAACTAGGCAAACCTGTATTTTGGAATCCAGTGTTCGACCGTATATAATTGAGGAACATCCTATATAAAGAGTAAATAGAGTGCTTAGGCTAAAAGGATTAACAATGAGCTAGAAAAAGAAATATGTAAAGATTATTTGATTGTCCTTTAACGACAAAACGAAGCAATTAATTAAAGTTATTCTTGTGTGAAGATGATTGGAATAACGGAGAGTGACATAGGCTAGGTTTTGCCGTGGGAAATATATATTAATTATCATATCCTATGTGGTTTTTCTTGCAGGAGAAATATTAGTATGGGTCCTCCAGCGAGTGCGTGTAAACAACTGACAATTAATTGTCAGGATCGTACAGGTTTAAGAAGAAATTTATTCTCATAAAAAAATCTACAAAATTCACTTAAAATGAGAAACTTAAAATATTTCATTAACATTAGAAGTAGACGCGTACAAAAAGTCGGTAGATAAATATCGTACCAAGTGGAAATCCCTGATCTCTACCCCATAGCAAGCACTAGGGGTGACAATACAACATTAAATAGATATAAGGGTAGGTTTGAATCACTATCGTACACAGCGAGAAGCTCCTTTGTCTTATATCATGTAGTAATTTATCGCCGACGCAAGACGGAACGTAAATTTAAGCATGTCTGTTACAACGAACACAATCGAATTACCCGATAGAGGAAACATAATTGTACACTAATTAGCTTGTAATAAAAAAAAATATAGAGAGGAAATATGACGAAATGTACAATAATTGGCTTGTAATAAATAAACAGAATATTCAAGGTTTGTAAAAAAAAAACAATGGATAGGTATTTATTTTCCAAGTATTTTCGGATAATTCAGATTTATCACTCGAGGACAGATGGGAAAAGTTTTATCTGTTCCTGAACGAGATGACACAATGAGATGTTGCGCGAGGGGGTTGTATTAAATGGAACACACTCGGCATATGTATCGTAGATAACTGCGTATCTATTAGTTAAACAGGGTTTATATATACATGAGTCTATCTAGATTGAGGTTAAGCGATCTATGTGTTTTCCATAGAAGGGTAGGTACAGATGAGACAATAACTAGGGCGTGTGTCATACTCTTCGCACACTACAACAATATTTTTCCGATGATAAAAAATAATTGGTATTTTCAATTACTAGAACCGTGAAAAACACAATCAAAATTAAAATTAATATGTCTCAATTTGTTCCGAATTATCCGTTATTTAATAAAACATAAGTTGATTTACGTTTTCGCACAAAATTAAATACTTTTAGGCAGTTTAACTTGTAACAATAATTTTTAATTATCGTATATTTACTAAAAAAATGTTAAGATCAATGTGTTAACGCATTGCTCTCGTGTCCGGGGTTAAGTATGAATGTGTTAACAGTATTAAGTACATTATGCTGTCTCACCTTTGCTTCGGTAAGTGTTACTTAAGTACTGTAAGTCTTATTCATAAAAGTTAACCCACTTTCATTAAAAAAATTGTGATATATTTGGGAGTTTTGAAATTATTTTTTTACATTTGTAAAATAATAGCTTCAATTAATTATTTGTTACTTTTAAATAAAAATTATTGATACTAGTTAGCAATAATTTTTATCGGTCGCCCGCTAAGTCGCCCGCAAATTCGTCCTCTATTTTTGGGATAAAAGGTAGTAAAAGCTATAGTAGTTTTGAAGTTTAACAAAAATACAAAAATATTTTATCTTCATTTTATCAGTATGGATCAAAGCAAAATTTTGTAAACTGCAGTTTGTAAAGTATAGCTTGATCTCTGTGACAGATATCAAATAGTTTGACAATAATACATCTGTCTCTGTCGCTCTCATTTCGAATGTATCGTTTCATCTCACTATCACAAGGATCCAACTAAATGTAGTAGTCATTGTGCGAAAAGAACACTTGGCATCACATTATGCACCATTTTTTGAGGTATTCAATAAAAGGTAAATGGCATGTCTTTTTATTGAAAAATCCATATATAAGTATTATAAATTAATTATTTTATATCTGGAATAATAAGGACCAACACTGTTGGAATGAGTTTCTTTCGGCATTTCTTCTCAGCAGTAGCAGCAGTAGTAGAATAAGACGTGAAAAAGTGCTTGTGAAGGCCTAATTTCTGAATAAATGATTTGATTTTGATACTCAATTATGTATCTAGACAAGTACCTAAACAAACGCATTGTACCTAGTTCTATATATTTTTGGTTGGTTCTATATAATTTTGCTTTTTCTGCAGTTAATTATTCTAAATTATATTATATTTGAATTCCAGGCAGCTGAATATTACCAGGACTACATGGACGAAGACATAAAAATCGGACTCAAACGAGTAGTTAATCGTCCTAAAATATTTGATAGGAAGAAACTGGCATTCCAGGTATATTCTTATATTCTTGGCTAATAATTATACAACATTACAAATACATTCAACAGAAGCAGAGAGACTAATTTAATAAAAAGATTAAACCGATTTTCTTGAAACAGCATAGAATATATAAGAAAAAAAACAAGTAATTTTTTCGTTGTTATGTATTTTACGAAACGGTTTATATCTAATAAACTTTTACAAAACCACAAGTCCTATGGACAAAAAAAAATCGTTAATTTCCTTATTCCATAAAAAAATTGCAAGATATAAAATTTTTGTCATTTGCTAATTTCGTGCCGTGCATGGAATTTTTCTTATAGGCCAAACAAAATATACAATATATAATACAATATAATATATATAAAAATATACCAAACTAAACAACTACGTGGCTTTCACGTTATGAAACCCTTGACTATGTCAGCCCCGTGGGGCTCAAAAACGTGATATTGTATCTATATCCTATATATACTAAACCATTTGTTTCAAATCAAATCAAATCAAATCAAATCATTTATTCAGAAATTAGGCCTTCACAGGCACTTTTTCACGTCATAATCTAAATTAAATGATGTTTACCAAAGCTACAAACTACTAGCATTTCGGAACGACCACTGCTGAGAAGAAATGCCGAAAGAAACTCATTCAAACAGTGTTGGTCCCTATTATGCCAGAAGGGCTTACCATTTTTTATATATAAATTTATGTATAATTTTTTATCAGTAATATAACATTAAGTACATAATAAAGTACATGGTCAAAAGGTATACTGAAACATATTATGATTGTGATCAAGTGCTGATGAAAGGAAAATAAATATATACTTATATATATATGTATAATTAACCAAACAAAAAAAAAAAAACTTTTAATAAAAGATCGAGCTGACCAGTTCCCCCGGCAGCACCCGTTCACGAGTTGACGCGTGAGTCAGCCATCGCGAAGCTCAACCACAATAGAGGGAACCTCCCGACCCGATCCACGATATTATAGATATAGATTTCTATAGTTTTGTTACATATCTAGTCTTTCTAAACAGTAATAAATAAAACCTCAACAAGAAACGTCCGAATCAGCCTGTGTTAAAAATGTAAGTTTCATCTTTTCTAATGTGCAGATCCAACCACATCCTTATCCCACGCTCACCATGTACGAAGTCGAAGTAGCCCTGGATGACCCAAAAACATCAGAGGTCGAGAAGAAAGTCATCGCGGGCATCGTCAACGACTTTATGACATTGATCTACGGTGTCGATTGTCCATACACTTCCGGCCACACTATCCTCCCGTCCGAGTGTAGCATAACAGACGTAGAAAACGCTATTGCGAAGGCAACGAATAAAAGATTCAAGGACGTGTATGTGCATATAGCGGAAACATACAAAAGTTGTGATTTCACACCGCAGTGGACAGTAAATACGGGATGGGATCCGAAATTCAAACCTGTGCTGGTTCTCATCAGTTCCCATATCACCGGATCCGTCAAGTCTAAATATGTCGATCTTATTTAATTACTCTCTGTTGCTAGCGATTCCGCCGACTTCAAAAAGTAACCTATGTCGCTCTCCAGCTTTCCAATGACATCCTTGTATATATAAAATCAAAAATCAAAATCAAATCGATGTACTTCTTCGTATATACAATTTGTTTTTAAATGGCTGAAAATTTTGAAAAAGATTTTTGAATAGGAACCTAGGTTAAGGATCGTCCTAATGGCTGAGGGTCGCGGTTATTAAGTGGAATAAAACACGAATTACCAACTAGAGGTTGAGATCCCTTCATGCGATTATGTTTTCCCTTTAATTTCTGTAAGTATTTTTGTGATGTGTGCAATAAAGTTATTTCAAGCAAACAAACTGAGCCTAATTATTATATACTATTATAACCTGCTATAAGGCTAAATTGTAACATAATATTAGTATACTTATAGTAGTACCAGTTGCGCACCGAAACTTAGCTCCCGTGGGGATTTCGGGATAAAAATTACCCTATGTGTTATTCCAGGTTATATTCTACCCGTGTACCAAATTTCATAACAATGCGTCCAGTAGATTTTGTGTGACAGAGTAACAAATACACACGTATACATCCTCACAAAATTTCGCATTTGTAATATTAGTAAATTGAAATTGAAATCCCTCCGGTAGTTTTTGAGTTTATTTTTCATACAGACAGACAAACTCGAAATGGGTTCTTTTTACAACGTGTAAAGATAATGTCAAAATAACTTACCGAATATCCGTCTAACAGTTCAGTGTTATGCTAGAAAAGGATGAAAAATATGAAACAAACTGAACTAATCCCGGAAGCATCTTACCGGCATGATCTCCTGAGCGCTGGTCAATATGATGCCCTTGGATAACACCACGTAGTTGAACGACTCCATGTAGAAGTTGCTCTGGACATGGAAGATCACGTATTCTCCGACCTGTTTCAATAGACAGACGTCAATAACAAGTTTATTTGTGAGACAAATTTAAAAAAACCCGACTTTCAATAATACATTTCGCTACAACTTTTGAACGACTGAACAGATTTTCACGAAACACGGCTGAGAACACTCGGGATTAAATTATCTATGAGACAAAAAAAACTCAACGAAAATCGGTTCATCCGTTTGGGAGCTGCAGATACACAGACAGACGCGGTAAACTTATAACACCCCTCTTTTTGCGTCGGGGGTTAAAAACGATTATTTTATCTATTTTTTGTCGAGGCTTCAGTTGTTTAGTGCGTCTATGCCAGCCTCAAAGGGAAATTCCATTAAAGAACACTTTAGAACTAAAGAATTTTTTTATACTTTAGTTTAGGGCCTGTTTCACCGCTTGTTGATAAAGTATCTGATATATCGAACAGATAGCGTTAAACATTGTGTTTCATAACTGTTGTATAGCTAGTTATTAGTTTTATCTGTCAGATTACAATAAAATATTTTATCAGAAAGTGGTGAAACCAAACCTAAATCATATTGACACGCATTTGTGGCGCCGTTGCGTAATAATACACTATTTAAAAAAAATTATATATATATATATATATATATATATATATATATATATATATATATATATATATATATATATATATATATATATATATATATATATATTATTTTATTATATATATATATATATATATATATATATATGACATGACGAATAGAGATGACAGGCAATGCATGACCCCAGATGTTGAGAATAACGCAAGGAGACGACAAGTGTCCCTCACATGTTCCTTGATATAACTGTTAAAAATAATAAAAATAATACGAAAAAATATTCACAACGTACAACTAAAGATTACGATTTGAATTCAGGACAACGTTACCTTAGCATCGGTGGTAGAGGTGGCCACCCTTATGTGTTGGTTGGTCGGGCTGTGGTGCGCGACCAGCCTCATGTCCGCGCTGGCGCGGCCGCCGCTGCCGTCCGTCAGCTGAGCGTTCAGTCTCACGCCGGTCACCCCGCTCAGTGTCTCGCGGTAGTTCGCGTCGCGCTCCAGATCTGTAACAATCATTCATCAATCAACTTTTTTCTAGCTACAAAGTAAAAAAAACGAACGATTTTCAATATTCATTTCGGTACACAGTACGGTTTTGAACGGCTGAACCGATTTTTGAATGAATGAATGAATAAATTATTTATTTATTTAAGTAACCATGACTCATATTTGTAACACTTATATCTATTATTAGTTACATTTTGATTACACATATCTAAGAACCACCGCATGAAAATTAGCTGTCAAATAAAAAAAAGTCGCATCCAAATCGGTTCACCCGTTGATGAGCTACGGTGCCGCGTACACAGACAGACACAGTCGCACTTAGCTGTCAAACTTATAGCTATATACCATATATACCCCTCTTTTTGCGTCGGGGGTTAAAAAGAAAAGGTTTAATTCGCAAAAGGAATAAATTTTCCTACTTATATGAGGTTGGCACAGTATGTTATATGCTATGTATGTTAACTGCTTCTGACCACTGAAGCGAAGTGGCTCTGCGGTGACCACTTACCATCAAGTAGGCCGCATACCTATTTGCCTGCTTATAGTAGTATAAATAATCCTTCCGTGAATGTCGTACGAGGCGACTAAGGGACAAGAAGCCTAGACAACTAACAGGTAACAATAGCATTTCCAAAGATGGATGACGTCCTCCAGGGGGCTTACCATCATCTCTTAACGCGATCCACTTTACGACCTAAACTGAACTGCATCGCAAATTCGTACCATCGACTTAATTTTTAGTATGAATGCGATTCATTTTAGGTTCCTAGATTGAACTGAGTTGCATTGGAATCGTTCTGTAAAAGTTGATGGTAGGCGTACAGGCTGCAGGTTTGAAAACCATAGCCAAATCTTCCCAACCATTCCCAATACTTCATAACGCACGCATATCAGTTGAAACTCTCGTATAATAATAGGTAAACAATACATTATTGCGCAGATCAGCGCAGCCGCACTCGACAGGTTAATTATCTGCTAGTGTAGAAAAATAAATATCAAAAATATTAAAATATATATATCCATACTAATATTAGAAGAAGGATTTGTATTCTTGTTTTTTTGTATGTAACAAATAAACTCAAAAATTACTGGCCAATTTTGATGAAATTTGGCACGCGAAGCTTTAAGGAGTGTTACCTCCTTTTCTCGAAGCAATTCAGGCTATATTTGAACCCCAACAACTTCGTTGTGGATAAAACAGGAAGCCTTCATTTTTAGTTACTAAGCAGGTATTGTATAAATATTTTATTCAATATTAGATTTCATTCAATTTAAAGCAGTAGTTTAAGAATTGTATTCTTGATTTTGTCACTCACAGGTAAGTAGGGACTAAATAAATTAACCGATTCGGTATTACATGGATCTCACAACTTTCTGCGGTAGAAAAACTGAGCTGCGAGACTTGGTGTTTTTTACAGTATGTCTTCGATGGCATTATGATAGTTCTAGATAAAATGAGACAAGACAAGACTCACTCATCAGCGTGTAGAGGTCCAGCTTGACGTGCCAGATGGCCGCGTGTCCGGGCACGAGCGCAGGCGCGGCCGCGTGCTGCAGCACAGCACCGCGACCCTCGGGCTGCGCGGACAGCGACAGCGACACTGCGCGCGCGCGCTGCGCCGCCAGCGGCGACCCGTCGTGGTACGACACCGCCATCTTACATGGTTTTTTTTTTTTTTTCATTTATTTCACACAGTTATAAATACAAATTACACACATATACAATTTCTGAAAAATAGACCAAACAGAGTCGATATTACTATTGTTGCTAGTTCAAAATGGATTTATCCACAAATTGGACCTTCGCAGGCACTTTTTCACTTTTGATCTATTTTATTATTTTTATAACATGGACCGCAAACAAATTCACAGTACAAAAACAATATAGTAATATTATAACTAGTTAATCACTTGATCACAATCATTATATTTAAAACATATAAAAAGTATGACCAAACAGACAAGTACCTATTATCACTTACATAGATATCGGATGACTTAAGCAGCTTGAACTCGCGTGGACTTAGAGGCGTCACAGCCGAGAAGAGGCGAAGATAAAAGGGAGTTCCATATCATTGTATCAATATTTGACAAATCCATACTAATATTACAAAGGGAAAAGATTTGTATGTTTGTTTGTAATGTATAACTCAAAAACTACTAAGCCGATTTTGATGAAATTTGGCACAGAGACAGGCGAAACCTTCAAGAGTAACATAGGTTACTTTTGACAACTGTTTTACACGAACGAAGCCGGGGCGAACGGCTGGTTATTAATATAGAAACACTCACATAGATATCGAACGGCATATGCGGCTTGAAGACTTGCGGCGTGCCCCCCAGGAAGGTGACGGCCAGGGAGGAGTTGTGGATCCTGGCGATGCTGTAGCCCTCCACCACCTCGTCCAGGAACGGGTCCCCCACCGACGCCGTTATTATCACTTCCACGCCGTCCAGCACCGGCACCAGTTGCGCCAACTCCGACATGGGGTATTTGAAGTCGTATGTGCCATTGAACTGTATTAAAAATTTAATTAAAATTTTTGAGAAACCCGCCCGCCGACTCCTTAGTTATAAATATAAATAAATATATTAAGACAAATCACACAGATTGAGCTAGCCCCAGAGGAAGTTCGAGGCTTGCGTTATGGGATACTAACTCAACGATACTATATTTTATAACAAATACATAGATAAACATCCAAGACTGAGGCCAATCATAAAAAGATCGTTTTCCGACCGGGGATCGAACCCGGGACCTCTCGGTTCAGAGGCAAACACTTTGCCACCGAGGTCGTCAAACTTGGCTTCCTCTCGTCTGAAAGAGCTGACGGTATCCAAACGGCTGTACGCACATTTTCCGAACACAGCTAAGAACACTCTCGATTAAATTCTCTTTCAGATAAAAATGATAAGAAGCTAGATCAAAAACGGTTCAGTCGTTTGGCTGCTACGATACCACGAACAGATACACAGACAAGTTAGCCTTGTAACTCCCCTCCTTCTGTCGTCGGGTGTTAAAATTTTGTTTTCAAAACCCGTGGCGACATATATCGCACTTAAATATGTAGAAAAGAGAGAGGCAATAATAATACGACCAACTCTGGAGAAAGACCGATTTACTGATATCATAATAAAATTTGAAAAGTATTGGATATATAGCTTTAAAATAAATAACAAATATACAGTGTATCTTTAACATTTTAATATACAGATTAATTTAATTTAAACAAAAAAAATTGACAAAACACAGGCGGCCATGACAGTACATGGCGTGACGTCATAACACAATAAACAAACTTCTAAACTCTCAGCTCAGTCATTAGATACTTTGTGGTAAAATCGCTAGATTATTCAAAATTTCGCTTTTTCATTGATTGCAAACTTACTCTATTATCTAGATGCGCGCGCAGAATATCGTGTGTTGATGTATGAGGACACACTATAATGACGTAGTGATGTAACTGGTATAGACTGACTTCTATCCGTACATCATATGCAATAATGAATCTCATCATCGTACAAATAAAGACTAAACTCACATATCTCAAGTAGGGCAGCTGGTTGAGGTTGTACGAGTAGTACTCGCTGTACGAAGAGCCACTATACCCTGTAGTGCTGTATGTATTGTAGTTGGTGTCGGCTGGCGTCTGTCCGTATTGATTCAGGTACTGGTTCGGATCGGGTTTCGGCATCCAGAATGGGTACTTTTCGTCCTGGTGGATAAAAAAATGGTTTTAAATAAAATTGTATTTTGAAGCAGTGGTGGTGTAATAGTTAAGCCGCCGGTCTGTGAACCGAAAGGTCCCAGGTTCGAATCCCACTCGTACCACATGAGTTTGTATACCAATCTGACTCATTTACTAGTTTTCATCGACCACAATTTGCTTCCGATGAAGGAAAACAT